>NC_054388.1:86140514-86460827 GCF_017654675.1 Xenopus laevis
ATATAGATATGGTACCTGTTATGCAGAATGCTTGGAACCTGGGGTTTTCCAGATAATGGATCTCTCTGTAATTTGGATGTTCATACCTTAAGTCTACTAGATATATATACATTAAATAAACCCAATAGGCTGGTTTTGCTTCCAATAAGGATTAATTATATCTTAGTTGGGATCAAGTACAAGCTACTGTTTTATTATTACAGAAAAAAAGGAAATCAGTTTTAAGATGTGGATTATTTGGATAAAATAAAGTCTAGAGGAGTTGGCCATTCCGTAATTCCGAGCTTTCTGAATAATGGATCCCATACCTGTAGTTATTAACTTGTATCGAGTGGGCCAATGTACTGGGAATATATATATATATATATGTATATATATATATATATATATATATATATATATATATATATATATATATATATATATATACATATATATATATATATATATATATATATAGCTGCCACTGTATAATATGTAGGGTTGCCACTAGTGATGTGCGGGCCGCCCGATACCCGCGGGACCCGTGAATTTCCCCGTGGGTCAGGTGGGTTCGGGCCAACCTCACACTCTTCCTCACAGGTGCGGATCAAGCTCTTCTCCTGCTCTCCCTGCCCGCCACCGGGCAAATGACGGCTTCCGACTTCTGGGTTCATCTTTTATAGACGCTACATCTGCTCACCCCGCCCCTTTTGTGACATCATTGGTGGGGTAGGTCTATAAAAGCAACACGGAAGTCGGATGTGGACGGCCAAGGCCAAGGGCGGGTTGATTAGGGTCAGGGAAATCCTGATCTGCACATCACTAGTTACCACCTTCTGTCCTGTGGAACTCTGGGCAGGGGGTGGAGCTGCAATGTAATGGGGGTGGGTTCATGACACAGTAGGGGCTGGTCATGACATCAGGGTTGGGCTATGATATATCAGCAATTGCCCGATCACCACGTCAATCATAAGAAATCCTGTAGTTTTCCTAATTTGGAAAACTGGGTAGGCAGCTTTGACCCAGACAGTCCTTCATAAAACTGGGCTGTTGGGGTCAAAACCGCACAGGTGACAACCCTAATAATGTGTCCTTAGAATGGCGCCATTCCTGTCTGTTTCACACTTATGGATTGTACTTGTTAAAAGCTGTTTAACAATAAACTCTGTTTTTCTTTTCAGAAAATGGGGAGAATTCAGTTACACCAATTAGACCTCGACCTGTAAGTAGACATTGTTACAATTCTTTTTAGTGATATAATGTATGTGCTCTCTTACTGAATGCTTACATAGAGGAATTCAGAGATATCATTTAAATATATCATTTTCTATCAACATATGAATTCAATAGCTTTAGTGCTAGAGCCCAGGAGTCAGATATAAATACTATCTTATGTAGCTTCTACACACTGTCCATATAGATTCTCAGCTTGATATGAGATATATATATATATATATAATACACAAAAGCCATGAATATCTTGTAAATGATATCCTTATAAACGGTGAGTTCTGATGTCATCAGTTATAAACGGTGAGTTCTGATGTCATTTCTGTCACATGACTCACTGAAACTTGTTTATTATAATAAATAAAGTACCCCCAGTTGTAAAATATGAGGATATTATAAGTTACCGAGGAGTTCCATGACCTGTATAAAAACACTCGGCCTTCGGCCTCGTGTTTTTATATGGCCATGAAACTCCTCGGTAACTTATAATATCCTTATATTTTACAAGAGGGGGTACTTTATTCACTACATACAGTAGGTATTACATATCATGACAGCACCCCAAATACTGAATGGAATTTAGAGATAGATTTTACCTCTCAGTATTCTCTTTTATAAGGCCTGTAAACATAAATAGAAATAGTTTCTAATATGAATATCTAATCCCAGTTTGATAACAACAATTGTGTAGCCACTATACTACACTAGAAGTATAATAAAAGTCATTGAGGAATATATTAAAATTGAGTCTATGATTTCATCTTGTATCACACTGACCCTGAGCTATGAGCTGACAGTGTAAAGGCATGACCTGAGTATCGTCAAGTCTTGGACCCTCTTCCCAAACTACTTCCCCCCCTAATATTAAATAAACAACAGGACTCTTCTTTATTGGATTGGAAAGGCCCCAGCCACTTTTATTTATCCACAAGTTAATAACATATATTTAACGTTAACATTATAACCAATGTCCAGTGGGATCCCCACCCCAGCCGCTGAAGGCTGCTCCTATGGAGATCCCCTTGCTCCTGGACCTATCTACATCCTGAGACTTGGCCCCTTGTTTTGACCTTCCCCTCTTAACCATGGCCAATGACCACACCCCCTAGCCTCAGACCTACCAAAATTCCGCCATACTCCCTTCTCCCATTCCAACACCTACCCTCCTGAGCGGCTGCGACTTGTTCTCCTTAACGCTCTCATCTCCCCGACAAAAAATGGGCGGGTGGGGGGGGTCAGTTTCTTCCAAAATGGCGCAGACTCCTTTCCCGCTCCTGCCTTTGACTACACTAATGTCCCGCCGCCTCCCTGAAACTACATTTCCCAGAATCCCTTGCGCTGCCTTCCGGGTTTCCTCTTCCTCACCCGGTCATGGCCCTATCCCTCCAGTTTCTTCCGGTCTTCCCGGGCCTGCTAATCCAGTAAATGATCAGCGTCAAGGATATTTATCCCTTTTGCACTTAATGAAGCACAACTTACAGTTCTGCTTCTCTGTTGTAGTTCAGCAGCTGTATGAGGGCCCAATACTGCTGACACATTTATGCAAATTAGGGGTTGGGAGGGAAATTGTGTGAACTTTTTGTCACAGAACAAGGAAGTAAAAATGTTTATTGGGCTCTGTCATTGGTGCAGTGGAACTTCCATATTAAATGTACATTATTTCCAAAGCACAATGAACATAAAATTTGTGTGAAAAAGCGAGATTTATTTTGTACACCCTAATTAAATTACAACGTCACTTTAACGAAAGAGAGAGATATAATTACCTGATTATGTATTTACTGAAGTTATAAAAGAGTAAAACCCCTCTATGTCTAGTTGCCGACAAATTGTTAATACCAATTTAATTGCCAATATCTATATTGTTCAGTTCCTAAGTTTCTAATAATTAAGAATATTTATTGAAATTATTCTTAATTATCAGAAACTTAGGAACTGAACAATATAGATATTGGCAATTAAAGTGGTATTAACAATTGGTCGGCAACTAGACAGAGAGGGGTTTTACTCTTTTTTAACTTCAGTAAATAAACATAAAATTCTCATGTTACAATAAACTCTGTTATATTTCTATATATATATTATATATTTCTATACTTTATGTTACAGAAAATGTTTAGAAGACTTCGCAGAGCATTGAACTTCTGCAAAGGCCGCACAACGGTAAGGTTACTAATACCTTGTTTAGTCTAATAACTGAAGGAGAAAATGTATCAGGGACACATTGTTTGTAACAGAAAATAATCTTTTGTTGGTTATTTTGCCCTTTTACTGTAATCAGGCCCCGATTTTGGGCTTGGCCACCCCTAGGCCCGCTGGGTCCTAGCGCCCGCATCCTCACAAGCACATAAATCCGGAATGACTGTAATGTCTTCCAAACACTCCACTGGGAAAATATAACACAACTTTAATTGCTTCGATATAAAAAGCACTATATTAATTATACAAGAAATAAACATATAAATAACTTATACAAATCAGTCCTATGTGCATGGATCTGGGATATGGACAACCCTGGCAGCAAATGGGCAGAACCCCTTGATTTTTTTACTTACTCCCCTGTTTTAATAGGAAAGCAGTTTCTTGATTAAAATAAATCCTTCCCTAGTCTGGAATTTTCTCTGAATATAAGTTTAGCAGATATTATTACATAAAAGTCATTTTGATGTTCATAGGATTCCAGTAGCAGCAGTGACGCTGATCTCATCAAATCTCGTGGAAGCCACGAGGAGAAACCTGAAAGTAAAGAAGCTTATAGTGTAGAAAATAACAACTGTAAGAAAGAAGGAAACAACAAAACTAAGGAATTATTAAACAAAGAAGCAGAAAACAAGGAAAATGTCAGAGAGGAAACCACTAAAACACAACTTAGTGAATCATATAGTGGAATAAATCAGGAATATGTGAGAAGCCCAATCAGAGAAGCTGAAATTCTTCCAGGTACAGTTTTTGATGAGTAATTATTCAATTTATATTTTAGTCTGAAAAGAACCAGTGTAATGGTTATTACCTTGTAACCATTTATTCTTCATACAGCAATCTTCCATATTTCTGAACAGCAGCTACAAATGTGACAAAAGTAGCACATTGTATAATATGTAGGGTTGCCACCTTCTGTCCCATTGAACTCCCGTTGGTAGGGGTTGGAGCCACAATATAATAGGGGTGGGTCCATGATGCAGCAGGGGTGGGTCATGACATCTGGGGTGGAGCTATGAGATGGCAATTAGCAATTGGCCAATTGCCACATCAATCATAAGAAATCCTGCCCAGTTTTCCTAATTTAGAAAACCGGGTAGGCAGCTTTGACCTTGACAGTCCTTCATAAAACTGGGCTGTTGGGGTCAAAAGCACACAGATGGCAATCCTAATAATGTGTCCTTAGAATGGCCCCATTCCTGTCTGTTTCACAACTATGGATTGTACTTCTTAAAAGCTGTGTAACAATAACACTATTTTTATTTTCAGACTCTCAAGAGCCTTGTGAGAATGGGTTGGATTCAACTAATGTTCAAGCAACTCCTGTAGCAGATCAGGGACAGGAGAAGACTAGGTACGTTCCACGGTGACTTTAGCTTTTCTGCTAGAAATCCTGCCTGGATTTTGGTTGCAAAACACATATTTTGGGATTGTAGCTTTAATATATTATTTATATAAGGGAGGCACCCCCAAAAATGGTTCTGTTTGTCATCCCTGGCCTCTCTGCACATTCCCACTATTTGTTACCCAGGAGACTGCTGGGATCAGAGGGGCCAAGTGATAGAACTAAGTTACATAAAGTTTATCACTAGATGCTCGGGATGATTTCACATTAAAGGCCAGGCAGTGATTTCAGAAGGCATCATGTTTTGGATAAACACATAGGTTGTACTGGAACATACACGTTCCATGAGTAATAACATATATTCTGTTCATATAGTGAATAACTTGCCCCCTATCATAAACTGTAAGGATAAGTTATCAAATAGTTCCACAACCAGATAAATTGTCCAAGTGATTTCATACAAGTCATTACAAGATGATTTCTAATATCCTCATTCGAACAGGGGTGACATTATTTATTATGATACAAGTGTCAGTGAGTCACGTGACAAATGACATAACTGGTGACATCACTAAGCAGCATTTATATAGTGAATAAAGTACCCCCTCTTGTAAATTATAAGGATATTATAAGTTACCAAGAAGTTTCATGACCATATATATATATTTTATGGTCATGGAACGCCGAGGTAACTTATAATATCGTCATATTTTGCAACTGGGGGTACTTCTTTTATTATAATACACACGTTTCAGTGAGTCATGTGACAGAAATGACATCAGAACTCACCGTTTATAACTGATAAGATCAGAACTCACCATTTATAAGGACATCATTTACAAGATATTCATGGCTTTTGTGTATTATAAGGATATAATGTACAGAATTTCTCTGGCTGTTGTATATTTTATATGTATTTAACACTTCTCAATGTGCTTTCAGAGTGTCTAAGACATCCATCAATGACTACGACCTGCAGAGTGTACTGGGTAAAGGAAGCTTTGGAAAAGTGAGTTGATCAGTCCTTAAATAAGATTAAAAAAACTACAAATAAGCAAATCTCTGGTTACTGACTGCACTTTTCCTCACTGTTTCTATCACTCCAGGTATATCTTGCACAACACAAACCTTCTGGAAAAGACGTTGCCATCAAGACAATAAAAAGGGATTTGATAACAACCATTTTTGACATTACGAGGTGAGTTAAATGGGAATGAATATGGAGATTTTGTATCTGTTTCAAATATCCTTAGATTTAAGGCAATTAAGCACAGGCCAACTTGACAGTGATCAAAACAATTAGTATGTGGGCCAAGCAGTTGGACATTATGCAGTTTAAATGGAGGGCCAATTATTTAGCCAATGAGTAGAAAGTTAATGGCACATTTTTGTTTTTGTTTAATATTCAGGTTGAAACTGGAGAAGGCCATTCTTGAAGAGGCTAAAAGAGAGCACAACCCTTTCCTTGTTGGCCTATATGCCTCATTTAAGAGCAAAGACCATTATTGCTTGGCAATGGATTACTGTCCCGGCGGTGATTTGGCAAGTTATATGAATCACCGTTCCTTTCCAAAGGAGACAGCAGTGTAAGTAGCATTCTACTGTTAGGGACGTTCTAAGGGTAAGATTTTTGCAGCACCCTAAGTCCTATACCCATGCATGGGACGTGCTGAACATTTAATGCTGTGCTGCGTATAGGAGCTTCTGTTTGCACCCATGGAAACTTTAAGAGATGGATTTCCATTTGTCATTGGAAATCTGCTCTTTATGTTTAATAGGGTGACCCTGTGCCCATTTGAGTGAATGAAAAGTAATTGGAAGGAAAGTATCAGGTCTGTCCCCTCTGGTGCTAAAAAAGTTAACTGTGCCCTGGAAACAGAGAGCCTGGCTCAGTGAATATGGATATAATATATATAATATTATGTTTAGGAAATAACTCAGTCTTTTTGTTTTTTCTTTGTAGATTTTATTCAGGTTGTATAGTTTTAGGCTTACAGTTCCTGCATGAAAGACATATTATTCACCGGTAAGTATGAATCAAATATTAATAACCACGTGCCCTTAAGGCAAACATTTATTCCCATGTGTTGATCAAGTGCTGCGAGTCCCATAGACTTTCCTATTGGGAAGGGCTCAATCTGCCCCAGGGCTGCTCCTGCCATGAAGGAGGGTGAGAACTTTGCTTCAGGCAGAAGTGAGTGGCCAGTTACAAGGGGCAGTAAAAAGCCACTTCTTATAACTTAAAGAGCTAAATTTCTGGGTTTTAACCCAGAAATTCAGCTCTGCTAGTGCAGAGAGTGCTATTGTGCTCATTACACTAGTGATGTTGCCCCCCCTTTGACCCACAACAATGCTAATATTTAATCACAGCTGCCACAGAATCACCCCTGATCTGCCCTTGTTTCAACTGGAAGCTTCCAAATATAATGGACTTTCCCCAGTGGCTCCTATTTCCATCCACTTTAAAGGCACCCGCTCCTTTGCCCGGGAATGTCACTGACTTCATGATGAGGCAGGAATATAAAACCACCACCCTCTTCTTTTTATACATGTATATAGAATAGAATAGTGTCCCTGTACTAAAGTAATAATGTTCTTTTGCATTGCAGAGATATAAAGCCACAGAATATCTTGCTGAACTGGGATGGTTATGCCAGAATCGCTGATTTTGGCATCTCAAAGAAAAGTAAGATTTTGTTTTTTCTAGGAGGGGGGGGGGGGGTCAAGCAAATACATCTGTCTAGGGCCTATAATTTATGAGGCTCACACAGCAGGGCTTACTCTTGGTACAACTCACTGTTTAGTTTTATATGTACCAATTAATTTATGTGTCAGACCTTCATTAACTAGTACTCACCGTTCTAGGAGATAAAAAGACAACAGGGGGCTATGGCAGTAAGCAAGTAACATTGGGACTACTGCCAAGGTAAAATGGCAACCATAGCCCATAACAAGACTAAATAAGTGGAAAATACATAAATATTCATATTTATTCATCACTTAATATTTCTAGTAGACAAGAACATTCTGAACATGAATTACACAGAGGTAGAAATGTCATATAGAAATGATGCTGATTTGTAGCTAAAACCTACGTTTTGTCTCTGTTTCAGCTGCAGAATATGATGGCAAAGCTCGTACCACATGTGGATCTTTTCCCTATATGGCCCCTGAAATTTTCAGTTCCAATAACTACGGAAAATCTGTAGACTGGTGGGCACTAGGGGTATTGATATATAAAATGCTTCTCAACAAGGTGAGTGTCTGTTTGCAACAGAATTTTTAGTTTTGCATGGATAGTGCTGGAGCATTGGAACTGAATGACCAGCTTCATGTAGTATTAAACTGAATAACCCTGAAATAGAGTTGCCACCTGGACATGGGCTTCCTGGGTCAAGACAATCTGCCTGGTTTTCCAAGTAAGGAAAACTGGGCAGGATCTTCCTTGATTGACAGAGTGATCAGCCAATTACTGATCGCCATGTCATAGCCCCACCCCATGATGTCTCTTGTCCCACCCTCAACATCACTGATCCACCCCTCTAACATCATGACTCCTCCTCCTGCCCAGAGCCTGGGCCACAGAAAGGTGGCAACCCTACCCTAAAACTGAATTACTTAACGTGTCAATGCATTCTTTCCTTTGTAATCGAATTCCATTGTTCCTTTTCAGTTGCCATTCAATGCAATGCTTGTGGAAACCCTTTTTAAGAGGATCAAAGAAAATGAGCCAAACTATCCAAAAAATCTGGATGAAGACGCCACTAGTATCATACAAAATGTAAGTTGTCAGCAATTTGGATACTGGGTCTTTGTGTTTAGGGATAATCCCACAGACAGGGTATGAGCCCACTAATGGAAGCCAAATTTAAAGCCAAACATTAGCAATTGGATGATAGTACAGCTATGAGATCCCTTATCTGGGAACCCATTATCCAGAAAGATACAAATTACCGGAAGGCCATTTCCATAGATTCAGTTTTATGCAAATAACCCCTTATAGGGTTAGTCATTTTTTTATTATTTCAATAGAATCTTTTACTTGATGGTAAGGAACTGTATGAATCCATATTGGTGGCTAAACAGTCCTACTGGGTGGTCTAATGTTTAAATGTAAGCACACTTAATATACAGTGAATGAAATTATGGAAAGATCCCCTATCTGGAAAACCCCAGACCCCAAGCTTTCTGGATAACAGATTCCTACCTGTCCAACTTTGTAGCATTTCCATAAGCTAGCATGCTAGAAAGGGTTAACTCTGCCTTCAAACTGTTTGCTTTATTTCTCATAACATTCATTTTAAAAAATACAATAGTTTTAAATGAATATGCCAATGTAATTGCTATATAAAGTGTTTTCTGACCAATGAAACCATGTAGCAGGTTGGCTAAATACAAAGCAAACACATGGGCAGATCCTGCTTTTGATTTACTGTTAACTGAAAAATGTTGATGATATAAATATAACAGGCTGTGTGTATAACGATATATACTTATATATATTTATAGCTCTTGAGGAAAAATCCACAGGAACGACTAGGAAGTAAATGTGATGCAGAGGAACTGAAGGAAAGTTCATTCTTTAAGGTAAAGTTTATATATTACACATCTTTACAACAGTCATCATAAAAGAAATCATTGTATAGAAGTGATAAGAGAAAATTGTATTCATTGGCATTCAATGAGAACTCTATATCCCAACCCATCATGGAACTTGTGGAACATTTGGCTAATGTCGTGTCTGCTTCCTATTAATATTACTTATAGCTGGGAATTATCATTTAACAGGCTCAGAAGAGCAACTTTTTTTACCCTGTTTTACAGGAACTGGACTTTGATGCCCTTTCTAAAAAACAGATAAAGGCCCCGATCATTCCCCAAGAGAAAACACCAGGATGTTGCTGGTATTGTTGTTTGTGTTATTTATGTGAAAGACAGATTGTGATGTCACAACGAAAATACAGAAGAGAAGCCACCTTTGTAAAAGAGTTATTGAAAAACTTCGATTGTTCTGAACGTTTACAAGACCTTGACTGAAGAAGACCGAGAAGACCAAACGAGCAGGGCCAAACGATTGCATTACAACAATGGCAAAGGGCACTGATGGGACAAAGATCACATCCACTAGCCAGTTTTACTAAGGTAAAATCAAACCTGCTGATCAATATATGGCTTATTTTTGGCCAGATATTGATCGGGGAGGCCCGTCTCAACACCCCATATGGACAGATAAGCTGCCGAATCAGTCTAAAGGCCACCTTAACCCTTACCCCACCAACCTTCACTGCAATCATGACAAAGAAAATATATATCGTAAAGGTAAAGAGTGGAACCTTGATGTGTTCAAGATCAGCCTAGAAGAAGACCTTAGAAGGGGACTAGACCTAGAAGACAGACTTGGACATAGGAAGAGAAAGATCAAACTAATTTGACTTACGATAATCCCCAACAGTGTATTTGTTTAAGAAACCCTCCCTAACCCCCCTCAGCCTACTGTTACCTCTAATGATTGGCACTATCACTGCCCAGTTGCCTCTCAAACAGTCGGCTGTGGGGAGGTTGGTGCAATAAATCAATAGGTTCTCCAGCCTATTGATTCATTGCAATGGCCCCCAAACCCAGTCCAAAACTGGCCATAGAGCCAAAGCAACTGGGCAACATTCAAACTCCTGCTGGGTGAGGGGGCGGGTGTGTGGGTGGGGGGAGGGTATTAACCCTTTGGCCAAGCTTTTGCTTTTCAGCAAGGGTTAAGCAAAGAAAATACTTTTGGGGATGACTAAGTTATATTAAACATTCTTATCTATGAAAGCATAGTTTTGTTAGTAAAATTGTATGTATTGTTTTTATTATACTCAACATTCAATAAAGATCATTTCCTTTGCAATAACCATGTATTGTATCATTTTATGATTCATCAATTTAGTAAGCATTTTAGTTGGGGGGGAAGCTATGCCACCAATATATAGTGATGTGTATAGCGATACAGTTCTGATAATCTTATTTCAGTAGCAAGGGGCAGGGCAACAGAATTTCACACTTGATTTGGGCTCAGATAATTTAAAATTTTGTGTTCTCTCTATAGGAAGTATTTCCTATGGGGGAGGGGTTTTAGTTTGTATAATCCATTTTTCAGGCTTGGATTTAGGGAGAGGCCCCCAAAGCCCAGGCCTAGGTGCTCCTAACATCTATATAACTGTGTCAGTATAAGCCCCAAAAAGAAAAAGCAGGTCAAATGTAGCAGAGTTGTAATAGATCAATGTATTAACAATGCCAAGATGCCAATGTACTTTGCTCGCCGTCGTCCCACTTGCCCCTGGGCCCCGAGAAGACTCAGAAGAGAGAGTAGAGGAAACCGGCTGGCCCCATAAGAACATCTTCTTCCTGGTCACGCTGCATCCGCAATGATGTCATCACGTGCAGCCCACAACTTAAACTCTACATGTGGCCGTGCTGGTCGCTCCTGTGTGAGTGGTGGAGTGTGAGCACAGTTCTGGAAAAACATTCTTTGGACAGATGAAACCAAGATCCACCTCTACCATAATGATGGCAAGAAAAAAGTATGAGAAGGTGTGGAACAGCTCATGATCCAAAGCATACCACATCATGTATAAAACATTTGGGAGGCAGTGTGATGGCTTGGGCTTGCGTGGCTGCCAGTGGCACTGGGACACTAGTGTTTATCCATGATGTGACCCAGGACAGAAGCAGCCGAATTAATTCTGAGCTGTTCAGAGACACTGTCTGCTTAAATCCAGCTAAATGCAGTCACATTGATTGGGAGGTGTTTCATAATGACCCAAAACATACAGCCAAAGCAACCCAGGAGTTTATTAAAGCAAAAGAAGTGGAATATTCTTGAATGGCCAAGTCCGTCACCTGATCTGAACCCAATTGAGCTGCATTTCACTTGTTGAAGACTAAACTTCGGGCAGTAAGGCCCACAAACAAACAGCAACTAAAAGCTACTGCAGTAAAGTCTTGGCAGAACATTAAAAAGGAGGAAACCCAGAATCTGGTGATGTCCATGAGTTCAAGACTTCAGGCTGTCATTGCCAGCAAAGGGGTTTCATCCAAGTATTAGAAATGAATATTTTATTTTCAGTTTTTTAATTTGTCCAATCACTTTTGAGCCCCTGAAATGAAGTGATTGTGTTAAAAAATGGCTTTAGTTCCTGATATTTTTATCCAATCTTTTTGTTCAACCCACTGAATTAAAGCTGAAAGTCTGCAGTTCAACAGCATCTGGGTTGTTTCATTTAAAATTCATTTTGGTAATGTACAGAACAAAAATTACAAAAAAGTTGTGTCTGTCCAAATATTTATGGACCTAACTGTACGTGGGCAATATATATATATATATATATATATATATATATATATATATATATATATATATATATATATATATATATATATATATACATGGTGACGGTAACATAGTAAAAAAACCCATCTGAAGCCTCTCCAATTTGCATCAGAGGGGGAAAAATTCCTACCTGACTCCAAAATGGCAATCAGACTAGTCCCTGGATCAACTTAGTATAGGTATGGGTATATAGAATTTTTATTAAAAGTAGGGAGGGGTGTGTGTATGGATGCTGGGTTTTCATTTGGAGGGGTTGAACTTGATGGACTTTGTCTTTTTTCAACCCAATTTAACTATGTAACTATGTAACTTGTACTATGAGCAATCTTCCATATCCCTGTATTCCCTCACTTGCTAAACACCATCCAACCCCTTAGAGCTATTGAGGTGCCGACTATCTGCGTGGATTCAGTTAAAGAGGGTGAAGTAAAAAAACACTAAGCCCCGTCCATATCCAGGATTGGGCCCCAGGGCAATCAGCCAAAGCCTCTATTAAGGGTTCAGTTATCCACCAACCTCACAGCACAATTATTGTTGTACTATAAATATACACAAAACACTGCACCTGACACTTTGTAATGAGGAATTGTACATTTGTACACTGGGGACACAATTGTGCTGAAACAGGAAAACTTTTCCATTAAATTTGATGTTCGGAGCAGAAAATTGTCAAGAATATCATTGTAGCAATAAGGGGGGACTATCCAAAATATAATATACTATTAACTCAAATAGATCATTTGTCCTTAGTCCCATGGGAATATGAAGAATAACTTCAGTGACCCCCCCCCCCCCACACACACAAACACACACACACACATCTGAATACTGGAAAGCATCAGAAGAAAAAGGCAAATAAAAAATAAAGATCAATTGACATAATAAATTTTAACGCAAAGGTAAAACGCGCCATTTGATCCATTGGGCAACACATTGAACAGTGAAATAGTTTAGATGATCACTCAGCAATTATTTATTTTGTGGCATTTTGGAAACACATGAATATTATTTGGTGCAAACACACAGTATTTAACAAATAAAACAAATATATAAAATGAAGCTTTAGGGCTCCATAATGGACGTGGAGTTAGGGTCTATTGGGTGGGTGCATCGCCCAGGGGATTTCCCATGATGCCTGGCATATCTGTATCTCTGCTCTGGCCCCACGTCACAGACATAGCTCCATTTTGTGTGTTAAAGCCAGAAGGAGTATGTGTTGTGTTTGTTAAAGCACACAGTTCTATTAGAGTAAATATAAATTATTTTAGTGGGGGAGGGGGATTTGCAGGCACATTTTTATTTATTTTTCCCCTCAACCGACCATTTTTTTTCTCGCCCAGCATTTTTTTGTGGTGGGGGGGAGACACTGCTGTTGTGTTGCAGGTAGTTGGGTGACATGGGATTGCAGCTGAGTCACTTTCTGACATTAAAGACATTTCATTCATTTTTGATTGTTTGCAAGACATGAAATATCCTGTGTAATGTCCTTTATATACACACTGTACTATTGTAATTACAAGTCTTGGCAAATAAACGTGTAACCCTATGGACACCCCTTCTGTTGGCGTTACACTCCCGGGTGGCATTTATCTGATGGCACAGGACATACCTGAGTCACTGGCAGTGGTACTGGGAGGGACTGGCTACCTGGTACTTATTAGCACCGTGTCTTCCCCTAGTGGGACCCGGGAATGCACCTACAGGGGTCCCACTAGGAACAGTAATAATCACACACAGTATTTGTTAAATAACTTTTTATCTAAAAGTAAATGTGCAACTAATACAAACAACTCTCCTAACGAGGTGGCAATAGGATCTCACTATCTAGGGCCAGTGCAATGTCTCTAACTAAAGAAGGAAAACTCCTTTAATGTAATTTCAACAAACCGACTCTGAAATCTTCCAGCGTTCTTTAGGATACGGTCACTTTCATAGGTATTGGAACTGCCCCCCCAGCCCCAAATGTACAAAGCAGCATGTAGAAAAGGTGGAGGCCTTGGTATTTTACTTGATTAATTGAATCAGTCGTAAATACTGGTGTCCTGCTCCAAATTAAACCATGTGTGCTCATTATTAAGGACAGACACTGTTTCTATGGATTATCAATCAGCAAGGAAACAAATGGGATTATTCTTTATTAGGAAATGTTATCAGAAGGGTTTCCTTGTAAACTGCCTGGTGTCTATAGTTATGGGCTGTAGCAGAACATCTAACTAAGGGCATGGACAAACGTGGTTTTTGGTGCAGAAACGCAACGCTGCTTTTAAAAAAGCCGACCACCGTGTAAATACGCAGGCTCTTTGCTAGGGATGGGGGCACCTCAATGATGATGGTGCAGCTGTTTTGGGGGACAAGATGGTCAGAGGGTTGCAGGAGATTTCAGTAAAAGATTCAGTGGAAGACAGGTTAGATGAGATAGTGGGCAAAGGAATGGAAAATGGAGGAGAGATTTGGTTAGGGGTACTGTTAAGGATAGGGAGGACCACATGTCATTTGTATAACCCTTGAAGTGCCAGCAGAATTGAACATTTTGGTTACGCGAAATGCCAGACGTTTTTGAAACATTTTCTGCTCTCTCACTTTAGGGGCATTTTCTGAGGGGAAACCTATAGTTTACCTATGAAAACTATATATTGCTTTTTCGGGAGAAACTGAACTTTCTAAATCTGCCTGAGTTTTCATGTATTTCCACCTCTGCAAAAAGATTTATAGTGCTAAATACAAAAAAAAAATGAAAAATTCATATTTTTCACAAAATATGAATTAATACCAGAAAAATATTTCATTTTACGCATGAAAATCCAACTGATTTGGAAAGCCTCATGTCTCTCGAATGTGCCAATACCAGATATGTATAGTTTTAGGCAGATGTACGGCATCTGTATAGCAAAAACTCCCGGCAGTATATTACCGGATTTTGAAAGCAGAAAACTACATATTTTAGATTCCAAGGCCACAAAATCCTGAAACAATATGTTTAACCCAGAAAACCATATATTTTTGGAAAGTACACATTCTGCTGATTCCAAAATGGGTAACTATATCTCTCTACTCCTAACTACCAAACATCAAAGCTTGTCTGTTGCCGTTTTTATAAAAATTTATCAAAACTTTATAAAAATAACTTCAAAGGTTTTATTTTGCTGCTCTGCATATCTCACACTGTATTAGGTACCAAGCACCTTGAATATGATTGCCAGGAGGCCACTAAACAGTTTGATGCCCATTGTGCATAGGTTTACCAAAGTACCTGGCATTTAGAGACCCCAATATGTAAGTTAGCACATTCAAAAATCAACACATTTACGGCATTTTCTGTGGGGTAAAAACACAGAAATGTATGTTTACCCCACAAAACCATATATTTTTGGAAAGTACACATTCTACCAAATCTAAAATAGGTACCCATACCTTTCTGCTCCAAACGACTGATTCGCACGGCTTTCCGAAAATTGATGGTTTTGGTGAAATATCTGAAAATTGCCTCAAAGCTTCAACTTCCCAACACCATATCACCCATGTATCATTAAATACCAAGAAAAAGCACCCTAAATATGATTGCCAGGGTTCCTCCAAACAGTTTGGTGCCCATTGTGCATATGTTTACTACCAAAGTATCTGGCATTTAGAGGTCCCAAAATGAAGTTAGCGCATACAAATAGTCCCATGGGTAAATTCAGCTAATGTAAAATCAACACATTTACGGCATTTTCTGTTGGGTAAAAACACAAAAATGTATGTTTACCCCACAAAACCATATATTTTTGGAAAGTACACATTCTACCAAATCTAAAATTGGTACCCATGCCTTTCTGCTCAAAACTACCGAGTCGCAAGGCTTTCCCAAATTTGTTGGTTTTGGTGAAATATCTGAAAATTACTTCAACTTCCCAGCACAATATCACCCATGTATCATTACGTACCAAGAAAAAGCACCCTAAATATGATTACCAGGGTTCATCCAAACAGTTTGGTGCCCATTGTGCATAGATTTACCAAAGTATCTGGCATTTAGAGGCCCCAAAATAAATGAAACCATATATTTTTGGAAAGTACACATTCTACCGAATCTAAAATGGGTACCCATGCCTTTCTGCTCCAAACTACTGAGTTTGGCTTTCCCAAATATGGCAGTTTTGGTGAAATACCTGAAAATTGCCTCAAAACTTCAACTTTCCAGCATTGTATCGTCCATGTATCATTACCAGCATAAAGCATCCTAAATATGAATGCCGGGGGTCTACTAAACAGTTTGATACCCAATATACATAGATTTACCAAACTATGTGGCATACAGAAACCCCCAAATCCAAATAGGGCATATGAATTTTCATGTATGACACTCTGGCTACTACAACATAAGCACCCAATAAGACCCCCTAACAGTATGGAGACCCTAGAAAACCATATATTTTCCGAAAGTACACATTTCAGACAAATCTAAAGCAGGTAATGACATCTTTCTACTGCAAACTACCAAATCGCAAAGCTATGCTAAACATAACGTTTTTTACGGAATTTCTGAAAATAGGCACAAAGCTTGCATTTTACCCCATCATATAACGTACCAGCAAAAGTCATCCTTAATATGAACGCCGCGGGTGTACTGAACAGTTTGATGCCTAATATGAAAAGATTAACCAAACTAGGTGGCATACAGAGATGCACAAATGAAAATAGTACATATGAATTTTCACGTATGACACTCTTGGGGTCATTTATCAACACTGGGCAAATTTGCCCATGGGCAGTAACCCATGGCAACCAATCAGATTGCTGCATTCATCGTTCTACATGCTGCTGACTTTTAAAAGCTAATCGCTGATTGGTTGCTATAGGTAACTGCCCATGGGCAAATTTGCCCAGTGTTGATAAATGAGCCCCTCTGACTGCTACAATACAAGCATCTGGTATGTGCATTATGCACCATAAGACCCCCCTAACAGTATGGAGACCCTAGAAAATCATATATTTTCCGAACGTACACATTCAGACGAATCTAAACTGCCAAACTGCAAAGCTATGCTAAACATAACGCTTTTTATGAAATTTCTGAAAATAGTCACAAAGCTTGCATTTTACCCCATTATATACCCCACATTTTGTAACGTACCAGCAAAAGTCATCCTAAATGTGAACACCAGGGGTTGATGCCCAATATGCATAGATTTACCAAACTATTTTGCACACAGAGACCCCCAAATGGATATATAGCCGACAAAATGGTATAAAATAACTAAAATCCAACAAAACCACAAAAACCAATGCTTTTTTTTTCGGTTAGTGTAATCAGCAGTCAGAATCAACATTTGAATATTTTAGTATAGCCAAATAGGTTTTATGGACCAGAAATAAGGGAACAACACCTTCGCAAAGCTGAAAATGTAATAAAATGGCTAAACATGCAATAAAATGGCTTAAAATGCACCAAAATCACCGAAATTGCAGTATAGTTAAAGGGATACAAAGGCATTTTGTATCAACATAAATCCATAAAGCATCAGGATATTAGCGCAAGTAGAATTACATATAAAGAAAGTCAAATTGATAAAGAAAAATAGCAAAAAATTAGCATTTCGATTAGTAATAATACAAGTTACATCTAACAAAAATTAGATACAAAATGCCTTTGATATTTATCCCTAGTAAGAAAATTAATTTTTCTATGTTTTCATTTGTTTTTCTATGGATTATGGACTATACATGAGGCTTATGAACGTTTTTTGGACTTCATATGTGGACCAGTGACACCAGTGGGATCACCTGACTATAGTTGGGAAGGGTGGGGGCTACAACATGGAGCTGGCCACTGCTCCTGTATAACTATAACAAACAAGGAAAGGTTGTGCTCACCACTAATTTTTAAAACGAGGTGATCAGGTGATCCCACTGGTGTCTAATAAAAGGGCAGCCAACTTTGGGAGTTTTACTTTGAAAGCAGCTAGTAAGTCGCAGGTAAAACTTAATCCCTTTGTAAAATGCATAATGAAGTAATAGAATTCTTAATGAATCAGCTGAAAATTGAGTGTAGGACTGGCCAGATATGGGATGACTTTGACGTAGTTGGCCAGCTTAAATATATTGCAATATATGGACAAACAATCACTGTTATATTTAAAGGGTAAGGCATTTTTCAGTAGCAGTATGCACAAAATGTCTATGTCTTAAATATATTGGAAATGGGTTGAGTGCAAAGGATTTCTTGTAAGTGTTCTATGAACAATAACTCAGATCATAAATACATTATACAATGGTGGAGGAGGAATAAAAACATGTCAGTGTAATAAAAAAATGGCATAAGGTGAAAAATTAACTTTAAACGTCAATATTACAGTAATGGTCACAAATAGAAATGCCGATGAGCAATATTTTTACTGATTTTTGCTGCAAAAATGACGGCCATAGACTTCAATGCATTTTGCAGAATTTTCACCATTTTGAGCATGGTCAGATTTGCCCATCACTAAATAGAGAGTAACTGGAAAAAGTGTTAATTTCTGAACTGTCTGAAACCTGAAAAAAATGCTGAACTTCCCCTTTAACTAGGAAGCATAGGCCCAAATGATACCCTCTCTTTATCCCATATTAATGTATAGAGCCCAGCAGGAGAGCCTCCTCCATACATAACAACATAAGGAAAAGCAGTGGCCTATAAATTGGCCTTATTTTTTTACCACCTATAGAAAACATGGTTAGAATTGTATTTAAATGGGTTGTTCACCTTTGAGATAACTTTTAGTATGATGTAGAGAGTAATATTCTGAGACAATTTGCAATTGGTTTTAATTTTTTATTATTGAAGGTATTTGAGTTATTTAGATTTCTATTTAGAAACTCTTCAATTTGCATTTTAAGCAATCTGGTAGCTAGGGCCCAAATTACCCTAGCAACCATGCATTGATTTCAATAAGAGACTGGAATATGAAAAGGAGAGGCCTGAATAGAAAGATGAGTAATAAAAAGTAACAATAACAATACATTTGTAGCCTTACAGAGGATTGTTTTTTAGAAGGGACAGCGACGCCCATTTGAAAGCTGCAAAGAGTCAGAAGAAAAAGACAAAACTATAAAAAATTAATGAAGAAAACCAATTGAAAAGTTGCTTAAAATTGGTCGTTCTATAACGTACTAAAAGTAACTTTAAAGGTGAATCACCCCTTTAACTGTAGCGATGTCTATAAATCCTTGTTTTTGTTACAATTTACAGGGCTCCCACTACTGTTATTTCTGTTGGACATTTCCATAACTGAAACATGAGAGGATTCTGTGGTTTATTTATATATTTATATACTGACACTAGAGATGGCTGACATTTAGTTCCACAACACTAGCCCACCAGGAATATATCAGGCCATTCTCTACAATGAATGTTGGCTTTAGCTTTTTTCTTAAAATTTACGGATTTGTGCATCTTCATTACCATCAGTCAGAATGTTTCATATTACAGAATATGAAAAACTCAATAGCAAATGCATTCCCATGTGGGAATATTAGGTTTCTGGTTAATAGATGGGATACGTGATGGATAGAGAGAGATCAATAGACATGTATGTGTATCATATGATCATCCATGAATAAAGTGCTGAGATGAATTAATTTGCTAAATCCATTAAATAAAAATTCAGGAGCTCATTGTTTGACTCAATTCTAGCGATGAGCGAATTTTTTCGCCAGCCATTGATTTGCTTTGAAATTTCGCCATGTGCGAATTTTTTCACGAAACTGCGGTGAAAATTCACAAAAAACGCACATAAAAAAAACACCCATTGACTTTAATGCATTTGGAGAAAAAAGTCGCCATAATAAAAAACACCCATTGACTTTGCATTTGGAAAAAAAGTCGCCATAAGAAGAAACGCCCATTGACTTTAATGCATTTAGAGCAAGAAGATTTAAAAATTGTCACGCATAAAAATGCCCATTGACTTCAGTGCGTTTTGCAAAACGTTATGTTTTATTGAGCAGTTATTTTATTCATGGCACAGCCAGAAAAACTGATTGGCTTTTATATTAAATCTATTCACATTAGAAATAAATCTGTTTACAAGACTGAATCTTATCACATGTCATTAGAGCCCAGGACAACAATGTATTTCCATTTCAATCCCAGGCATCAGCCAAGCCAAGCAGGGAGTGATGTCATAATGGTCAAAAGCAGCTATGGCATAATGGTCAAAAAGCAGGAAGTGATGTCATAATGGTCAAAAAGCAGGAAGTGATGTCATAATGGTCAAAATCGGTGATGTCATAATGGTCAAAAAGCAGGAAATGATGTCATAATGGTCATAAGCAGCGATGTCATAATGGTCAAAAAGCAGGAAATGATGTCATAATGGTCAAAAGCAGTGATGTCATAATGGTACAAAAATAGCGAGTGATGTCATAAGGGTGAAAAAGCAAGCTTAGATTCTTCAGTCCCACTCTTGCCTCATTTGCTATTTAGCTTCTGCACGGGTTGCATCTAGCATCTGAGCAGAACTAATAGCATTTTAGTTTTTTTTACATCTGAGAACAGATTTCCATCTTGTTCCATTATTTACAATAATCTGTAAGTATAGAGTTTTATCTAGCAAAAATATTTTCTTCCCTGAAATGTCTCTTTATGACTCCTATTCCTACTATTACAATCCAGACCTACTATATTTAAACTAAATTTGCCAACATCAGCATGATTTACCAAACAAAAGCATTTCTCTCTCTAGAGATAAAACAGTGTTGCTAAATGCAAAATAAACACACTGGGGCTTATTTATCAACACTGGACAAATTTGCCTGTGGGCAGTAACCCATAGCAACCAACAGTGATTGTCTTTTTTTCAGCCAGCTGCAAGTGGAACAATGAATGCAACAATTTGGTTGGTTGCCCTAGGTTACTGCCCATGGATAATATTGCCCCGTGTTAATAAATGAGCCCCAGTGTGTTTGGCTTTAGACTTGGGCTCACTTCTGGTTTAGGGGATTAAAATAAGATATGGGAATAAAAAAGCAAGTTGTACATCAGTAAGACTTTCATTTCAATCAGCTAGGGATGCACCGGATCCACTATTTTGGATTCGGCCGAACCCACAAATTCGCGAAGGATTCGGCCCCGAATCCAAGCCCTAATTTGCATGTGCAAATTAGGAGTGGGAAGCGGAAAGCATTTTTTACTTCCTTGTTTTCTGACAAAAAGTCACACAATTTTCATATGCAAATTAGGATTTGGATTCGGTTCGGCCCGGGCGGAAGGATTCGAAATTTTAAATTTGAATTTTGAGTTTATTTTTG
Organism: Xenopus laevis; assembly: GCF_017654675.1. Classification (NCBI taxonomy): domain Eukaryota; kingdom Metazoa; phylum Chordata; class Amphibia; order Anura; family Pipidae; genus Xenopus; species Xenopus laevis. The sequence continues at coordinate 86,161,904 of NC_054388.1, forward strand.
TGTAATTCAACTAGGAAATAGTCCAAATTAGATTTGAGTTTGAAAAAGATTTTCATGTACTGAATTCAAATTTAAATTCTATTTGCCATCTAAAACCTGCCGAATTTGTGTATTAGCCTATGGGGGACCTCCTGCAATCAATTTTGAGTAATTTGGTGAACTTTTAAAAATCGAATCTAATCAAATTTGGTCAAATTCGATTCAAATTCGATTTGAGTTTGCGGGTCGATCCTATTCACCTAAATTTAAGATATCTCATTTTTTTTAATACATTTCAATTGGCCGTTTTTTGCCCAAATTTTGGGTTTATGGGAGTTTTTATAAACTATCATAAACTCTAAATTCTACCCTTGATAAATATGCCCAAAGTAAAATAAAGTCTCACGTTACATAAACTCTGTAATATATTTATATATTTATATTATTTATTTTTATATTTTATGTTACAGAAAATGTTTAGAAGACTTCGCAGAGCATTGAACTGCTGCAAAGGCCGCACAACGGTAAGGTTACGAATACCTTGTTTAGTCTAATAACTGAAGGAGAAAAAGCATCAGGGACACATTGTTTGTAACAGAAAATAATCTTTTGTTGCTTATTTTGCTCTTTCACTGTAATCAGGCCCCAATTTTGGGCTTGGCCACCCCTAGGCCCACACCCTCACAAGCACATAAATCCGGACTGACTATAATGTCTTCCAAACACTCCATTGGGAAAATATAACACAACTTTAATTGCCTCTATATAAAAAGCACTATATTAATTATACAAGAAATAAACATATAAATAACTTATACAAATCAGTCCTATGTGCATGGATCTGGGATACGGACAAACCTGGCAGCAAATGGGCAGAACCCCTTGAATTGTTTACTTACTCCCCTGTTTTAATAGGAAAGCAGGTTCTTCATTAAAATAAAGATAAATCCTTAGTCTTGAATTTTGTCTGAATATAAGTTTATCAGATATTATTATATAAAAGTCATTTTGATGTTCATAGGATTCCAGTAGCAGCAGTGACGCTGATCCAATTAAATCTCATGGAAGCCACGAGGAGAAACCTGAAAGTAAGGAAGCTTATAGTGTAGAAATTAACAACTGTAAGAAAGAAGGAAACAAAACAGAAGAGAAAATAGTCAACGTTAAGGAATTAGTGAATGAAGAAGCAGAAAACAAGGATAATATCAGAGAGGAAAAAGAAACCACTAAAACACAACATAGTGAATCATATAGTGGAATAAATCAGGAATACGAGAGAAGCCCAATCAGAGAAGCTGAAATTCTTCCAGGTACAGTTTTTGATGAGTAATTATTCAATTTATATATTAGTCTGAAAAGGACCAATGTAATATAGATATGGGACCTGTTATGCAGAATGCTTGGAACCTGGGGTTTTCCAGATAATGGATCTCTCTGTAATTTGGATGTTCATACCTTAAGTCTACTAGATATATATACATTAAATAAACCCAATAGGCTGGTTTTGCTTCCAATAAGGATTAATTATATCTTAGTTGGGATCAAGTACAAGCTACTGTTTTATTATTACAGAGAAAAAGGAAATCAGTTTTAAGATGTGGATTATTTAGATAAAATAAAGTCTAGAGGAGTTGGCCATTCCATAATTCCGAGCTTTCTGAATAACGGATCCCATACCTGTAGTTATTAACTTGTATCGAGTGGCCCAATGTACTGGGAATGTATATATATATATATATATAGATCTGCCACTGTATAATATGTAGGGTTGCCACTAGTGATGTGCGGGCCGCCCGATACCCGCAGGACCCGTGAATTTCCCCGTGGGTCGGTGGGTTCGGGCCAACCTCACACTCTTCCTCACAGGTGCGGATCAAGCTCTTCTCCTGCTCTCCCTGCCCGCCACCGGGCAAATGATGGCTTCCGACTTCTGGGTTCATCTTTTATAGACGCTACACCTGCTCACCCCGCCCCTTTTGTGACATCATTGGTGGGGTAGGTCTATAAAAGCAACACGGAAGTCGGATGTGGAAGGCCGAGGCCAAGGGAGGGTTGATTAGGGTCAGGGAAATCCTGATCTGCACATCACTAGTTACCACCTTCTGTCCCGTGGAACTCTGGGCAGGGGGTGGAGCTGCAATGTAATGGGGGTGGGTTCATGACACAGTAGGGGCTGGTCATGACATCAGGGTTGGGCTATGATATATCAGCAATTGCCCGATCACCACGTCAATCATAAGAAATCCTGTAGTTTTCCTAATTTGGAAAACTGGGTAGGCAGCTTTGACCCAGACAGTCCTTCATAAAACTGGGCTGTTGGGGTCAAAACCGCACAGGTGACAACCCTAATAATGTGTCCTTAGAATGGCGCCATTCCTTTCTGTTTCACACTTATGGATTGTACTTGTTAAAAGCTGTTTAACAATAAACTCTGTTTTTCTTTTCAGAAAATGGGGAGAATTCAGTTACACCAATTAGACCTCTACCTGTAAGTAGACATTGTTACAATTCTTTTTAGTGATATAATGTATGTGCTCTCTTACTGAATGATTACATAGAGGAATTCAGAGATATCATTTAAATATATCATTTTCTATCAACATATGAATTCAATAGCTTTAGTGCTAGAGCCCAGGAGTCAGATATAAATACTATCCTGTGTAGCTTTTACACACTGTCCATATAAATTCTCAGCTTGATATGAGATATATATACATACAGTAGGTATTACATATCATGACAGCACCCCAAATACTGAATGGAATTTAGAGATAGATTTTACCTTTCAGTATTCAAGCTCTTTAAACATAAATAGAAATAGTTTCTAATATGAATATCTAATCCCAGTTTGATAACAACAATTGTGTAGCCACTATACTACACTATACGTATAATAAAAGTCATTGAGGAATATATTAAAATTGAGTCTATGATTTCATCTTGTATCACACGGACCCTGAGCTATGAGCTGACAGTGTAAAGGCAAATCCAGTAAATGATCAGCGTCAAGGATATTTATCCCTTTTGCACTTAATGAAGCACAACTTACAGTTCTGCTTCTCTGTTGTAGTTCAGCAGCTGTATGAGGGCCCAATACTGCTGACACATTTTATACTGTCATGAAATATAGGGATGCAATGAATCTAGGATTCGGATCGGGAATCGGCCAGGATTCAGCCTTTTTTAGCAGGATTCGGATTCGGCCAAATCCTTCTGCACTGCAGAACCGAAATCTGATTTGCATATGCAAATTAGGGGTGGGGAGGGAAATTGTGTGACTTTTTGTCACAGAACAAGAAAGTAAAAATGTTTTCCCCTTCCCACCCCTAATTTGCATACTCAAATTAGGATTCGGTTTGGTATTCAGCCGAATTTTTTCGCAAATGATTCAGGGGTTCAGCAAAATCCTAAATAGTGGATTTGGTGCATCCCTAATAAAATGTAGTTTCAACTATTTACCCTGCACATAAAAACTGCTCATAAAGGAGAACTAAAGTATAACTAAAGAAGTATGTAGAAATGTTGTACATTGTTTTGTGCTTCTGTACCAGCCCAAGGCAACCACAGCCCTTTAGCAGTAAAGATTTGTGTCTCCAAAGATGCCCCAGTAGCTCCCCGTCTTCGTTTCTGCTGATTCACTGCACATGCTCTGTGCTGCTGTCAATTACTGAGCTTAGGGACCCACTCACAATATACAGTACACATAGAATAGAAATGTCACAATATAAGGCTGATTAGTAATTAATAAAGATAATTACTACATGGCAGCACAGAAACCAGTGCAATTAGCACCAGAATTTAATAATCAGCCCTGTAGCATCAGCTTATATTACAGGCCAACCTCATTTTCTGTTTGATAATTTGAGACAACCCCTAAGCTTAGCTTCTCAACAGCTGCTCAGAGCCCACTGAGCATGTGAGTGTCACAGACACTTTCAAAGATGGTGACCCCCAGTTATAAGTGTGAAGTCCTGGATCATTGCTGCTATTGACAAGCTGAAATTTTAGGCTGATGCAATAAGTTCACTATATGAAATATGCAATTTTTAGCCACATTCATTTTTAGGGTTTAGTTCTCCTTTATATAATAATACACTACACTACAAAATACCTGAACTGAATTTGCCCATGACAAGAAACATTTCCACTAATGTTGTCCCCTCTTCTTCTTAATCAAGCAAAAATACATTCTTTCCTATAATGTCTCTTCTTGACTCCAGACCTACTTTATTTATCCTAAATTTACCAACATCAGCACTGATTTACCAAACAGAAGCATTTCTCTCTGGAGAGATAAAACAGTGTTTGCGAAATACAAAATAAACACACTGGGCCTCATTTATCAACACTGGACAAATTAGCCTGTGGGTAGTAACCTATAGCAACCAATCAGTGATTGTCTTGTTTTCAGCCAGCTGCAAGTGGAACAATGAATGCAACAATTTGGTTGGTTGCCATAGGTTACTGCCCATGGACAAAATTGCCCCGTTTTAATAAAGGAGTCCCAGTGTATTTAGCTTTAGGCTTGGGCTCACTTCTGGTTTAGGGGATTAAAATAAAATATGGGAATAAATGAAGCAAGTTGCACATCAGTAAGACTTTCTTTTCAATCAGCTTTATATGGTGACAGAAGGCTTTATGAAATGCTCATGTCTGTGAAAAATAAATAGAATAGTAAACTTTACTTATAGACTCCTTATCCAACCTTATTTTAGTTTAGTGGCTCTGTCATTGGTGCAGTGGAACTACCATAATAAATGTACATTATTTCCAAAGTACAATAAACATAAAAGTCTCACATTACATAAACTCTGTGATATATATATATATATATATTATATATTTCTATACTTTATGTTACACAAAATATTTAGAAGACTTCGCAGAGCATTGAACTTCTGCAAATGCCGCACAACGGTAAGGTTACTAATACCTTGTTTAGTCTAATAACTGAAGGAGAAAATGCATCAGGGACACATTGTTGGTAACAGAAAATAATCTTTTGTTGGTGATTTTGCCTTTTTACTGTAATCAGGCCCGGATTTTGGGCTTGGCCACCCCTAGGCCCGCTGGGTCCTAGCGCCCACACCCTCACAAGCACATAAATCTGGACTGACTGTAATGTCTTCCAAACATTTCACAGGGAAAATATAACACAACATTAATTGCTTCTATATAAAAAGCACTATATTAATTATACAAGAAATAAACATATAAATAACTTATACAAATCAGTCCTATGTACATGGATCTGGGATACGGACAAGCCTGGCAGCAAATGGGCAAAACCCCTTGATTTCTTTACTTACTCCCCTGTTTTAATAGGAAAACAGTTTCTTGATCTTGATTAAAATAAAGATAAATCCTTAGTCTGGAATTTTCTCTGAATATACGTTTATCAGATATTATTATATAAAAGTCATTTTGATGTTCATAGGATTCCAGTAGCAGCAGTGACGCTGATCCAATTAAATCTCGTGGAAGCCACGAGGAGAAACCTGAAAGTAAGGAAGCTTATAGTGTAGAAAATAACAACTGTAAGAAAGAAGGAAACAAAACAGAAGAGAAAATAGTCAACGCTAAGGAATTAGTGAACGAAGAAGCAAAAAACAAGGAAAATTTCAAAGAGGAAAAAGAAACCACTAAAACACAACATAGTGAATCATATAGTGGAATAAATCAGGAATATGAGAGAAGCCCAATCAGAGAAACTGAAATTCTTCCAGGTACAGTTTTTGATGAGTAATTATTCAATTTATATATTAGTCTGAAAAGTATCAGTGTAATAGTTATTACCTTGTAACCATTTATGCTTCATACAGCAATCTTCCATATTTCAGGAAAACAGTTACAAATGTGACATAAGTAGCAATTAAGTCTTTAATTTTACCTCTCCCGTGTGGCTAAAGACAATAAACTGGTCAAATCCACCCCAGAAATGTAGAACCTATGGCTCTTGAACAATTTTAATATTAGGCAGTAACATAATTAGAGGGGGTGGGCCCTGCCGTGGGATGTGCAGCCGGGCCAGCTCCCTCCATACGCCCAGAAACACTGAAGAAATCAGTGGTGCGTGAACTGCCAGGAGGCCCTGAGGGGGTGCGGGCCCTGGCCCAATCGTACCCCCTGCTCCCCCGGTAGTTACGCCACTGATATTAGGCCTGTACATAGAATCTAGGTTTTCTGGGGATAAATGGTAAAATATCAAATGTACTGGGAATGAAAATATATATATATATATATATATATATATATATATATATATATATACCACTGTATAATATGTAGGGTTGCCACTGTGGAAATCCAGTGGGCAGGGGTTGGAGCCACAATGTAATGGGGGCAGGTCCAAGATGCAGCAGGGGTGGGTCATGACATCTGGGGTGGAGCTACGATATAGCAATCAGCAATTGGCCAATCACCACGTCAATCATAAGAAATCCTGCCCAGTTTTCCTAATTTGGAAAACTGGGTAGGCAGCTTTGACCCAGACAGTCCTTCATAAAACTGGGATGTTGGGGTCAAAACTGCACAGATGACAACCCTAATAATGTGTCCTTAGAATGGCGCCATTCCAGTCTGTTTCACACTTGTAGATTGTTCTTGTTAAAAGCTGTGCAACAATAACACTATTTTTATTTTCAGACTCTCAAGAGCTTTGTGAGAATTGGCTGGATTCAACTAATGTTCAAGCAACTCCTGTAGCAGATCAGGGACAGGAGAAGACTAGGTACGTTCCACTGTGACTTTAGCTTTTCTGCTAGAAATCCTGCCTGAATTTTGGTTGTATTTCAAGCCTTTGGTTACAGCCAGACAAACCACAACACATATTTTGGGATTGTAGCTTTAATATATTATTTATATAAGGGAGGCACCCCCAAAAATGGTTCTGTTTGTCATCCCTGGCCTCTCTGCACATTCCCACTATTTGTTACCCAGGAGACTGCTGGGATCAGAGGGGCCAAGTGATAGAACTAAGTTACATAAAGTTTATCACTAGATGCCCGGGATGATTTCACATTAAAGGCCAGGCAGAGATTTCAGAAGGCATCATGTTTTGGATAAACACATAGGTTGCACTGGAACATACACGTTCCACGAGTAATTACATATATTTTGTTCATATAGTGAATAACTTGCCCCCTATCATACACTGTAAGGATAAGTTATCAAATAGTTCCACAACCAGATAAATTGTCCAAGCACTTTTATACAAGGCATTACAAGGTGATTTCTAATATCCTCATTCGAACAGGGCGACATTATTTATTATGAGACACAAGTGTCAGTGAGTCACGTGACAAATGACATCACTGAGCAGTGATTATAACTGATGACATCACTAAGCAGCATTTATATAGTGAAAATAGTACCCCCTCTTGTACATTATAAAGATATTATAAGTTACAGGAGTTTCATAACCACATATACTGTATATATTTTATACAGGTCATAGAACTCCGAGGTAACTTATAATACCCTCAAATTTTGCAACTGAGGGTACTTTTTTATTATAATACGCACGCTTCAGTAAATCATGTGACAGAAATGACATCAGAACTCACCGTTTATAACTGATAAGTTCAGAACTCACTGTTTATATGGATATAATTTACAAGATATTCATGGCTTTTGTGTATTATAAGGATATAATGTACAGAATATCTCTGGCTGTTGTGTATTATATATGTATTTAACACTTTTAAATGTGCTTTCAGAGTGTCTAAGACATCCATCAATGACTTCGACCTGCAGAGTGTACTGGGTAAAGGCAGCTTTGGAAAAGTGAGTTGATCAGTCCTTAAATAAGATAAAAAATACAAATAAGCAAATCTCTGGTTACTGACTGCACTTTTCCTCACTGTTTCTATCACTCCAGGTATATCTTGCACAACACAAACCTTCTGGAAAAGAGGTTGCCATCAAGACAATAAGAAAGGATTTCATAACAAGCATTCTTGACATTACGAGGTGAGTTAAATGGGAATGAATATGGAGATTTTGTATCTGTTTCAAATATCCTTAGATTTAAGGCAATTAAGCACAGGCCAACTTGACAGTAATCAAAACAATTAGTATGTGGGCCAAGCAGTTGGACATTATGCAGTTTAAATGGAGGGCCAATTATTTAACCAATGAGTTGAAATTTAATGGCACATTCTTGCTTGTTTTTGTTTAATATTCAGGTTGAAACTGGAGAAGGCCATTCTTCAAGAGGCTAAAACAGAGCACAACCCTTTCCTTGTTGGCCTATATGCCTCATTTAAGAGCAAAGACCATTATTGCTTGGCAATGGATTACTGTCCCGGTGGTGATTTGGCAAGTTATATGAATCACCGTTCCTTTCCAAAGGAGACAGCAGTGTAAGTAGCATTCTATGTTAGGGACCTTCTAGGGTAAGATTTTTGCAGCACCCTAAGTCCTATACCCATGCATGGGACCTGCTGAACATTTAATGCTGTGCTGCGTATAGGAGCTTCTGTTTGCACCCATGGAAACTTTAAGAGATGGATTTCCATTTGTCATTGGAAATCTGCTCTTTATGTTTAATAGGGTGACCCTGTGCCCATTTGAGTGAATGAAAAGTAATTGGAAGGAAAGTATCAGGTCTGTCCCCTCTGGTGCTAAAAAGGTTAACTGTGCCCTGGAAATAGAGAGCCTGGCTCAGTGAATATAGATATATATAATATTATGTTTAGGAAATAACTTCGTCTTTTTGTTTTTTCTTTGTAGATTTTATTCAGGTTGTATAGTTTTAGGCTTACAGTTCCTGCATGAAAGACATATTATTCACCGGTAAGTATGAATCAAATATTAATAGCCATGTGCCCTTAAGGCAAACATAATTTATTCCCATGTGTTGATCAAGCGCTGCGAGTCCCATAGACTTTCCTATTGGGAAGGGCTCAATCTGCCCCAGGGCTGCTCCTGCCATGAAGGAGGGTGAGAACTTTGCTTCAGGCAGAAGTGAGTGGCCAGTTACAAGGGGCAGTAAAAAGCCACTTCTTATAACTTTAAGAGCTAAAGTTTTAACCCAGAAATTCAGCTCTGCTAGTTCAGAGAGTGCTATTGTGCTCATTACACTAGTGATGTTGCCCCCCCCTTTGACCCACAACAATGCTAATATTTAATCACAGCTGCCCCAGAATCGCCCCTGATCTGTCCTTGTTTCACCTGGAAGCTTCCAAATATAATGGACTTTCCCCAGCTCATTGCTGCTACCCCTAGTGGCTCCCATTTCCATCCCCTTTAAAGGCACCCGTTCCTTTGCCCAGGAATGTCACTGACTTCATGATGAGGCAGGAATATAAGGAGAACAAAACCACCACCCTCCTCTTTTTATACATGTATATAGAATAGAATAGTGTCCCTGTACTTAAGTAATAATGTTCTTTTGCATTGCAGAGATATAAAGCCACAGAATATCTTGCTGAACTGGGATGGTTATGCCAGAATCACTGATTTTGGCATCTCAAAGAAAAGTAAGATTTTGTTTTTTCTAGGAGGGGGGGGGGGTCAAGCAAATACATCTGTCCAGGGCCTATAATTTATGAGGCTCACACAGCAGGGCTTACTCTTGGTACAACTTACTGTTTAGTTTTATATTTACCAATTTATTTATGTGTCAGACCTTCATTAACTAGTACTCACCGTTCTAGGAGATAAAAAGACAACAGGGGGCTATGGCAGTAAGCAAGTAACATTGTGACTACTGCCAAGGTAAAAATGGCAACCATAGCCCATAACAAGACTAAATAAGTGGAAAATACATAAATATTCATATTTATTCATCACTTAATATTTCTAGTAGACAAGAACATTCTGAACATGAATTACACAGAGGTAGAAATGTCATATAGAAATGATGCTGATTTGCAGCTAAAACCTACATTTTGTCTCTGTTTCAGCTGCAGGATATGATGGCAAAGCTTATACCGCATGTGGATCTCTTTCCTATATGGCCCCTGAAATTTTCAGTTCCAATAACCATGGAAAATCTGTAGACTGGTGGGCACTAGGGGTATTGCTATATAAAATGCTTCTCAACAAGGTGAGTGTCTGTTTGCAACAGAATTTTTAGTTTTGCATGGATAGTGCTGGATCATTGGAACTGAATGATCAGCTTCATGTAGTATTAAACTGAATAACCCTAAAATAGAGTTGCCACCTGTCTGGATTAGACCTGGACATGGGCTTCCTGGGTCAAGACAGTCTGTCTGGTTTTCCAAGTAAGAAAACCAGGCAGGATCTCCCTTGATTGACAGAGTGATCAGCCAATTACTGATCGCCATGTCATAGCCCCACCCCATGATGTCTCCTGTCCCACCCTCAACATCACTGATCCACCCCTCTGATATCATGACTCCTCCCCCTGCCCAGAGCCTGGGCCACGGAAAGGTGGTAACCCTACCCTAAAGCTGAATTACTTAACGTGTCAATGCATTGTTTCCTTTGTAATCGAATTCCATTTTTCCTTTTCAGTTGCCATTTAATGCATTTTTTGTGGAAACCCTTTTTAAGAGGATCAAAGAAAATGAGCCAAACTATCCAAAAAATCTGGATGAAGACGCCACTAGTATCATACAAAATGTAAGTTGTCAGCAATTTGGATACTGGGTCTTTGTGTTTAGGGATAATCCCACAGACAGGGTATGAGCCCAATGGACTCAGTAATGCTGAAGCCAAACATTAGCAATTGGATGATAGTACAGCTATGAGATCCCTTATCTGGGAACCCATTATCCAGAAAGATACAAATTACCGGAAGGCCATTTCCATAGATTCAGTTTTATGCAAATAACCCCTTATAGGGTTAGTCATTTTTTAATTACTTCAATAGAATCTTTTACTTGATGGTAACTGAACTGCATGAATCCATATTCGTGGCAAAACAGTCCTATTGGGTGGTCTAATGTTTAAATGTAAGCAAACTTAATATACAGTGAATGAAATTATGGAAAGGTCCCCTATCTGAAAACCCCAGACCCCAAGCCTTCTGGATAACAGATTCCTACCTGTCCAACTTTGTAGCATTTCCATAAGCTAGCATGCTAGAAAGGGTTAACTTTGCCTTCAAACTGTTTGCTTTATTTCTCATAACATTCATTTTAAAAAATACAATAGTTTTAAATGAATATGCCAATGTAATTGCTATATAAAGTGTTTTCTGACCAATGAAACCATGTAGCAGGTTGGCTGAATACAAAGCAAACACATGGGCAGATCCTGCTTTTGATTTACTGTTAACTGAAAAGCTTAGAATAAATGTTGATGATATAAATATGGTATATAGCGGCTTAGAAACAGGCTGTGTGTATAACGATATATACTTATATATATTTATAGCTCTTGAGGAAAAATCCACAGGAACGACTAGGAAGTAAATGTGATGCAGAGGAACTGAAGGAAAGTTCATTCTTTAAGGTAAAGTTTATATATTACACATCTTTACAACAATCATCATAAAAGAAATCATTGTATAGAAGTTATAGAGAAAATTGTATTCATTGGCATTCAATGAGAACTCTATATCCCAACCCCTCATGGAACTTGTGGAATATTTGGCTAATGTCGTGTTTGCTTCCTATTACTTATAGCTGGGAATTATCATTTAATATGCTCAGAAGAGCAACTTTTTTTACCCTGTTTTACAGGAACTGGACTTTGATGCCCTTTCTAAAAAACAGATAAAGGCCCCGATCATTCCCCAGGAGAAAACACCAGGATGTTGCTGTGGTTTTTTGTGTTGTCAAAGACAGATTGTGTTGTCAGAATGAAAATACAAACCAGAAGCCAACTTTGTAGAAGTTATTGAAAAACTTCCATTGTTCTGCACGTTTACAAGACCTTGACTGAAGAAGACAGAGAAGACCAAACGAGCAGGGCCAAACGATTGCATTACAACAATGGCAAAGGGCACTGATAGGACAAAGATCACATCCACTAGCCGGTTTTACTAAGGTAAAATCAAACCTGCTGATAAATATTTGGCTGATTTTTGGCCAGATATTGATCGGGGAGGCCCGTCTCAACACTCCATATGGGCAGATAAGCTGCCAAATCAGTCTAAAGGCCACTTTAACCTTAACCCCACCAACCTTCACTGCAATCATGACAAAGACAATATATATCATAAAGGTAAAGAGTGGAACCTTGATGTGTTCAAGATCAGCCTAGAAGAAGACCAGACCTAGAAGACAGACTTGGACATAGGAAGAGAAAGATCAAATTAATTTGATTTACTATAATCCCCAACAGTGTATTTCTTTAAGAAACCCTCCCTAACCCCCCTCAGCCTACTGTTACCTCTAATGATTGGCACTATCACTGCCCAGTTGCCTCTCAAACAGTCAGCTATGGGGGGGTTGGTGCAATAAATCAATAGGTTCTCCAGCCTATTGATTCATTGCAATGGCCCCCAAACCCAGTCCAAAACTGGCCATAGAGCCAAAGCAATTGGGCAACATTCAAACTCCTGCTGGGTGAGGGGGCGGGTGTGTGGGTGGGGGGAGGGTATTAACCTTTTGGCCAAGCTTTTGCTTTGCAGCAAGAGTTAAGCAAAGAAAATACTTTTGGGGATGACTAAGTTATATTAAACATTCTTATCTATGAAAGCATAGTTTTGTTAGTAAAATTGTATGTATTGTTTTTATTATACTCAACATTCAATAAAGATCATTTCCTTTACAATAACCATGTATTGTATCATTTTATGATTCATCAATTTAGGAGCATTTAGGTTGGGGGGGAAGCTATGCCACCAATATATAGTGATGTGTATAGCGATACAGTTCTGATAATCTTATTTCAGTAGCAAGGGGCAGGGCAACAGAATTTCACACTTGATTTTGGCTCAGTTAATATTTTAAAATTTTGTGTTCTCTCTATAGGAAGTATTTCCTATGGGGGAGGGCTTTTAGTTTGTATAATCCAGTTTTCAGGCCTGGATTTAGGGAGAGGCCCTCAAGGCCCGGGCCTAGGTGCTCCTAACATCTATATAACTGTGTCAGTATAAGCCCCAAAAAGAAAAAGCAGGTCAAATGTAGCAGAGTTGTAATAGATCAATGTATTAACAATGCCAAGATGCCAATGTACTTTGCTCGCCGTCGTCCCACTTGCCCCTGGGCCCCAAGAAGACTCAGAAGAGAGAGTAGAGGAAACCGGCTGGCCCCATAAGAACATCTTCTTCCTGGTCACGCTGCATCCGCAATGATGTCATCACGTGCAGCCCACAACTTAAACTCTACATGTGGCCGTGCTGGCCGCTCCTGTGTGAGTGGTGGAGTGTGAGCGAGCGACAAGCCACATCATGCACTCATTTTGTCAGTTTGCCTGGTGGGTGGCTGCTGCCTGGCTGCAAGTGTGGTCAGTAATATGCAATTTAAAAGTGCAGCCAGCCACAGCAGGCAGGATTACTGTACACTACAGTGCTTTTTTACTTTATTGTAAATCACTTGTTAGGTTAAATAATTAATTATATTAATAATACTCTGTCTGCTGACTAAAATAAATATTAATATGATCTTATTCAGAGGGTGCACTGCAAGGTGCAAGCCACTCATAAACATCAAGAATAGAAAGGCTAGATTGGAATTTGCTTAAAAACATCTAAAAAAACCAGCAAAGTTCTGGAAAAACATTCTTTGGACAGATGAAACCAAGATCAACCTCTACCATAATGATGGAAAGAAAAAAGTATGAGAAGGTGTGGAACAGCTCATGATCCAAAGCATACCACATCATGTATAAAACATTTGGGAGGCAGTGTGATGGCTTGGGCTTGCGTGGCTGCCAGTGGCACTGGGACACTAGTGTTTATCCATGACGTGACACAGGACAGAAGCAGCTGAATGAATTCTGAGCTGTTCAGAGACACTGTCTGCTCAAATCCAGCTAAATGCCGTCACATTGATTGGGAGGCGTTTCATAATGACCCAAAACATAGAGCCAAAGCAACCCAGGAGTTTATTAAAGCAAAGAAGTGGAATATTCTTGAATGGCCAAGTCAGTCACCTGATCTGAACCCAATTGAGCTGCATTTCACTTGTTGAAGACTAAACTTCGGACAGAAAAACCCACAAATGAACAGCAACTAAAAGCCGCTACAGTAAAGGCCTGGCAGAGCATTAAAAAGGAGGAAACCCAGAATCTGGTGATGTCCATGAGTTCAAGACTTCAGGCTGTCATTGCCAGCAAAGGGGTTTCAACCAAGTATTAGAAATTAATATTTTATTTTCATTTTTTTAATTTGTCCAATCACTTTTGAGCCCCTGAAATGAAGTGATTGTGTAAAAAAAGGCTTTAGTTCCTCACATTTTTATCCAATCTTTTTGTTCAACCCACTGAATTAAAGCTGAAAGTCTGCAGTTCAACAGCATCTGGGTTGTTTCATTGAAAATTCATTGTGGTAATGTACAGAAACAAAATAACAAAAAATTTGTGTTTGTCCAAATATTTATGGACCTAACTGTATGTGGGCTATATATATATATATATATATATATATATATATATATATATATATATATATATACACATATATATATATATATATATATATATATATATATATATATATATCTTCCAGACGAGTATCCACACTCCAATCAATCAATCTTAATAGAAGCAGGGGTGCACGGTAAATCTTGTATACACCAATGTTTTTCAGACCAGCACTCCCTTTTGTGTTAAACAAATAATCTTTTATTGTTGCATCATTATCCAACGTTTCGGTCCAAACATTCAAAACATTGGTGTATATATATATATATATATATATATATATATATATATATATATATATATATATATATATATATATATATATATATATATATATATAGGCAAGAGAGAAAAACCGCACCAACAGGTCTTTATACAAAAATAGAAAACCTTTTATTCAACGTTTCGGCTCGACTGCTGGAGCCTGAAGACGGCTCCAGCAGTCGAGCCGAAACGTTGAATAAAAGGTTTTCTATTTTTGTATAAAGACCTGTTGGTGCGTTTTTTCTCTCTTGCCTATGACTATTGACACATGTAACCAGCACACAGGCATTGCTTTTTTCGGTTATCCGTGTGCACTGTACTCAAATTTGCTATATATATATATATATATATATATATATATATAAGCATAGAAATATTGGCACTCACGAAAAACAAAGTCCAAAGATGCCTGGGTGCTTGTTTCAAAAAATAAAAATAGTACATCCAAAAAACTGCACTACTCAGGTCTTATACCAATTTAAATTAAAGCATTTTTAATGGCACATATATATATATATATATATATATATATATATATATATATATATATATATATATATATATATATATATATATATATACACACACAATCCAAATAGTTCAGCACACCACTAGAAAAAATTCGACCCAGGTGCTACCAATTACAGCTGCATATAAAATCCAAAAAGATAAGGTGCACACTGGGATCCTTTGTAAATTTTACTTTTTAATATATATATATATATACACACACACACACACACACAGTGACGATAACATAGTAAGTTCAGTTGAATAAATATACACATCCATCAAGTCTATATAAAACCTGCCTAACTGCCAGTTGATCCAGAGGAAGCGAAAAACCCCATCTGAAGCCTCTCTAATTTGCTGACTCAAACCTGACTCAAAACTGGCAATGGGACCAGTCCCTGGATCAACTTGTACTATGAGCTATCTTCCTGTATTCCCTCCATCCAACTCCTTCTTAGAACTATTGAGGTGCCGACTATCTGTGTGGATCCAGTTAAAGAGGGTGAAGTAAAAACACTAAGCCCCGTCCATATCCAGGATCGGGCCCCAGGGCAATCAGCCAAAGCCTCTATTAAGGGTTCAGTTATCCACCAACCTCACAGCACAATTATTGTTGTACTATAAATATACACAAAACACTGCACCTGACACTTTGTAATGAGGAATTGTACATTTGTACACTGAAACAGGAAAAGTTTTCCTTTAAATTTGATGTTCGGAGCAGAAAATTGTCAAGAATATCATTGTGCTCTGTAGCAATAAGGGGGGACTATCTTGAAACCCAAAATATAATATAAGCGTCTACACTAACTACAATCAAAACATTTTTGGGGGCAGTTAACTCAAATACATCATTTGTCCTTAGTCCCTTGGGAATATGAAGAGTAACTTCAGTGACCCCCCCCCACACACAAACACACACACACACACATCTGAATACTGGAAAGAGTCAGAAGATAAAGGCAAATAAAAAATAAATACCAATTGACATAATAAAATTTAACGTAAAGGTAAAACGCTCCATTTGATCCATTGGGCAACACATTGAACAGTGAAATAGTTTAGAAGATCACTCAGCAATTATTTATTTTGTGGCATTTTGGAAACACAGGAAAACACACAGTATTTAACAAATAAAACACATATATAAAATTAAGCTTTAGGGCTCCATAATGGACGTGGAGTTAGGGTCTATTGGGTGGGTGCATCGACCTGGGGGATTTCCCATGATGCCTGGCATATCTGTATCTCTGCTCTGGCCCCACGTCACAGACATAGCTCCAGTTTGTGTGTTAAAGCCAGAAGAAGTATGTGTTGTGTTTGTTGAAGCACACAGTTATATTAGAGTAAATACAAATTATTTTAGTGGGGGAGGGGGATTTGCAGACACATTTTTAATTTATTTTTTCCCCTCAACCAACCATTTTTATCTCGCCCAGCATTTTTTTGGGGTGGGGGGCGAGACACTGCTGTTGTGTTGCAGGTAGTTGGGTGACATGGGATTGCAGCTGAGTCACTTTCTGACATTAAAGACATTTCATTCATTTTTGATTGTTTGCAAGACATGATATATCCTGTGTAATGTCCTTTATATACACACTGTACTATTGTAATTACAAGTCTTGGCAAATAAACGTGTAACCCTATGGACACCCCTTCTGTTGGTGTTACACTCCTGGGTGGCATTTATCTGATGGCACAGGACATACCTGAGTCACTGGCAGTGGTACTGGGAGGGACTGGCTACCTGGTACTTATTAGCACCGTGTTTCCCCCTAGTGGGACCCGGGAATGTACCTACAGGGGTCCCACTAGGAACAGTAATAATCAAACACAGTATTTGTTAAATAACTTTTTATCTAAAAGTAAATGTGCAACTAATACAAACAACTCTCCTAACAAGGTGGCAATAGGATCTCACTAACCAGGGCCAGTGCAATGTCTCTAACTAAAGAAGGAAAAGTCCTTTAATGTCATTTCAAACAAACCGACTCTGAAATCTTCCAGCGTTCTTTAGGATACGGTCACTTTCATAGGTATTGGAACTACCCCCCAGCCCCAAATGTACAAAGCAGCATGTTGAAAAGCAGGTGGAGGCCTTGGTATTTTACTTGATTAATTGAATCAGTTGTAAATACTGGTGTCCTGCTCCAAATTAAACCATGTGTGCTCATTATTAAGTACAGACACTGTTTATTCTTTATTAGGAAATGTTATCAGAAGGGTTTCCTTGTAAACTGCCTGGTGTATATAGTTATGGGCTGAAGCAGAACATCTAACTAAGGGCATGGACAAACATGTGGTTTTCAGTTTTTTAAAAAAGCCGACCACTGTGTAAATACGCAGGCTCTTTGCTAGGGATGGGGGCACCTCAATGATGATGGTGCAGCTGTTTTGGGGGACAAGATGGTTAGCGGGTTGCAGGAGATTTCAGTAAAAGATTCAGTGGAAGACAGGTTAGATGAGATAGTGGGCAAAGGAATGGAGGGAGAGAAATAGGGGAGAGATTTGGGGAGAGATTTGGTTGGGGGTACTGTTAAGGATAGCGAGGACCACATGTCATTTGTTTAATATGGTACCAGTATTAAATGTATGTTTGCAAATGCAAGGAATCTGACTGGTAAAATGGGAGCTGGAAGTGCTGGAGGGAAAATATGATGTGATTAGCCGAAACATGGCTGAATGAGTCACTTGACTTGGCAGTTAATATCAGTGGCTATACTTTGTTTCCCAGTGACAGAGGCAATAGAAAAGGAGGAGGGGTATGTCTGTTTGTTAGGCAGGATTTAAATCTAATATAAAGGAGGAGGTGATGTTAGAAAATGATGAACAAAGAGAGTTTGTTCTAATGAAATCCACCATGTGTTACTGCTCTCTTTCCTTAATTAGGCCACATCAGTCCGACCAATATAATACATAAAAGGAGAATAGGATGGAGCACAGGATTCAGCAGACTATTGCTGCAAAATATTTATTAATCAAGACATGTTTCGGATCAACATGGATCCTTTTTTAAGTCCCATGTCAATCCGAAACATGTCGTCATTAATAAATATTTTTCATAAATATTTTAGTCTGCTGAATCGTGTGCTCTATCCTATTCCCCTTTTATGTTAGAAAATGAGGGGGCAGAAGTCTTATGGGTAGAGTTCTTCACCAATTGTAAAGAGTCCAGCAAATTAATTGTAGGAGTCACTATAGACCCCCTAATGTAAGTGAGGAGGAGGAGGAGGCTAAGCTCCTGATGCAAATAGAAAAGGCTGCTAGTTTGGGTAAAGAAATGATAATGGGGGATTTTAATTGCCCAGGTATTGACTGGAGCAACAGTACTGCTAGATCAGTTATTGGGAACAAGTTTATAAGCTGTTACATGACAATTTTATGGCCAACCAGTAAAAAATGCTCTACTAGATCTAGTGATCTCAAATGACCCAGAACTTATAGCAAATGTGCAAGGCATTGAACCCCTGGGTAATAGTGACCAAAATGTTATATCTTTTAATGTCTTGTGTAAAAAACAAATATACACTGGGGCAATAAAAACCATGAAATTCAGAAAATCTAATTTTAGTGCCTTGATAAGGTTGTATAGCATAACTATATATGTATACTAATTCAATGTCTCATATACAATATGTAATAGTCCCTTACACAGAGAAACTAATGACAACCAAACGTCAGCAGAGGTATCACTACTGTTTAGCAAATAACTCTGTTTGATTAAGCCTTTTGCTTAAGGGTACGCTCCTACACAGGACTAGGTGAATGGTCAATTCATACCTGATGTAATGGAAGCTAAAATACTTTCTTCTAATTGGTTAGTAAGTTAAACCACCCTAACTAATTCTGTAAGTTCCTGGTCCATAAATAAAGGATCTGTTCATCTATATTGTAGAACAGAACAAATAAGACTCCTGATCTGCATCTGTTCTCTTGCATGCAATACTCCTGTAGCGGACATCCCCTTTGTATTTGAAGGTTTGACCTTAAGAAGTGGCACCCCAGATGGGACTGAACGTGATCCAAGAGACCACTAGCAGTCCTACTCATTTCACAAAGCAACCAAGAAAAATTGTACAGAAAGAATAAGGCAAAATTGTAGTTAGTGACAGGCAGCAATAATCATACTAGAACAGGATCTAAGTTATCAGAATTCAGCTTAAACAAAGAAAAAATGGCCAAAAGAAAATTGCTGCCAAGTAGGAGGGAAGTACAAAGATCAGATGCGAAATCCCCATGCACAAAACATAGCAAAGTATACATGCAATGATGTCATTGCATGCACCTTACAAATACCTTTTACAAATGTGTATTAGTGTATCTAAATATATAAAAATAATCACATACCTTTTCTAAAATCATTAATTTTGGCTCTGAATTGCCATTGGTTGAAGCTTTGGTTCGTTTGCAGCATAAAATGTTATCGCTTTCCGAATTAACTCTCTTCCTTCAGCTGGCACCTTAATAGTGAGAATGGAATAATCACAGAAGCTTGCAAAAATCAACACTCATATCCCACCCCCCCCAAAAAAAATACCTTATACAAAGCTAGAGTAATATATATTTTTTTTAAAGTAAATTTTTTTCAAGACTTTTCCTGTATTTAAGGCTAAGGCCACACTAGGCGATAGCGCCGCAATTTGACTCGCGGCGACTCTTCGCCGCGACTTTTAAGCCGCAATCGCTGGGGAAACTTTTGCGCTGGCGTCTATGGGGAATCGCGAAAAATCGCCAGCGTAAAAAACACACGCGGCGATCTTTTTTCTATTGTCGCTCGAAATCGCCTAGCGAGGCAATTTTCGAGCGACAGTAGAGAAAAGATCGCCGCGTGTGTTTTTACGCTGGCGATTTTTCGCGATTCCCCATAGACGCCAGCGCAAAAGTTTCCCCAGCGATTGCGGCTTAAAAGTCGCGGCGCTATCGCCTAGTGTGGCCTTAGCCTTAAGAAAATTAATAGTGAGCTTTAAATCAACACTTACCAACAATAGTATCACAATCATTTGGTAGATCTTGTGAGGTAGATTCATTAGGCATGTCCAACCGAAACACGATAGGAGTGGAACTCTGGTTATGGACAGCATTGAATGCATTTTTTGACTGACCTTTAGTGTTCCCATTCACTGTAATTTTATCCTTTATATCATGCGGCTGAAAATTATCAGAATTTTGATCATTTTTAGAAACACTATTTTCTATTATTCTTTCAGAAAAGCTCATTACTTGCTGCTGTTCTTTAGATGTTGGAGAACTTTGTAAGGGTTGCTTTTCAACAAGTATATTACTTGGGGATGAAGTATCATCTCTTTGTGAGAAAAAATGTCAGCAGCCACCATAGAAGCTCAAAAATGATCGTGATATATTGGACCAGAAGGATCAAACACCTCTTTGCAGCATCCTCCAGTTTTCATTCTCTAATTGATCTGTGATAGCTCTATTGAAAATTTGAACTCGTTAACGAAAAGTTTCTGATTAAGAGAATCCAAAGATTTACATAATTTAGAATCCGTTTTCAGGACAGTTTGTTCTGCTGCTTTTGTCTGATTGCTGAACTCCATCAGCAGGGAACAGTGAGGTTGCTCCTTCTGCCTTGATACCTTCATTAGCGCTGCCCTTTCATTTATTAATAATGGCCATCTGTTGCCGACAACTTGCAGTCATAGTCTTTTTTGCTCTAAAAATCTTTTTCACTGAGGTATTTGTACAGTGAGCCATTTGTACCTAGGAGTGGAGAATGAAAACTAAGTTTAATGTTCATACACATGAAACCATGATATCCAAAATGTAAGCAAACTAGGAATGCACTGAATCCAGGATTTGGTTCGGGATTCGGCCTTCTTCACCAGGATTCGGATTTGCCGAATCCTTCTTCCCGGCAGAAGCGAATCTGATTCCTAATTTTTGCCATAAAACAAGGAAGTAAAAAATGTTTCCCCTTCCCGCCCCTAATTTGCATATGCAAATTAGGATTCGGTTCGGCCAAATCTTTTGCGAAGGATTCGGGTGTTTGACTGAATCTTTCGCGAAGGATTCGGGGGTTTGGCTGAATCCAAAATAGTGGATTTGGTGCACCCTAAAGCAAACTAGTAAATCTTAGTTTAACATTTTTTCCTCAGTGTCTTGTCAACAATGTATATCTTTTGAGCTTCCTGATATTGCCACAGATACTACAGGGAGACAGTTACATAAATTGGGCTCGTCTGCCCCATCCCCCTCACAAAAAAAACCCTACAGGGCACCGCAAGAATAGTTTCCCCCTCAGGCTACACCTCCTGACTTTTAATGTGCCTCTATTTTAAAGATACGAGAGATGACTACGATGCAGCATTTTTCATTTATTCTGATGTATTTTCTACACATTCATAAACATAGACAAATTGAGTCTATGGTGGGGAAACTATTAAATGTGGAGCATCAAAGCAAACTGCGGGGGGTCACTTTTGATCACCGGGCAAATTTACCCCTGGGCAGTTACCATAGCAACCAAATTGTTGCACTCATTGTTCTAGCTGCAGTTGGTTGTAAAAAAAACAATCACTGGCTGGTTGCTACGGGTTACTGCCCAGTCGCTAATTTGCCTATATTTGAAACATAAGTCCCACTGGCGTCCAGGGCCGCCATCAGGGGGGGACAGAGGGGACAAGTGTCCTGGGCCTGAAGGGGGCCCAGCAGTGCTGCACTTTTCGAAGAGCTAGGCCCCCCTTGACAGCTCCGAAGCCGTGCCACCCGATCGAAGTCCCGAACAGTAAAATGCAGAAGTGCCGAACAGACGAAGTCCTGAATCGGCGGAAAGACCCGAAGTCACTAAAGGAGCCGAAACTGAAGTCCTGAAGCGGCAAAAAGACTCGATGTCATGAAAACAGCTATAATTGAAGTCCTGAAGCCAAGAGTTCAACTCTACTGAACACCAAAGTGGGTTTTTTTTTAATCCCCTGGCCACCAATGTTTTATTTTAACACTATATAGGCCCCTGCCACCATTTTTAAAAAAATATATATTTTATGGGGCCCCAATTTTTTTTTTAACTTGTAAGGGGGGCCTGGCTTCAAGGTTTTTTTTAAAAAATATTCTTGGGGCACCAAAGTTTTTTAAAAATATATTTTCTGCAGCCCCAATTTTTTTTTAACTTGTAAGGGGGCCCTGGCTTCAAGGTTTTTTTAAAAAAATATTCTTGGGGCCCCAATTTTTTTAACTTGTAAGGGGGTCCGGACTGGGAATCAAAATAGGCCCTGGCATTCCAAGTACACAGAGGCCCAAGCAGTCCCCCACCAGCCCATTAAATAGTGACTGTCTATGGGAGCTTACAGCAGCCCCTCTGGCATTTGCCAGAACCCACAGATTGCATGTCCGGGCCTGCCCTGGCGCCAAGGTTTTTTGAAAAAATATTCTTGGGTCCTCAATTTTTTTGACTTGTAAGGGGGCCCTGGCGCCAAGGTTTTCTTTAAAAAATATTCTTTGGGGCCCCAAATTTTTTAACTTGTAAGGGGGGCCCTGGCACCAATGTTTTTGTAAAATAACTTTTATGGGGGACCTGGCGCCAATGTTTTTTTTTTTAACTTATAGGGGGCCCTGGTCACCAATTATTTTTTTTAACTTGTAGGGGAGCCCTGAACACCAATTTTTTTTTTTAAAAAAAAAAACTTTTATGGGGGGCCCTTGCACCGCAGTTGTTTTTTTTTTTACCTATAAGGGGGGCCCTGACCCCCTGATCTGGGGGTGGGGCCTGCCATTAGAAAAGTTTCTAATGGCAGCCCTGCTGGCATCTATAAGGATAATGAGAATATTTAACAGCTACTGGACTGCTGAAGGAAGCACAGTCTTGCTCTCAGGCTTCTTTTAAGAAGGATTTCCGTCCAAGAAGTTTCCATACTAAAGTAGAAGATTCTCCTTCATTAGAAACTTCACATGTCACTCTTATTAAATTGTAGTATTTTGAAATTAAACTGATGGAACAAAAAACACAACTTGCAAAAAGCCCAGTGACTCACTGGGCATAATTTCAAAAGGGAGTATAGTATACGCGCAAGGAGATCACTTGCAGCTGATAAGAAGCGACACTGTCTCCAGCTATACACCCGGGACTATTTCCGGCGTCTCTCCAATCTCCTGCTCTGCGCAAAGTTCCACTCAACTACACACGAGCAGCACTGCCTTATCCTAATACTACTACCGGACTCAGTTCGAGTTGCCTCAAGCGCCAAGTTCATAAATATTTGTTTATAGAACTAGTCACGTATCTCAGAGAAACGCTTCTTCTCTATCTTTCTTTCCGAGTCCAACCAATCGGCATCGTGCCTCAAAACTGTTTAGTGTAGCGCAAAGAATGTAGATGCCCACAGTCAGCTGGCAGCCAATAGAAAGGCTGCTTTCACTTTCTCACATGGAGGCGAGTTGATGTTTTGTTTGTTATTTGAGAGGAGATAAGGGTAGCGTGGGGTGCTGCAGAAAGGTTGCTCTCGGTTGTCTGTCGGACGTTAATTAAATTGTAGGTTCTTTTCTAATGTAACACCTATTTGGGCCATACGGGGTTGATTCACCAGCTAGTGCACTTGAGCATGGGTTACACTTGACGCTAACACTTCAGGCTAGGGCCTTCGCTATATGGAAGATTAAAGGTGTGGTGTAGTGTAACTACAACTCCCACAGGCTACTGTGCAATAAACAAAAGACTTGGGTGCCAGGAGGTTCTTAATAAAACAGGAACAAGGTTTATTGAACTATGCACGAGGCAAGTGACATCAGGTTTGTACTCACGCAGGAGTTGAGGCAACAGCATATAGAGAGGTCACACAGATCTCAGGCAGGGTCACCTAGAGCAGACACAGGCATTTCATGAGGAAGAGCCTCCATTAGGCATTTGCAGAATTTACACACATTCCCTCCTGGAAGTTGTCAGGAAAGCAGCTTCTACCCTACAGTCCCTCTTCACTGAGGTCCCTGACTGGAGGCAACACACAGAGCCTCTGGGAAGCTACTCCCTTACTGCAAATCCTTGTTGGAGCCTCAGCTGCTCTTTTTCTCTAACCTCTCTGCCTTTCTCTCCTAGAGAGACTATGACAAGTCTGCCCTAGTATATCTGTTCCTCATTCACAGGGTTTCCTGGTCCCCGACTTGGACACATGCCTTCTTCTGGGCCTTGTGTACTCAGTCCCCCTGAGCACATCCAGCTGGATCAGCATCCAGAGGTGAAAGAGGAAGAGGCCACTCCTTACACTCACTATAGTGCAGTGTAGCAGGAAGCTGTCACACCTCTCCTGGCAGATCACACCAAGAAAAAGGTGGGGGCCTTAAAGCTGCAGGGCAGATTAACCCGTTAAGAAAGCAACAGTTGTGACATGACTTCTTGAGATAACAAAACATGGTAAAACTCTCTCATACACTAAAGCATAGTCAATTGCACAAGTATGTTGCTGCCACAGAAGCTGCAACAATCCTAAAACCTAAGGGTTTTGAAACAAATGACGTTAGGTTTCACACTAGGGTGGGGAAAGTACAGTCTAACTCAGCCAAAACTCGCCAAAAAGTAGCCAAAAGCCAAAATTAGCCCAATTCATACACTGCTAATTCTATTTCCCCTCGTACCCTATACAGGTAAAGGTGGCCACAGACGTAGAGATAGCGACAAATGAGCTGATCTCTGCCCGATATGCCCACGTTGAAGTGGGCAATATTGGGCTGATCCGATCGTGGGCCCTAGGGCCCAAAGAACTGCTCAAGATCCGATATGGGCAGTCGGATTGGGGGACCACATAGATGCACAGATGCCGCTGTAATCCGATGGGATTTTTCAACCTGCCTGGTTGGCCCCAGACATGTATGGAGGCCTTAACACCTTCACAGAGACTGGCAGTTGAAACCACAGTAGGGCTTCCAGGAGGTAGTAATGTTAGTGGGCTTTCTCATTCAAGCAAATTCCTCCAGCAGCAACAACAGATCCAGCACTGGGAAATCATGGGAGCTGGGGCAGTGGGGCGGGCCCAGCCAGCATCACTCGAACTGTGATGTCACCTCAATTTGCATTAAAAAAATTAGGCAGTTTTAAAAAGTCCAAACCCGCAGCAACATCCAAAACTAGCCCAAATCCGTAGCCCAATTGGCTATGAACCCACCAATCTGGCAACCCTGGTCTAACTATAGTTTTCTCTTTCTTTCCTATTAAAGGGATGGTTCACCTTCAAGTTAACTTTCAGTATGTTATAGAATGGCCAATTCTAAGCAACTTTTCAATTGGTCTGCATTATTTATTTTTTATTGTTTTTTAATTATTTGCCTGTTTCTTCTTACTTTTTCCAGCTTTTAAACAGGGGGTCACTGACCCCATCTAAAAACAAGTGCTCTATAAGGCTACACATGTATAGTTACTGCTACTTTTCATCTATTCAGACCCTCTCCTATTCATATTCCAGTCTTTTATTCAAATCAATGCACGGATGCTAGGGTAATTTTGACCCTAGCAATCAGATTGCTGAAACTGCAAACTGGAGAGCTACTGAATAAAAAAGCTAAATAACTGCAAATTGTCTCAGAATATCACTCTCTACGTCATACTAAGGGGTTTGTTTATCGAAGCGTGAAGTTAGCGATTACCACAGTACGCTAGCCACAAATACCACCTCTCTCCATTTATTTCTATGGGATTTTTAAAGGCATATTTATCAAAGGGTGAACTTTCACCTTTTGATAAATACGCCTTTCAAAATCCCATAGAAATGAATGATGAGAGGTGGTATTTCACTGTAATGGACTGTGGCGATCTCACCCTTTGATAAATATACCCATATAAGTTAACTCAAAGATGAACAACCCCTTTAAGTTTTAACTTTTAGTATGTTATAGAAACGCCAATTCTAAGCAACCTTTTTTCAATTGGACTTCATTTTTTATAGCTTTTAAAATACTTGGCGCCTTCTTCTTCTGACGCTTTCCAGCTTTTAGATGGGGTCACTGGCCCCATTTAAGAAACAAATGCCTGGTAAAGCTACATATTTATTGTTTTTGTATTACTCTTTTTTTCTACTCAGGTTCTTTTCAATCCATATTCCACTCTCTTTTTCAAATCAATACATGGCTGCTAGGGTAATTTGGACCTTAGCAACCAGATTGCTGAAATTGCAAACTGGAGAGCTGTAGACTAAAAAGCTAAATAACACAAATAATAAAAAATTAAAACCAACTTTGATTTTTGTTAGAATATTATTCCCTGCATCATACCAGTAGTACATTTAAAGGTGAGTTCAGCCTTAGCAAACAGATGTCAGCTAAACCTATTATCAAAGGTGATATTGACCCAGTCCTACATTTTTCTCTAAAGCTAAGCCCGTGGCTCACTGTATATATTCTGAGAAGCACCTACAGTGGCATAGCTATAGTGGGAGCAGACCTTTTGATCTTGGGGGGGGTCAGAGTGCCCACAAGGAGAGGCAAGGGGGTGTGGATGACCCATGAGGCAAGGGAAATTGCAATTTTGGATGTGTTGCAGGTCACTCAGACTTTTGTAGGGCCAAACAGTTTTTGCATGGGGGCCCTTAGGTCTCCAATATTACACCCTTAGTAGCCAAATGCACCTGTGTACAGCAAAAAAAGGGGACTACAAAGAAATGCAATTGAAGAAGGATACAGATTGTCTCTAAATAACTTGATTGATTGCTTTATATACTAGTTTGTATATTTGTTTAGAAGGGCCTCTGGTATTTATATAAGACACTATATTCAACCTCGTCATACCCAGAAGTAGCTGTCCATCAATTTTCTAGGATATGTATTGTGTACCTGCCACATGGGAGTGGCTACTAAGTCCAAACGGAAAGGTACTTTGGGGCAGGTAGTGCTACCTGGGGACATATGAGCTCTTGGGAAGGGGACAAATTGCCAAGGACTGAACTGTGCTAATTAGCATTTTCCAGTGGAGTACAGGACTGTGGCATTGAAAGGCTGTTGCAGGGGCTGGGTAGTCCAGACAGGTTCCCCAGGGCAGTGTTTATATTGTTGCTACTTGCATTAACATTTATTTCTTTGCTATATAAATTTACAGTTGTTTTTACAGCAAACTGTGTTTTATTTTCCTAGTGGAGTCCCTACTAGGTGGAGGCACTGTGCTGTAAATCCCAGTTCCCAGTATCTTTCATAAGCAAAGAGAATTCAGGGCCCTGGATTGCGAAGGGTTAACTGATTTCACAGGATGGACAGCAGTGCCTCCAAATATAAACCTATTTTGGTACTCTCTCTCCTAAATAGCGATGAACCCTTTGCAATCCAGGGCCCTGAATTCTCTTGGTTTATGAAAGATACAGGGGAACTGGGATTTATAGCGCAGTGCCTCCACCAAGTGGGCACAGAGGAGCACGGTTAGGAACTTTCATAGTCTTATTTGGGGTTATGGCTCTCTTAGAACTTTTAACTCCTCCAACTCTTTATGAAGTTTCTTATTCTCTCCCAGCAGTTTAGCATCAGCAGGGGACTCACATAGGCAACCGCCTCCTCTCGCCAAACCCTCTCCATCAGAGCAACATACCCAGGGGGTAACTTATCCTGGTAGTGTGATCTAATCACAGTTTGAAAATTCTCAGAGAATTAATTTTGCTACACTTATAATTAGGGATGCACAGAATCCACTATTTGGGATTCGGCTGAATCCCCGAATCCTTCGTGAAAGATTTGGCCGAATACCACACCGAATCCGAACCCTAATTTGCATATGTAAATTAGGGATAGGAAAGGAAAAAGTGGAAAAAATTATTTTGTGACGAAAAGTCATGTGATTTCCCTACCGCCCCTAATTTACATATGCAAATTAGGATTCAGTTCGACCAGGCACAAGGATTCGGCCGAAACCGAATCCTGCTGAAAAAGGCTGAATTCTTGCCGAATCCCGAACTGAATCCTGGATTCGGTGCATCCCTACTTATAATGGAGACCCCAAGTCTATGAATAAGTAAAGCTAGAAAAAGGGAGGGAAAATCTTTGATAACCATAATAATAGAAGTGTATTTATCTAAGTGGTGAACTTTAACTTTCACGCACTGATAAATATGTTTCTAAAAATCCCAGTAAGTATTTCTGTTGTGAGCTCTAATCTCACATTTTAATAAATCTGCCAATGAAGCTTAAAGGACAAGTAAACCCCTTAATAAAAAAAACCCCTATCTCCCTACCCTATATAGACCCCCCTCCCTCCTCCCCCAAGCCTAACTGCTACCCGGGGCAAATGCCCCTAACTTTTTACTTACCCCTCCGTACAGATTCACGGCAGCCATCTTCTTCTCTTCGGTCTTCATCGGGAATAAGTTCTGTATCATCGCAGTTGGAGCAGTCTTCGGGCATTCGCCGAAAGTCACGAAAATTGCCAAAGTGGCAGAGGGGTAAGTAAAAAGTTAGGGGCATTTGCCCGGGGTAGCAGCTAGGCTGGGGGGGAGGAGGGAGGGGGTCTATGTAGGGTAGGAGTGTAGGGTTTTTTTAATAAGGGGTTTACTTCACCTTTAATTATTTTTTCACTAACGAAAAAGGGTGTTGCTAGTAAGATAAATAAAAGCAATACAAACAATTGTACAGTGAGTATATAATGAGACATTTCAGACTCTGCACCACAAGATGGCACCATGGTATACAAGTTTTTTTAACACTAGCACTATGTAAAATGGCTTTACCTGAGTGTTTCAATATATCATATGGATGTGATTAATATGATGAGATGAGATGTGTTCTTTTAACTGGCTTCTATATAATTAATGATATACTCTAAAGCTGGCAACACAAGCATCTATCAACATTTAATGCCATTTTCAGTATGTGTATGGCGGCTTGATGATCAAGGTTGTATTTATACATAGCCTATATATTGTCTTCCTCTGGTGATAGCCTACTTATACTACTTGTATAATATATTATAGGTATTTCTTGGTCTGTTGATGGAGCAAGCTTGAAAATATATGTGTATGTTGCATCAGCAGATGATATGATGAGTACTGTGCAAGGTCATATGTCCCAGTGTAAGGTGACAGTGTCACATGTGACCATAGCTTTATGTGTATATAGTGCATCCCAATGGCTCTAGCTTGTTGGATTTATACCTTCTACATGCATATTTAACCAGAGAAGTGTCCTATACTGCACACAGAGATGGGTTGAAAGAAATTACTCCTAGCTGATAAATCCCTTATTTTAGTAGAGCAGTAAGTATTTCACACACACACATAAATCATTCAGCCTCTTCAAAGCAAAAAGCAAGCTTAGTGTTGGAGTATGACGTTTCTACCTGTGGTGCATTGAAATAAGTAACAGTTGCTTGATGATTTGGTATAATCAATATCCCTTTACTCAGCTCTGTGCAGTTATTTGTGAGGTGAAGAACATTACCATTTGGTTACCATTATGTTAGCAACCAAAAAAGTGTGTCCAAAGATTATGACAACTGCAGTGAAGGCCATAACAACAGGATTTTGACAGAGGACTCAAAGCAGCATTACTTTGAGGGTTACTGGTGTATTTTTATAGACCTTTCTGATAAAGCTTACTTAATTATAGCCTTTCCTTCTCCTTTAAATATATTCATATTTTGGTTTCCATTTTCCTTATTTTACCTGTGTTTGTTTTCAGCCTATGCACATTCAATTGTACTATGTTTGAAATCGGATAGATCCATGGGAGGATTTGATATAACCAGTACTGTGCACTACAATTGCTATACAACAATCATCTACAGAAGGGAATTCCAGTTTCAGTTTCTCTTTACTGCTGTGTGTTGGTTTCTGAGAAAGCTCTAAATCGTACATTTGGCATTAATCCAATTTGCTTTAGTCCATGGTTAGCAACGGCTTATTTAATTAGAAATGGTAACAGTAGGGGATTTTCTAGACTATGAAAAGGATATAACATTTACCAAATTGTAAGCCAATTGGTGAGTTATATAAGGCTCTGCCTAGAGGTGTGGTGCTGAGTGATTAAATGATGTTCCCCAGATGAACAGCTTAGAGTAGCTTCATCAGTACAGTCAAAGAGAAAATAAAATAAAGTGCCGTGACTCAACATATCGGTAAGTGTGCTAAAACTCTGTGCTTGCATGTACTAGTAGCATGGTGGAGTCAATATTTTCCCCATGCGTGTGGCATTATTTCTGTTGCTTATTTGTCCTACCCCCTGCTGGTTAATAATGAAAAAGAGCAAACATTTTATATATGTTTTTTTTTAATATAGGGTAAGTTGTAAGACTGCATTTTTCATATAGGAAGCTATGTTGGCTCAAAAATTGACTATAAGTGTGCATAATTCTGTGTTGTGTATTGTGTACAATCTATAGGACAATAGAGACATAAAGAACTCATTATGTAGGGGGTTATTTACTAAACCTAGAATGCAAAAATCCTGAAAAATGTGTGTTTTTTTAGTATAAAAGGCTGCAAACAACTCCAAATGTATCCCATAGGCTAAAACAATAATTCAGCAGGTTTAAGGGGGGCAGATAGACAAATTCAAGTTCTTAAAAGGACAGTGTATAATAAATCTCAGAAATCAAATTAGAATTTTTTAAAAAAATCTTGAATTGAATTTTAACAATTCCCTAGTCGAATTTCACAGTGTTGGACATAAAAAAAACTCTAAAAATTTGAATTAAAAATTTTGCACTTGGACCCTTGGTAAACCTGCCCATAAATGTCTGTACATCTTCCATCTACTAAGTTATTGTTCACAAACGTCATATTTCTCAGAAATGGGTGAGGCCATGATTTACTTACAGTGAAAAGAATGAAAGTAGATTTTCATTGTTATCCACAGCTGTAGCTGATCAGTATAATCTTCCTTTTCTGCTCTTCCGCATTCATTCCAAAGGCTATTTATCACTCTCAAACACTGTGCAGATGTACAGTATAGGGCAGCTCCATAAAATGCTGCAATGCCATGTTATAGAGATTTATCATCTAATGGAGGTCTACTACTATCCAGTATACCTAAATTGTCTAGAAAACAAATATTTAAGGGAGCCTCTATTTTATTAATAACACCAACTAAACCCAGTTT
This sequence comes from Xenopus laevis, assembly GCF_017654675.1. Lineage (NCBI taxonomy): Eukaryota > Metazoa > Chordata > Amphibia > Anura > Pipidae > Xenopus > Xenopus laevis. The sequence continues at coordinate 86,193,170 of NC_054388.1, forward strand.
CAGTTCAGTTGTTTTCAGATTGTTCCCGGGAAATAAAGACTTTTTTCAACTACTTTCCATTATTTATTTTTTAATGTTTTTCCGAAATCTAAGTTTAAAGTTGAATGTTCGCGTCTCTGGTGTTTGAATCTGGCAGTTCAGTAATTCAGGTGCAGACTCTAAACTGTTACAATTTTGCAACATTTAGGGGCATATTTATCAAGGGTCGAATTTCGAAGTGAAAAAACGTTGAAATTCGAATTCAAAAAGACCATCCGAAATTAAGTCCAAGTTTTTTTGGTCAAATAGGTCAGTTTTCGATTGAATAGATCCGTATTCAGACGAATTCGAATCGTGCGAATCAAAGGAATAGCGCATCCGATCGAATTCGATTCTGAACGTCCATTTTTCAGAGTCCACCAATTGACTCCAAATGGGTTCTAGGAGGTCCTCCATAGGCTAAAACAGCAATTTGGCAGGTTTTAGATGGCGAATGGTTGAAGTCAAATTTTTAAAGAGTCATTACGATTTTGATATTCAAATTTTTTAATTTTTTTCAAATTCATATAGAATTTGGACTATTCCCTAGTCGAAGTACACAAAAAATAGCTTGAAATTCAAATTTTTTTTCATTCGAAAATTCACCTCGACCGTTGATAAATCTGCCCCTAAATTGATACATTTTTTAGCAGCATCTCTGGAGTATTAACAACTATTGTATCGATTCTGACAGCTGCCTGTAATGAAATCCAGGGATTCTGCTCAGCAGAGACAAAGATAAGAAATGTATCCATTAAATGTATCAATTTAGAAAAGTTTGGGGGGTCGGCGACCCCCCTGCCAGAGCTGCTTTAGAAGGTGGAAAATGACACTTTGCACTTCAATATAAGAAAAACGGCCAGATCTATCTGAAAACAACTAGCTGCTTGAAGGTGAACAACCCCTTTAACATATTTGTTGATCTGTGTTTGCAGGAAGTAGTCTGTTTAGGAATTTGCCAAACAAATTCAACACATACTGTAATAAAATCCTGCTCTCTGCCAGCCTGACTGTCTTAAAAGACTAAACAAATCTGGAAATCCAAAAAAATGATCAGACAGGAGAAGAAAAATCATAATTTTGTAGAATATCTGCATATACAAAATTATGTGTATGGCTATATATCAGGCAATGTGTTCTTAAAAATATTTAACAAGTGGACACTAAGTATTATCTCTATTTAATAATGATGAATTTCATTGAAGGCTTTATTCAAACATAATCTTGTGAAAAATAGCAGGAAGATTTTTCCTTTATATGCTAATTTTGCTGTGTTCGTGTGCCTTTTGCTTCCTTGAGCCATGGCCCTATAAATCTGATTGCCTGCTTAGCCTTATACATAAGATCTGCTTTGTACATGTACTGTATAAATAAATGTTGCACTGGAAGGAGAAAAGGGTACTGTTGCCCTGCACTTGTAAAACTGATCTGTTTGCTTCAGAAACACTACTATAGTTCATATAAACAAGCTGTTGTTTAGCAATGGCAGAAATTGAAAAAAGGCTATAGGCACAGGTTAAATAGTGGATAACAGATAACACCATTATGTTCTACAGAGCTTATCTGCTCTCTGCAGTGTAACCTGAGCCTTTTCTTCTTTGAATGGCTGCCCCCATTGTTGCACAGCAGCTTATTTAAATAAACAATAGTAATGTTTCTGAAGCAAACACAGCAGTTTTAGCACTGCATTATATTTTTATTACTTAATAACACTTGTATTTTGGATTGGACTTGGATTCTTTTATATCAGACAGACCTGGGTACATATGAAAACATAATACTGATAACCTTTTTGAGATAAACTGCAACTTGTGGATGATCTGTTGCTGTAGCCAGTAGTAGGAGATCTAGAGCAACTCAGAAAATCTTCCAAATGTTAAAGGGACATCTACCATTTACTGTTCTCGGCAGGTCTGAGTTGGAGTACTATTTTCATCTGACTTTTAACATCATTGGACTTTAATAAATTCCGAAAAAAATCCTCCAACAAATGATATTTTCCCCTTTATAAGTCCACCCAGAAAAATTCTGAGCATAATAAATTACCCCCTTAATGTAACCATAATGTAGGTAATCAAAATATCCAACAATTTTTTGTACAGTATGTATTTTTATCTTTTTTCCCCTAATCCTAAAAACATTCATACATAGGTGCCTATAGAGCCGTTTTTTGTTGCTGATGCTGATATTTAGGATTCTTAATCTTTTAAGGACCAAATCAGGATAGATACAAATTTTATGATGGCAGCCTTGAGGTATGCCACTCATCTAGAGCTTAGAAAGAGCATGTGATGATGGCACACACATATGGATGAATCTGATCATTTCTCACCAAACAGTAAGTCCATCACCATCAGTCTTTTTTATAGCCTACTTTGGAGGCAGTTATTTTGTCACTTTTGGGCATGAGTTGGCTTTTTGGCCTAGCTAGGCTTTTTGTGGTTCTTTACCCCTATCAGTGTTTCCTTAGCTTCTTTAACACAAACTACCCCTCATGTGCACCTTTTTTATTTGTGGGCAATATAATTATATTTTATTATAGTTACAACTACAGTAGCATTCAGTCAGTGTGGTCTTTGTAACCTATAGTATACTTGAATACAGCAATACACTTGTGGCATTGTTGTTTTTGTTATTACTTTGTTATTACTAGAGCAATCCATTTAAAACAGACAGGTACTTTCTTTAGACTGGAAAACACATACACATACCTATATACAGTATATGGTGCTATGCTGCCTGCACATGCATACTGTAGATACAGCCATTTGATATGTTTCAGGGTGGTAGACCACATTCTTCCTGGGTACCACATGCAACGACAAGTATGTGATTTCTAAATTTTTACAGGGGAGTTCCCATGTTTACACTTTTCTTATTGACCCTACACATGTATATGCTACAATCTTCCACTGCCCTTGAAAAGGCAACTCACCAGTAGTGCTATAATAATTGTAAAAGCTTATTTTTGCTATTTTAAACACTACATTCTGTAGTCATGATCTGAAGGAGCATTTCCAACAACTGTAATTTCCACCCCCATTTGCCTATGATGTTGCAAATTGCTGCTGTATTGAAGCTACAACGTTTAAACATCAAGTTGAGTTATGTGATCAGACACCAAAGTCACACACACATTGGGCAGAATCCTGGATTCCAAGCAGTTTAATCTGTTTTATATTCCTGACATTGGGGAAAGCTTTAGGAAATTAACACATTCATTGAAGATGATACATGTGTCAGTTTGGCAGAATGTGCTTTACTGCTTTGAGCAGTCATACACCATTCTGCATTTTATAGTAGTAGGAGTGGGCAGGAGCACTATCACTTCTCTGATTCCTTGTATCCTAATAAATATCACGTGCAAAGAACAAACATTCAGTTGTTTGCTCAATTAATGTATTCAGTTCAATCAGACTCCACTTCTGATTCTCTCACTTTTATTGCATTCACATTTTTTTTTATCTACACATGCAAGCAGTGTACATCTTATTAGAATACTTCTTTTGTGTGATTTATTTAAAGGGGAACTCCACAAAAACATAAGTTAAGCTTTTTGAAAAGTAAATATAATTTCAAGCAACTTTGCATTATACATCAGTTAAAAAATATGCAGACCATGATTTTAAATGATTCGGAACATTTCTCTAAAGTTAAACTCCTAGCTAGCCCCTTGCTCTCCTGCTGATCTGTCTGACTTCTTTACAGAGTTGGCTGACTACTGTTACTTTGTATCAACAGCCATATGTCCTCAGCCTGCATCCTCCAAACCCCACAATTCCCTGCACATGTGATTTCAGTAAGGAAAGGATTGTGGGTTATGTAGTTCCTGCATGCTGCATGTAAGCTTTTGTACAATTTGTAACATAAGTGTTTAGTCCTCCTTCCTTGCCAGGATTTCAAATGATGCAGAAAGAGAAGATCTTTTCAACAGCTTGATTTCAGCATAGAAAATGGCATTTATTCATACTTTTTGAAGAAACTGATAACTGAGATCGGTATATTAGGGGTTTCTGTGTTATGTGGCCTCTTTATCAAACTTTGGTTTGGAACCTGGAGTTCCCTTTAATACTCAGACCCAGATTTTAGCCTTAGGCACCCCTTGGCCACAGGGTCCTAGCGCCCCAAGCGTGTACATGCTCCAGAGCAATGGGCATTACATGTACAAGAGGACGTGTCCTCAGTGCTCCTTGGATTGCTGCTGGGTTGCATGCCGTCCTTGGCCCGGGCCTTTTCGGCCTTGCCAAATCTGGGCCTGATAATAAAAGAGGTTCTGTATAATATCCCCATATTTTGACAAAATCACAATGAAATCAGAGCTTTCTGCAAGTACAATGCAATTACAATTAAAAATGAAATAGATATATGAGAAGTCTTAAAATGGCAGTGAACAATAACTGCACGGCGCATGCTCTGGTGAAACAATTTTCTCTCCTTGAAAATCCTTTCTATTAAAAGATGGTTTTTACCCTAAAGTGAGAGTTTGGGTGTATCTGTGTTTACAGTCTGAGGTAATAATCATGTTGTTAGGGGAATACCTGGTCATCATTTTCCTCGAATATGTCAACATTACCTGGAAATCCCCTGCTAAAACCAGCAATAAAAAACTTTCGGTTGAACCATTGTTTCAAAACTTGTGCCTAATGCATCATTACATTGCTATTTATGATAATATTGCTTTGATTAGTGCAATACTTCTGCAACCTTTGTACGTTAGCTACATTATATTGATACAATATTGATACAGGGGAACTGTGACTACTAATGCTATCAGGTGTAGCTCTATATAAATGTAAAACTATAAATAATGAGCAACCACATGTTTATCAAACCAATACAATTTTTTTGCATTATGTATTTGGAAAAACATTTAATACACTTAAAACATAAGCAAAGTGGATTCCACAAGTATAAATCCAACATCAAAATAGTAGAATGGAGGCAGCGCACTCCTGGGTATCAGACAATAATCTCTTTTCTCCAGATCAGTAAAAAAATATATACTTTATTTCAACATAGTATTAATCAAATAAACTTAGCATCTGAGGTCTGACACATTTCGTGATACAACACTTCACGAGAGGTCTCTGACGAAGTGTTGTATCACGAAACAAGTCATTTACCAACCGACATTTACGGTGAGCGAGGTTTGGTCTGTAATTAATTAACAGCTGTTATTGGAACCCGCAAAGTACTTTACTTAAAAAGGAGATTTAAGCCAATTACGGAGCCAGAGTTCTTTCTTTTCTATAAAGTCAACATGCTGCTTCAGTTTACACTTCTTTTGTTGGTTCCCAGGAGAGGACATTTGAGTTTTCTTGTGCCTGGTATTGGCATCCCAATATTTTATTTCCAGATTACTCCCTGACTTTCTCAAAGCTAAAAAATATAAAGGTGTCTATGCCAAGGAACCCCATCTACTCCTTAATATATAGTAAAGGCTCCTAAACTGTAGTGCCAGCCCTGCTTGGAGGACCCAAAACATTTGCTGGGGGGGGGGCTTGAGCAAGAAGGTCAGTTTGAGTGAGACTTGTGAATAACACCAATATTCCTCCAAGATACTACTGGAAAGCATCCTGAAAAGTTATTGAGAGGAAGATTTGAGGAGGAGGATTATTTTATGCCCAAGATATTTTTGGAACTATGTTGCTGTAATCATTCATTAATGCATCCGTGCATGCCCATTTGTCCATCAACACCAACATGCATAGGGTACACAGTCACAACCAGAGACTCCTGTTGATTTTCACCTATTAACCCATCCCCATTTTGCATACTAGCTACTGTCCTGACTAAGCCTGGATGATTTCTGAATAATCGATTCCAGAAGATGTCAAGTTCTCTGTTTTGCCAACACCTCTGCTATTGTGTAACTGAGCTTCCTTCAGGTTTTGGGTTCTTATTGGGAGCAGCAGAAGAGGCTTTTCCTCTGTTGGGCTCAGCTATGGTTCCTGACATTATGGTTGACAACAATGCTTTCATATATAATTGTTATAGCTAAGGGGGTTGGGATCAAATGTTAAACATCAAATGTGGGCTTACTGGCCAGTTGCTATGGTTCACTGCAATCCAGGCCATTATTAGGGGGGGGGGATAGGGGGCATTGTTGTCCTATGCCCTCCAAACTCTTCATCTAAGGGGTCCTGGCACATTGTGAGACTTGTGCAAATTATGTAAGTTATGTATAAAGTCACGGCAAAATTTCTGTAAAAACTGCTCTGACTGGAATAAAAACTTATGTAATTTACATAGGAGCCACCATAACTTATGTATCCAGTTATGACCAAATCAATTATGGATGATAGACAGTTAATTACTGTAACACTAGTCATCGAAGACATTAAACTAATGTTGTATTATAAGCACTGGATGAGGATTGTAAACGGTTGCACTGCTCTCTAGAGACAAATTAAAACACAAGGATCCCAAAACGTTTGTTTATTGGTTATATTTAATAAAAATGCGACAATCTTGTTTACAAAAAGCACTGTAAACTGTAACAGAAATGTCATTTGGATGACTGATTGTACAATAAGAATTGTTAAAAAAAAAAAAGTTATGACCAAAGAATTTTAAAAACTTAGATAAATTCCACTGACCCCTGAACTAAATGTCTTAGTAGCATATTAATTAATGGAATTATTTATATGAGAACAAACCCTAAGGTTTAACAAGCAAAGCACACCAGTAATGTACAAAGCCGGGTTGAAATATGGAGTGCCCTCCAAAAATACTATGAATATACTAAATGCCCAAGTAGGACTAAACCTCCAAATATTTCTACTCGTGGATCCTAAGATACCAAAATTAGTCCACACCAGATCTATATAAAAAGGCAATATTTATTCACAACCATGCCCTCAAGTGTTAATTAAAACAGTTAAAAACAAGGTGCTATGTAAGGGGGGCGGGAATACCTAACCACACCGTCCGATTTAAGCAAATCAGATGGATGGAAGGCAAAGCTAATTATTATTGTTATTATTATTTAGCTGATCCATTGCATAGCACACACAATGGGTGTTGGCGAAAATATTGTTACTGCACAATTATCTTCATGGAGGGGGCTCCAAAGTTTCTAACTACAGTGGTGCAAATTATTACCACTCACAATGACTGGTCTTTATCTATAGTAATAATGATTGCTTAAAAGCCTGGGAAAATAACAGAAGGGTAAAGGATACTTTAATCATGTAATCAAAGAAAGGATGACATGCCGTCATCCAAACGTTCACCCTTTCATTGTGCTAACTTCTTATTTTGCAAGCAACTTCCACAAACTAGTCAATGTTATATTCTCAGGGTTTAGTAGGTTAGGAAAGCGTCCCACAGGCAGAAGTTAAAATCAAAAAACTTTATTTTGAGCTATTTAAAACAACAGACATTAGATTACAGATGTACTTCATACTCTATGACATGTATAGTCACCTGACGCTTTTCATGCCTCCTTCTGGCACTTCATCAGAGGTGAGGTCACAGGATATCTTATATACCAGTATCCATTAAAACTGTCAATCATTCAAAAGAACAGCAAAAGAGAAAAAATTTTTTGTATGTTACACATCATATCAGTTAAATTAGCTCTTATAGTAAAATTGTTGACACATTTGGGATATAGTAAAAATGAGAAGTAAGTATATAAATGTAAATTTATAAAAAAAAACAGGTTACTTCCCAATCATTATTCAGACCACGTGGGTACAGGGTTTTCAAAGTAAATATCCAATATACTTTCCTTTGATCTAACACCTTTTGATATCTCCTTCCCTTTCTCCTAATTTAACACTCTATATTCCTTGGAATTTGATCTGATCAAAGTCACCTCCATGCTTATGCAGCACCATGCTTCAGCGCCCCGGTCACTGAAGTTCCAGGCTTAATGATTAATGACTGTATTCATTTTATTTGGATTTATAGGGCAGAGAGTCGGGGTATGTGATATTGGAGTGGAGCACGGAGTCATTACGGAACGCCAGAGACTAGTGGTCCACATACTGGAGTAGAGAGCAGACACCACTGAAGCGCGGTTAAGGATTACAGTGCATAGCTGCTCAAGTTGAAAGTGAAGGTGCCATTTTATATATCTTTTTCATGCGCCATTTTGGAGCACTTATTGATCAAAGTTGGTTGCCAGTTTGGTACACTTTTAATAGATTTGTTTAGTAAGATACATTTCTAATGATTACCATTATGATGTACCTTAAAGGATGCCAATTATGTACAATCCAGTTAGATTGTAAGTAAGGTAAAGATAGATAGAAAGAAATTCCGTTGAGAATAAAAGCCAAGTTACACCTTGATAGATGAGAGGTTTGTAGGAGCCATGTGAATACTCCTAAATGTAAAAAAGTGAAATACAGCTTAATCATGACAAATACAAAAAACTAGAAAACATATAAATAATAAATGACCTAAAGTCACTATAAAGTTGACCTCAATAAAGTACTATTAAGTAACATAATTAAAATTCTCAATTATTAAACTAGGATATGGACCCACTATCTTGTGTAACACATAAAGGTACAATGCATATAGGTACAATAGTGTGGTCCACATCGTAGAAAGCAAAAGTCAAACAATGAGTAGTAAATCAAAAATAGTATGTCACATCATATTCATTATTTAAACCATTGAAAATCCATTTGGTTCCCAGGTAAAGTAACTTTTTGGTATTATCCCCACCTCTTTGTTCTGGCATAAATCTTTGGATACCTTGTATGGAAAAGTAATGAAGGTCTCCAGAGACACAGTTACTAAACAAATCTATTAAAAGTGTAATAAAATGTCACCCAACTCTGATCAATAGGTCCTCCAAAATGGCACTTGAAAAAGGTAAGAGAACAACATCATGCAAACTAAACAACAGAAATGTAATCATGACAAACTTGATTTTGATAATGATAATGTGTATTCATGGTACAGGGACAGATTAAACAAATCCCCAAAATCAGTTATCAAACAAAGGACATTTGGGTCTGGGAGAAAATAATCCAAATCACGATCTTCATGGACTAACATGACATCTAACATGGTTTCTTTCTCAGACACCATCAACACAAGTGATGAGGACTCAGAGCCTCCCTTAAAGGAGAAGCCAAGGTTTTTTCAGAAAGCCAAAAGGAATAGAATTTTGGATGGGGGCCATAATACAGGAGAAAAAAACTAGAAAAGCCCAAAATAGATGTAGATGTAATAGTAACATTATAAATGTATCTTCTTATACCTTAACTGATGCACAACACAACAATTTAAATAAGGGTTTGAACTTTGTACCTGATAATGATTGTTTCACTTTTTTCCCACTATGTTAGATCTAAATAAGTTCACAAGTAAACTCACATTGAAACATTTTTTCACAAGCACCCTGGGGAACAACCCAGTATTACACAAGAGGACACACTTAAAAAGTAACATATACTGATGAACAATTTGCTACTAAAGGTGCATGCACAAGTTGCTTAATTTTCACGAATGTTGTAACACTATAGATATGAATCTAGAAAGGGCCACATACCTAGATTTCTTCCCTGTCAGCCCTGGACTGGGATTCAAAACAGGCCCTGGAATTTTAAGTTCACAGAGGCTCAAACAGCCCCCCACCAGCCCACTAAATACTGACTTTCTATGGCACCTTATAGCAGCCCCTCTGGCATTTGCCAGAACCCACAGATTGCCAGTCCGGGCTTGTTCCCTGTGATGGCAAAAGTACCAAACCCCTCCTCCTTTTATCCAATTTCACATAGGGGGCAATATATTGAGTTATTTCAGAAAGTGGTGGAACAGGATCTTGATATATTGGCTCAAGGCAAGTCCAAAGCCAATAGGAGAAACAAAAATTGAAATAGAGAACGCATGCCCTTAAACCAATTGAAAGAAAATTTTGATATTACCATTAAAGACTTGGATAAGGGAGGTTCCGTAGTTGTAATGGATAAATTAGATTACTTTAAGGAGTGCTCCAGACAATTAGATAATGGTGAAACATACGAACCTTTACAGCATAATCCTACTGAAGAATATAGATCCCTGTTAGAACACATCTTCCATTATGGAGTGACAGCCAAAATCTTTACTGCAGATCAAATTGATGATATAGTAGTCAGCACTCCTAAGGTACCCATCTTTCATATATTACCCAAGGTTCATAAGGGGTTGGACAACATTAAAGGTATAGATAGATATCATCTCAGGCATAGATAGTCTCAATGAAATTTTTTTTATGTGATTGACAGAGCCGGGCCAACCCAGCCAGGCGCCCTAGGCAACCTTGCCGGGTACGGCGCCGGCTGAGCGCAGTTTCTGGCGCGCATGTGCGAAAGTGCGCTCTGGCGTGCATGCACGAAAGTGCGCTCTGGCGCGCATGCGCGAAAGTGCGCATTAGTGCACATGCGTGTAAGTGCGCATTAGTGCGCATGCGCGAAACTTTGTGCGCAAAAAATATACGCGTGCAAGTCAGGGAGAGACGGGACCGGACAATGGGGTAGGCGTCAGAGCAGGTACGTGCCTGGCGCCCCCCCAGATTTGCGCCCTAGGCACGTGCCTACTCTGCCTACCCCTAGTTCCGGCCCTGGTGATTGATACTTTACTACAGCCCAATGTAAAAGCTTTACCTTCATATATAAGAAACACAGGACACTACTTACAAATAGTACAAGACATTAGATGGAAAGAGAGTTATAGCTGGTTGACACTAGATGTCACCTCACTATACACAAGCATTGAGCATGAAGTTGGATTGCATGAAGATGGATGTTGAAACCCCTTCAGACATATTATAGTATCATATTCTCATTTTATAGATGATTTGATATTTATTTGGGAAGGCACTCTATTGGAAGTTGTATAGTTCTTGGAGTATTGCAATTTGAATGATTGTAATCTACACTTTACTCATGCTGTACATAGCACTAAGATCGATTTCCTAAACATCACTTTCAAAGGGACAATAAATGGTGAGGTGAAATGTGACTTATATCTGAAACCGATATACATCGCTGAGAGCAGATACAGTAGTTGCCATCCTCGCTCATTTCTGGGGGGCATCCCTGTTGGCCAGTTTCTTAGGCTCAGACGCATTTGCACCATGTGGGATGCCTTCCAGAATCAGGCAATGATACTATTGCCAAGTTAGGGACCGCCATATGGGGTTTACCTTGACGTGGTATGGTGGCTTTTCAACTTTATGATCATAACTTTGTAACTAAAAACCCCTGTTTTGTAAACATATGCATTTGCATTTATATGGAATTACTTATGAGACAGGGGCCCAGGGAAGTGCATTGTAAGTAGCACTTCCCTTATACTTAAAAATTTTTTATTAGCCTTAAGAGTGCTTCCACCGTCCCCCCTAGATTTTTGTATGTTCGCCTGAAGCTGTGGCTCAGCTTAGTGTGGTTTTTTAATAGCACCCCATACCCACCCCTTTATACTAATGGTGGTCCTATGCTTTTAAATATGGGCGTTGGTTTAAGCAATCGCTCTCTCTTAAAAGCCCTTGCTGGCGGAGGAGGATTTAGCTTTCAGATTGAAACCAATGCACAACACACATTGTGTACAGGTAATGCTTTTATGCAGAGAAGTATCTTTTTATATTGTGACCTGAGTTAAGTAAGTTAGGGACCGCCATATGGGGTTTACCTTGACGTGGTATGGTGGCTTTTCAACTTTATGATCATAACTTTGTAACTAAAAACCCCTGTTTTGTAAACATATGCATTTGCATTTATATTGAATTACTTATGAGACAGGGGCCCAGGGAAGTGCATTGTAAGTGGCACTTCCATTATACTTAAATTGGCCTTAAGAGTGCTTCCACCGTCCCCCCTAGATTTTAGTAGGGACCTCTAGACAAGAATTATTAAATATGGCTAATCAAAGGGACAAAAAGAAAAGTTAAATCACAAGATACAGGAAATATGCTGTTTATTACAAAATACAGTAATCAATCTAAACAGATAAGAAAAATAATTAATAAACTTCCTTAAAATTGATCCTCTATTGGATCATATAATGTTGGAAAATATAAAATATATTTTCAAACGGGGAAGAACTATTTCCAATGACGTATCTCCTAGCCAATATTGACCTAAAACTCAAAGAGATGCAACAAATTGGTTAGTGAAGAAAGGATCTTATAGATGTGGGAAAAATACGTGCACCTTTAAAAGTAACACAACAGGAGAGATATTTTCCATTGACAACTATATTAATTGTGACTCAAGAGGAATTATATATGTAGCCACCTGTAGCTGTGGTAAACAATATGTGGGTAGAACATACAGGTCCCTCAAAGAATGAGCTAGAGAGCACCTTTTACCCATAAAATAGAGGACAAAAACTCCCATAATAGAATTTCAGACATAGGTAGACATATTATGCATAAGCATGGAGGTGACTTTGATCAGATCAAATCCCAAGGAATAGAGAGTGTTAAATTAGGAGAAAGGGGATGAGATATCAAAAGGATGATAGATCAATTGGATATTTACTTTGAAAACACGGTACCCACATGGTCTGACTAATGATTGGGAAGTAACCAGTTTTTTTTTATAAATCTATATTTATATACCTCATTATACCTCATCTCATGTTTACTATATCCCAAATGTGTCAACAATTTTACTATAAGAGCTGATGTAACTGATATGATGTGTAACATGCAAAATGCTTTTTTCTCTTTTGCTGTTCTTATAAATGATTGACAGTTTTAATGGATACTGGTATATAAGACACAGAATATCCTGTGACCTTACCTCTGATGAAGTGCCAGAAGGAGGCATGAAATGCATCAGGTGACTATACATGTCAAAGAGTAGAAAGTACATCTGTAATTTGATGCCTGTTGTTGTTTTAAGTAGCTCAAAATAAAGTTTTTTAATTTTAACTTCTGCCTGCGGGACACTTTTCTAACCTACTAAACCCTGTAAAGGATACTTTAATCATATCACTTTGTATATTTTTATCCCTGTTTGTATCGTGTAGAGAAATTATTGGGTTGATGTTTTGTGTCTATTGAAAGGAGGATCTATCTGCAAGTATAATGAGTAAATTGATTAAAAAAAGGGATCTGGCTTGCGTCAGTGTGTTAAAAATTATTAATTAACAAGTTGACTTAATACGTACAGAAATAAACCTGTTATTCACTGAACGGGATGTCAGGAAAATGCAATGGGTGAAGCAGAAATTTTTCCATAAGGCCAACAAGGCTGATACCATGCTAGCTCGTAGGTTGTCCAATAAGTTCCTACAATCCCCTTTTACCCAGATTAGAAATAGCAAGGGCCTGCTAACGGCCAACCCGGTCAAAATAGTTGAAGAATTTAGCTCCTTTTACCAATCTCTTTACCAAACGCAACCCTTGCAGGAAGCGACTATAGACTCTTTTTTGGAGAATCTGGCTATCCCCTCTCTCTCTCACACCCAGAAGGAGTCCCTAATATCCCCAATTGATCCACAGGAGATTCTGGAGGCAATTAAAGCGCTGAAATTAAAAAAATCCCCGGGTCCAGATGGTCTCACCGGGAAATATTATAAGACATTTGGCCCCCTTTTGATCCCAAGATTGCTTAAATTATTCAATGATATTCAACTTGGCCTCCACAAATTCCATCCCGAATCTCTGGCCTCGCACATTGCAGTAATTCCTAAACCCGATAAAGACCACTCTGTTTGCAAAAATTTTCGGCCCATCTCCGTTTTGAACCTAGACATTAAATTACTAGCAAAGATTATGGCTACGAGATTGAATGTTTTTCTAGGCCAGCTGATTCACAAAGACCAATCGGGCTTTATTCCGAAACGACAGGTGACTGATAATACCCGCAGATTAATTAATCTTCTACACATAGCTAAATCTACTGCGATCCCCTCCATGCTTCTCTCGTTAGATCTGGAGAAAGCTTTTGATACGGTCTCATGGCTATATTTGCGTAAAACCCTTTCGCAGTATGGCTTTCCCGAGCCCTTTCTCAATGTAATTTTGGCTCTCTATGATACTCCTACGGCACAAGTTCAGCATATGGGCTTCCTCTCCTCTAAATTTTTGATAGGCCGGGGCACACGGCAGGGGTGCCCTTTGTCCCCCCTCCTGTTTGCCCTCGCCATCGAACCCCTTGCAATTTCGATTCGATCCCATCCCCGAATTTCCGGAGTCAGAGTGGGTGATATTGATTATAAATGTGTACTGTATGCTGATGATATCTTGCTTTCCATTTCTAAACCAATGACTTCTCTCCCGTTCCTGTACGATTTGCTGCAGTCATTTGAGGCAGTCTCTGGACTCAAGGTGAATGCCAACAAAACAGAAGCCTTAAATATCAATCTTCCCCCCAGTTTACTAAAGCTACTTGAAATTAACTTCCAACTCCAATGGCAGCCACATAAGCTAAAATATCTTGGAGTGGAATTACACCGGGACTATGATTCGCTCTCACGGGCTAATTATAACGCAATTTTCTATAGGATATTACGCTCACTGCGGTCATGGGGCAATCTCAAGCTTTCCTGGATGGGCAGGATCAATGCCCTCAAAATGTCGGCTTTACCTCACCTACTGTACCTATTTCGGACCCTTCCGGTCTCCCCCCCTACGGGGATGTTGAACTCTCTACAAAAGCATATGAATAAATTTGTGTGGGACGGTAAAAGGGCACGGTTAAAATTTTCAACGGCTGCCAGACACCGCTCCAAAGGGGGGTTGGGTATCCCTGATCTGCGGAAATATTATACTGCTGCCCAAGTTGGTCAGTTGCTCCATTGGCATGACTCCCCAGACAATCCGATCTGGGCCACTATTGAGCAGGATACCCTCCCTGTGGGATCTTTACATAACTTACTGTGGACTACTCCTCCCCCACAGCGAGGCAGCTACAGTCCGGTAGTCTCACACTCCTTGAGAGTTTGGAAGTCTGTTCCCCTTTCACACAAGTTATTTTCCCCCCATAAACCGGTGGCCAGCTTTAGCCTCAACACGGAGTTCTTACCGGGGGCTGGGACGGGGTCTTTTCAGTGGTGGAAACTGAACAACCTCCTCAGCATACATGCTTTGACCAAAACCGGCCAACTACTGTCATGGCAACAGTTGCAGGACTCTTACCAAGCCCCTCAGTCTGAATATTTCCGATACCTACAAATCAGAAGTTATATACTTTCCCTCTGGCCTGACAAAAAATTTCCTACTCCCACCTTGTTTGAGAAAATGTGTTTACAAATACTCCCACGGGAGAAGGCTCTTTCTGCGCTCTATGACCACTTGGTTCATCTGGTTCCTCTTAAGGACCTCCGTTTTATTCAACTGTGGGAAAAGGATTTGCGTATCTGCATGGAGACTGATCAATGGCTTGATATCATTAACGACAACATACATTGTTCCGTGAACATTTCCATTCAGGAAACCTCCCAAAAGGTTCTTCACCAATGGTATTTGGTCCCCTCTACATTGGCCAGGTGGTACCCTGCTTGCTCCCCCCTGTGCTTTCGGAACTGTGGCCGCCATGGTTCGTTTCTCCATGTGTGGTGGGAATGCCCTAAGGCGGTCCGATTCTGGATTCGAATATACACGATGATTACAAATGTGACAGGACTTTCGCTTAAAAAAGACCCGGGGGAAGCATTGATCAATAAGAGAATCCCAAGGACTAACAAGTTCACCAGGAAATTATTAACACATATTTTCTCTGCCTCCAAGCAGGTCATTGCTGCAGCTTGGAAGTCTCCTATCCTGGACTTTCCTGAGGTTAAAAGGAGGCTGGACAACGTCCTAATCCTTGAGAAATTGACTAGCTACACGAACGGTTCACAGAAGTCTTTTCACAAAATTTGGTCCCCCTGGTTATCTTACCGAAATATTTCCTCAACCTAATTGCTTTTGCATGTCCTCCCACTCTGACTCCGGGGAATCCCTAAATTTCTTTGTCCTATGCTGTCCCAGTTAGTGCAGAGATATTGACAGTACTCACAAGTGTTATAGGCAACTGTTTACTCAGTTCTTGGTTTATTTTTGCTTATTTCCTTTCTTTTCCTCCTTTTTCTGTTTCTTTTCCTTTTCTTTTTGTTTAATTTTCTTGTCAGCTACTTGGGCTACTTTGCTATACTACTCAGGAATAACGGTTTTGTGCTTATGTGTCGTGATATTACTGCAGCCTGGGGATTGTCCAGTACCTGCAGTTTCTGAGTTTGACTATGTGCCATTTATTGCTACCTGCTGATATTTGAAAATAAAAATTTTAAATACAAAAAAAAAAAAAAAAATTATTAATTAGAAAAAAAGATACCCCTTCTAGAGAGAGTAGGCTTCTCTAAATAAGTGTTTTTCAAGAGACCTTTTGAAAGCAGAAAGGTTTGGAGAATGTCGGACAGACCATGGGAGAGCTCAAGAGGAGGGGTGCAGACTTGCAATGTCTTGAATGTGAGCATGTTAGGAGGTAATGAGAGAAGAGTTGAGTAGCAGGTCAGAAGAGGAGCGTGGTAAGTGGTTTGGCTATTATTTAGAGATAAGTATATAAATGTAGTGTGGGGCAGAGTTATGATCTGCTTTGAATGTCAGTGTCTTAAGTTTGAATTTTATTCTGTAACAGTAGTGGAATCCAGTATAGGGATTGTCAGAGTGGTACTGCAGAGGAGCGGTTACTGAGGTGTATAAGCCTGGCAGCAGTATTCATTATGGACTGGAGAGGTGAAAGTCCCTGGCAGGGAAGACCAATTAATAGAGAGTTACAATAGTTTAGACATGAGAGAGTACATAAGGATATTGGCAGCATCTTGGGTGATAAATGACCGTATTTTGGATATGTTCCTTACGTGAAAGTGACATGATTTAAAAAGTGACTGGATATGAGGAGTGATGCATAGGGCAGAATCTAGGATAACCCCAATGCACCGAGCCTGGGGAAAGAGGGTGATAATGGAATTGTTAACTATGATAGATACTTCTGGGATTTTACAGGTGTTAGTTGACAGGAAGAGAACCATTTCTAAGAGAGGAGCGATAGATCTGAATATCATCAGCATAGAGGTTGTAGTGGAAACCATATGAGTTGATGTAGTTTACAGAGGGAGGAAGTACAGAGAGAGAATAATTTTAATAAGGGACCCAGAACAGAGCCTCAAGGAACCCCAACAGAAAGAGGCAGGGGAGAAGAAAATACTCCAATGTAAGAAACACTGAATGAACGATTAGTGAGGTAAGAAGAGAACTAGGGCTGTGTTGCAAAGGCCATGTGAATGAAGGGACTGGAGGAGGAGCGGGTGATCCACAGTGTCAAATGAAGTGGAGAGATCAAGCAGTATTAGTAATAAGAAGTGGTTGTTGGCGTTAGCTGTTAAAAGGTCATTGATTAGTCGAGTTAGGGCAGTTTCAATGGAATGATGTTGTCTAAAACCAGATTGCAAATTGAACAGGATCTGGTAAGATCTAGAGAGTTACCACTGGAGTGTGAGGGGGAGAAATACATCTAGAGAGGAGATTAGTGAAATAAGTTTAGCGACAGCAGGGTTGTTAAGATTGTTAACAGGTTTATTTAAGTCACCTGATGGATGGGGCGTCAGAAGAAAGGAGATAAGAAAGCCAAGCAAAAAATTGTGAGTTTGGTCCAGGAGGTTCATAAATCACAGTAACGTGAAGTGAAACACAAGAAAAGAGCCTAATGCAGTCAGCCTCAAATGAGGAAAAGGAAAAAGAAGGAACAGGTGGAAGAACTTTAAAAGTACAGCGGAGAGAGAGAGGTAATCCTGCTCTGTTTCCTAGTGCCATCCCCTATGCTGGTCCTGAATTTATATGTAGCTGATTGGGAGGACCATAGCCTGATTGAATAATTAATCCATTAATTAGTGATCAAAGTAGGCAGGCTGTGTGGGAAAGGACAGGGTTTTACAGACACCATGTATCCCTTCAAGACAAATTTTGCCCTTTTTTGGCCCTAGGGACATAAAATTGTAGTAGAGTAGCAGATTGCTCATGAGACCTACTCCAAACCATTCATACCAGTATAGCAGTGATTCTTAATCACAATGTTAATAGCACTGATTTACCTTATTTAAGACCAGGCATGCAAAGAAACCCACATTTTAAAGGACTTAAAATTAAATAGTATGACAGCTATAGTCTGTGTATAACAAAGGGTAGAAAGAGCAGATGGGAACCATGGAGAGGCTGAAAACGAGGGGTGATATGAATGAAATATAAATATTTATGCAGTGGGCAGATGCACTGGCACCTATCGCGGCTACGTAGGCAATTATAGGGCAGTGCAAATAATTTCTTCGGAAGAAAGTATTAACATTTTGAGTTACAGGAGACTTGCATTGTGAAAAGATTTTAATTCAGAGCAGACTTTGACCCATAGGACAGAATGTTTTTCACTGGTAAAGTTTTTTTTGGTGAAAGCATGCCAATAAATCATTGGTAAAACACCACCCAAAACTGCAGAGCAGTGAGAAGTTTTTATCACCAGAGCATGAGGGTGCAAGATTTAGTTATAGGCAATTCACACAAATTTTAGAGGACAAAAGTTATGGAATTTGCCTCCGTTGTAGGATAGCCCTGGACTTTACACACCTCCAAAGATCATAATATAATGTGAATAATTTTTTTTCTTTTGCATTGTTGGCTCTTTTTTAATCAGAATGGAATTTGGGTTCTTTTTAGTATGAATAGGGAAGTGAGTATTTTTCCTTGTAATGCAAAACTTCTCTATTCTCAACATGTTTATATTTGCTGTGCATGTCAGCAAGGCCATGCAGGACTGAAACATTGTTTTGTCTGAGATCTGAGCCAGGATTCCAATAAAAGCTTTTTATATTACAAAACATGGATGGTGCTGTGACTTCACTATTTTAATATAGTTAGTTGGAAAAAAATTGAATCTCTAAAGGCTGGAGTGAGCGGTTGTATAACAGAACAGAACTCAAATCGCTGAGTTAGTCAGTGACTTTAAGCGGGGGCACATGGGTCATATTTGTTCAGTAAGTTTGCAATTGATCCTCAGCATTTAGCTCAGATTCAAAAGCAAACAATTATGACCCATGTGCCCCCCTCAAGTCACTGATTGGTTACTGCCTGGTAACCAATCAGTGGAAAGCAGGTAGTAGTGTTCTGGCTATTATGTTAGACATCCAGTCATTCCAGCCTTTATACTTTAAATTTTTGGCTAACTAACTATATTATAAACATTTTTTATTTTGCACAGCCTATCTATTTACACTGGTTTTTTTATACATTAAAAGTTACCTATAGGTCATGTTCTACTTTTGTAAGTCATTGTTACTTGAAGTTCTAAACCTGTCAGTTAAGAGTTTCTAATGCTAACAGACTCCTGCTGCACAAACATGGCAGCCCCCTCATAGAGGAACATGGGGTAAGAAAGGTCATGTAAAAGCATAAGACAAATACTTTTACAGTATGTAAAAATTATAAATAGCATTCAAAGATAATGTTATGAAATATGTAAAAAAGGCTATTTTCTCATGTCAGCATCTCTTTAAAGTAAACTAATCCCCCCAACAAGAAAAGCCCATCTACTACCCTAGATAGTCCCCTCTCCCTGCTTCATACTTGCATAGTGCATTATTCTAGAAAGGGTGCCTGGACAGCATGTTCACTTATTTATGCAGAGTAGCGCAGCAGCAATCATGGGCGCCATCTTCCGGGTCTTCAGTCTTTTTTGGATCCTCTTCCTTAGTGATGGGCGAATTTGCGGCGTTTCGCTTCGCCGAAAAATTCGCGAATTTCGACGCCGGTGCCCGGTTTTCCGACGCCGGCGCCCGTTTTTGACGCCGGCGTCCGTTTTTTCGAAAAAAAATTTTGACGCCGGCGAATTTTTGCGGGCGTTTCGCGAATTTATTCGCCTGCCGCGAATCGCGCAAATTCGCCGCGAATTCGCGCCTGGCGAATAAATTCGCCCATCACTACTCTTCCTTCCTTTCATCAATTCACAGAACTTTTTGGCACAGGCGCAGTTTTTACGAATACTGAACTTCTCCAACTGCGCCAAATATGACGTTCCCTTACAGAAGAAGTCTATTCAGTATATAACTGATATATATGTACTCATTTTTAGGGTTTAGTTATCCTTTAAAGTGATTTGTAACTGCAATTGCTATTGCAAGCAATGCAAGTATAAGATCTTTTATGTGGAATCTTTCTATAATTTGGATCTTCATGCCAGATATCAGGTAGGCCTATTGGAGTACCCTTAATTTCCAGCAGATTATGGAACAAGTTTTCCAAAACAGAACAGTTGGCAGAGGAGTATATGAAAGAAGATAGCATGAGAATACTCATTATACAACAACTCACAGAATACTCATCATACAACAAACAAATAAAGCAGTATCAGTTTACACACAGTGAGCTTTCTGCATTCCTGACTATACACGTGATTTGCCTTCCTGACAAACAAACCATGAAATCATAATACAAGGTGTTATATTTGTTACTGTTTCCAGTTACATTAAAGTCACATGAAAATGCAGTATATATATATATATATATATATATATATATATATATATATAGAGCAGGAGATCCGGCACTCACGAAATGGAGGTCAAGCGTGCCTGGTTGCAGTCCAGGAGCCATAGCATCAAATAGGTATAGAAAAGATCGCACCCGCAGGACTTATTCTTAAACAAAGAAAATTTATTGTGAATAGATGCTGACGTTTCGGCTGAGAAAGGCTGTTGTCTCAGCCGAAACGTCAGCATCTATTCACAATAAATTTTCTTTGTTTAAGAATAAGTCCTGCGGGTGCGATCTTTTCTATACCTATATATATATATATATATATATATATATATATATATATATAATCCTTTCCATACCTTGCACAGAAATTAGACGTGTGACATTATTCAGGATTTTTTCAGAACGAGAATCCAGTTCCTGCATTGTAATTTGTAATTTGATCCATAACCTGATAAAGTACAAAGGAGTTTATGTTGATAGTACGCTACATTGATTAGCAACTACACTAGACCAATAACAACTAACTGCTAACTGGTTTCCCTGGGTTTCTGGACCAGGGCATCCGTTCTCTAAATTACTGCTTACTCCATTTATTATGGTTCAGTTCCTACTGAAGTTTCTGTGTGGTTCCGTTTTATGGCTTCACTCTATGGCAACAAAAAAGAGTTGATTGGTATTCATCAATTATTTCAGATGCAGTTTCATAAAGGTACTTGCACCCAAAGGGCCTTTCTTATAGTTGTATTTAGAGCCAGTGCATCTGTCCAAATTCCTGTTCTGAATTGTGCCAAAATACACCTATTGGCACATAGAAACCCTGGAGCACTGCTACCATCAGTCTGGCAGTAATTCTATTGTTCCCAATATGGGATACATCAATATATGTAGTATATACAAAGAGTATGCCTAAAGAATCATGCACAGACATAATTTTGATGGAACTTTTAAAGCTATTCTATCAGATTCAAGTCTAATTGCATTGCTTTAATGCATCAGGCACAATTGCATTAGACAACTCTCCCTCATGGCCACAATTACACTTTTTTTTATTGAACTTTACAGTACCGTTCTTTGGAAAATGAATCTGGCCGGGTGAAGTTTTTATTTGTTTGTTTGTTTGCTCAATTACAAAAATACAGACATTTAATTTTTTTAAATATTTCAGCAGGAGCCTGGTCTATGCAGGCTTGAAATCTGTCTGTATGTTTTATATGATTTTAAGAGACTTTACAGCACGTTGCAAAAACTTTTTTTTAGTGGTTGTTAGAAAATACATAGGAAATAAAAGATCAACTGTAGTCCTGTAACAGGTTTCTGTTTGTTTTGATACAGTTATGCAGAATAGATATAAAACAGTAAAAGATGACTCAGACTACATTATGACTAGAAGCTCAGGCATTGCCTTACTTCGTTTTGGTGCTTTAGGGGCATATTTATTAACACTGGAGGTTAATAAATATTCACCCTATGTGTAATCTTTAGTCGCAGATGGCTGCAAAGTGTTAGTCTATATGATAAATAACATTTCTGTACAGGACAGAACATGTAATTAATTAATTGCCCATTTGGGAGTTATTTTTTAATGATGAATCCCTATTTGATTTGTTGATTGAGCCTTTATCCTATATTTTGTAAGCAGAATGGCATCTATTATCCTAATATTAATTACGTTCTAAAATTAATAATCTTGTCCTAATAAAATAGTGGAGCTAATTTATTATAGATGGCTTAGAGTGCAATCCCGCTGCCATGCTGTGCCCTGCTAAAACTTTACAACCAACTTACCTTGCAATTGTCCAGTGCCTAGTCAATGATGATTCCATATTTATATAACTCTCACACATTCTTCATCGATTTACCAGGATTATACATCACTCTCTGTCCCAGTGGAGGTTACAATCTAAGGTCCCACAGTATGGCTCTATAGTCAGTTTTATCCAGCACCAGAGTGCGAAGAAAATCACTCCAAGCGTGCTACAGAGTGCAAGAAGGGGCCTCTAACTACGAAACTTTTGATGATTACAGTAACAACAACCTCTACATTGGTTTTAGGCAAAAAGCCAGAGGGGCAGACCAGGTACCGCACACAAAATGCATCTGGCGAGTGCCACTTTGTGGCTATGTAATGGAAAGAATGAAGACTAACTAGCTTTGCAGGTAGGCCCTCTATGCCTTGTACCTTGTATTGGTTACTGGCTGCCTTGTATGTATATCTGTATGTTTAATGTACATAATAATATGTACAAGTTAATTCCTCCTTCAGTTTTCAGCCTGTGCTCTCTGGAGAGCTACCGTATAGTTAATGTAGGAACATTTCAGTGCAGCAATGCTAAACTACATTGATGCAGAAAGCTTTGCCAGTGATTATCACTGGAATGGGTTGGTGCCACCCATAGCAGGAAATTTCCATTGTGTCCAAAATAACACATCCAAGTAAAGATAACAAAGAATGGTAATAAAAAATATCCAATACACCATACCCAGGATGCCCACATACTGTAATTAACTCTGAAAAAATTCCAACTTATTAAATGGTATAATGCTAAGATTTCTATATCTTCATTTTTTAACTGACTAGCACGCAGTCATTTTTTGTTAATGAAAATTAGTTAGGTAACCAGAATATAGTCATACAGTGCACTGATCTTACGTTTAATACACACAATACCAAGTTTTTATTTTCTTGTAATAAATCTCAGATATTCACATTCAGAAAAATTAACTTGAAAATAAATTGTAACTTTGTTTTATTTTGCTGCTAAAAATTCAAATTACAGTAAAAATCTGATCTTGAATGTTGATATATCGGCCCCCTAAGTGCGATGTTTGTGTTTTGGAAGGACATTATTCATTTTTGCACAGGCAGGTATGATTCTGATTCAGATGACTGACCCAAAAAAGAAGGAGGCCCTTTAATGCTCTGACATTTGAATGTTATGTTTGATTGGGGAAAAACCTTAGGAGTACTTCCTGTAATTTTATTTACCTTGGATGAATGCCAAACAATGAGTTCAGCCTATATCAAAGGTGTGTTTATTTTACTTCTAGTTTCTATGTAGCCAGACTGATTGTTAATGTTAGGTAACTGCACTAACCAAGGGCATTTCATTATCAAAGTCACCATATCGTGGGATTAATAAACTACTCAAGCACTTGCCTGTTCAGAGTCCACAAAATAACAACAAAACACAAATTCCGCCACATTTCTGCATGCATTCAGTCTGTCCTTGCCACATACACATACAGTGTGCTCCATTCTCATAACATTCTCTGATTAAAGCATTAGGGGCTGATTCACTAAGGGTCGAATATCGAGGGTTAATTAACCATCGATATTCGACTGGGAATTGAAATCCTTCGACTTCGAATATCGAAGTCGAAGGATTTAGCGCTAATAGTGCGATCGTACAATCGAAGGATTATTCCTTCGATCGAACGATTAAATCCTTCGAATCGAACGATTCGAAGGATTTAAATCCAACGATCGAAGGAATATCCTTCGATCAAAAAAAGTTAGCCAAGCCTATGGGGACCTTCCCCATAGGCTAACATTGACTTCGGTAGCTTTTAGATGGCGAACTAGGGGGTCGAAGTTTTTTTTAAAGAGACAGTACTTCGACTATCGAATGGTCGAATAGTCGAACGATTTTTACTTCGAATCATTCGATTCGAAGTCGTAGTCGTAGTCGAAGGTCGAAGTAGCCCATTCGATGGTCGAAGTAGCCTAAAAAATACTTCGAGTTTTTTTACTTCGAATCCTTCACTCGAAGTTAGTGAATCGGCCCCTAAGTCTTTAGGTGGGGTGCAGTTATTTGAAGTTTTCAATAGCCCTCTCACAGCTGTTCAACATTTTCATTTTAATAATATAATCAAATCACTACTGTAAAAACGTATTCTCCTAAAGACATAATCATCAGGACAATGGAGACACTAGAACCTACAACTAGTGAAGAGGCACATTAGGCACTAGGGGGCACATTTACTATCGGTCGAATATCGAGGGTTAATTTACCCTCGATATTCGACCATCGAAGTTAAATCCTTCGACTTCGAATATCGAAGTCGAAGGATTTACCGCATTTCGTTCCATCGAACGATCGAAGGGAAAAACGTTCGATTGAACGATTAAATCCTTCGAATCGAACGATTCAAAGGATTTTAATTCATCGATCGAACGATTTTCCTTCGATCATAAAATGCTTAGAAAGCTTCCCCATAGGCTAACATTGGTGCTCGGTAGGTTTTAGGTGGCGAAGTAGGTAGTCAAAGCTTTTTTTAAAGAGACAGTACTTTGACTATCGAATGGTCGAATAGTCGAACGATTTTAGTTCGAATCGTTCGTTTCAAAGTCGTAGTCAAAGGTCGAAGTAGCCAATTCGATGGTCGAAGTAGCCAAAAAAAAACTTTGAAATTCAAAGTTTTTTTCCTTCTAATCCTTCACTCGAGCTAAGTAAATGTGCCCCATGGCGACTGACATACAGTATACAGTATATTAAACTACTAAATAATGCCCCTTTTTAAAACACTATCTGAAATTACAAAAATAAATATGAATGTATTTTATTTTAAATACACGTCTTTTTAGTTGTTTACACCACCAATATCAACGTTTCGAGGGGTACAACCTCCCTTCATCCCCAATGGTCACTTCAAAGATTCCTGATGAAGGGAAGGTGTACCCCCGCCCCCCGAAACATTGATGCACATGTGGTTAAAATAAAAGGGGCAAGCTCCCCACCAGCAACAAATATGGAGTCTGTGTGACTCTCTCCAAAAATTCTACTTGCACTTCAAAGAAGGTATTGCCAGAAAAGAATATTGACATTCAGGAACTTGTTTTACAAATCAACAAATTCATAAAAGTGTCAGTTTGTTCAATGATTAGTTCCAGTGTGGAAAAGAGGTTATTATCTGGTAACCATTGCTTTCTCTCGGTAATAAATGTTGTTCATTTGCAAATCAGCCTTTAGTGTGGGAAGTATCCAGGCTCCTCCCCTAGTCGAGTGAAGAAATGCAGGTGCTACAGATGCTGTGCTATAGTCTGCATTTAGACAGACAACGCTACGTTTTTCTGAGACAAGGGCCTGACAAGTCACAACTTTCTGAAAATCCCAGTAGAGAATGTGGTATGTGGGACTCTCTCAAGTATAATCTGGAGGAAGAGTTATATTACACACATCTAGGTAGATCATAGGCACCAGCAACAACAGTTAACTGTTCTTTTGCTGGATCACAGACTTTTTGATGTTACTTCAAATACTGTAGTACAAATACAATCACTTTACAGTATTTTTCCGGTTACTTCTCTGGATGGTATTAGTTACATTCAGCAGTAGTACTCTCTTACAGGCAAACAAGTGCTCAGCTTGAAGGGAACTATTTAGTGGATCTCTATATCCCCTGAGCCTGACCAACCCTTTCTGCTGTCCTAATTTGAGCCTCTGGCTGCTCTACTCCTCAGCCTAAAGGTGGCAATACACAAGCAGACCTAAACTGCCACTTAAATTGGCAGTTTATCTGCCCATATTTATGCTCTCCTCATCACCTTATCCAATATATACAGTATATGGAAGCCACTCAGCAAGATATTAATCTGGCAGGTTTAAAATTCCTTTTGACCAGGAACCAGCCCTCTCCAAACCAGCCTGCATAGCTGCCCATTCTGATTCAATAGTTTTTTATTTATTTTGGATTTCTGATAGTATTCCCCTGACACAAACTATATAAACAATTAGTTGCCAATAACTATAAGTCTGTTGACCATCTGATATTAACATAAATCGCTTGCTCATGTTAATGAAGCAAATTATTACAGCACTGTACATTCAGAATCTATATGTTCTTAAGAGACATTAAGATAAGTTCTTATCAATCACTACCTATTATATCAGTAGTACATGAATAGAGTAGTGATTTAATTATCTGTTTCCTGAGAATGCTTTGCAACAACTTTCAGTTCTGCAGCTAGTGTTGGGCTGGCACGCTTTTGGGCTTTTTGTACTATTAATATAAGCACAAACATGGTCAGGATTCTCACTGATGACTTTGCCTGTGTATATCTGCAACAGCAAGAGTCATCAGATGTCCCTTGACAAAGGGCTCCGCCTCCTGTCCTTGCCTAACAAGAGATTTGTTTCTCCTCCTATCAAGATTTCTTTAGATCTATCTGTCTATCTACCTATCTATCATCTATTTATTTAATTTGGTGGGTATTCAACTAAAAAAAGAATAAATACCACAGTTCTCAGGATGTGTACTCAAGGAAATATTTCATGTACCTCCTGATGCCATGGAGCAATCCATATCTAATAATCAAAATTCCTTTGAATTGGAAATTAAGTACTGATGGCAAATGTCATGTTGCCTGTTGTGGTATTTTTTTAGAGTAATGGCACACGGGACGTTTTAACATTGTGACAAATCCTCGCTACTGCGAGTGAAAAAAAATCCCTTGTTTCCTTCCCATTGGTTAAAATTCAAATTGATGGGAAGTTTCCAGAGGTTTCGTTTGCGAGGAAACTTCAGCCATCTTCAGAAAGCTGGTGTGTCTTGTATGTTTCATTACTGGCGATTTCAATGTTAGCTGGTGGGAAGAAGACAAGGGATATTTTATTGCCTAAGGTAGCAAAGATTTATCGCAGGCGGCAAAATATCCCATGTGCCATTAACTTTACAGACTTGATATAGCGCCCAGTGGAGGCCCGAAACGTTGCCGTTTTGTTTATGAGATGAATAAATACTAATCACTTAATCAATTGCAACAGTTGTGCCGCAGGTCTCTTGCTTTGTGATATTAACTTTACAGACAACAGCAGTCAAATCATGCCATGTGCCATAGCCCTAAATGATTAGCTAGCATACAGGGGCAGATTTATTAAGGGTCGAATTGAAAATTCAAATTTTCCAATTTTTTTTATGGTCAAAACTGTCAAATTCGAATTGTGAATTATCCAAACTGAATTCGAATTTTAATTCAATTTTAATTTGACTATTCACCACCTAAAACCTGCCGAATTCATGTATATGTCAATGGGAGAAGTCCAGGGACCAATTTGGACATGTTACTTGCCTTCCTGATATTCGAGTTTTTTTCGATGCAAAAACTCAAATCGAGTTTAGTCGAGTTCTATTTGAGTTGTCGAGTCTGTAAAATTTGTGTGAGTTTTAGTGTGAGTTTTAGATATTCGATTTTTTGAATAAATAAACGCCCCAATCGAATTTCGAGGATCAAAATTCGAGCTTTGATAAATGTGCCTCACAGTATGGGGCCCATTCACTAAGTTCGAGTGAAGGAATAGAGGGAAAAATAGTTCGATTTTCGAATGTTTTTTTTGGCTACTTCGAACATCGAATTGGCTACTTCGACCTTCGACTACTAAAAAACTGTCTCTTTAAGAAAAAACTTCGACCTCCTAGTTCGCCACATAAAAGCTACCGAAATCAATGTTAGCCTATGGGGAAGGTCCCCATAGGCTTTCCAAGTTTTTTCTGATCGAAGGATAATCCTTTGATCTGCCCCTATGTGTCCCTAGCAATTTGCAGCTTCTGAAATTTCGACAGGATGCAAGGTAGTGCTTAGCCAGAAATCCATGGGAACTACATATGTGCAACGTTAATCAATTTAACGTGAACACATTTTGGGAAGCATATAGTTCTCTAAGTGGTTTCGAATCATATAATCAGAAGTTTAATAATTAAAATGCGTTGGTTTCTGCAAAGAAAATGAGGAAACTAGTTTTTCTAGTACAAAAAAAGCTGTACTTCTCATTACTCCTCATTACTCCTCCTCAAGAGACAACAAGCTGGTGCTGGTTAAAATGACACCTTGAATTCACAGTCTTTCCCTTTATATGCAGCCATGAATTTCTTTAAGGAGATCCTGCCTTTTGCAACACGAATTGTCTCCAACTCCACTTCTGATGACATAAGAACATTTCTCAATCAGCTTGTTGAAACCCAGATCATATCCTTGGAATATTATGTTAGTCTGATAAGTGAAAATGATGCAGATGATCTTGCCCGGAAAATTGCTTTGATCGCTGTAGAAAAACCTGAAATTCACAATACATTCCAATCACTTCTCTGTGGACATGGGAGAGAAGAGTTTCCACCAGAGCCTCCTGCAATTAGTAAGTGTACCTAATAGCTTGGACATGCCTGTTGTTATTAGTGATATTCAATGTGAGTAAAAATGAAGCAATATATATTTTGTGTACATTTTTTTTTTACAATACAATAATATAAGAAACAAATAGGTCCAAAATAGAAGTAAAATATTTGGGAAGTTTGGCTTCATATTTCTTCTTGTTGCATACTTTATTGCAGTTCAGAGATACCCATATAAAGACAATATTGTCTGAAGGTATAGCTCACTCAACATGGACACGAGTTGTTTATGCAATATTGCTTGACTTGTTTGATTGTATAGACAAATATGGTCTTCTGCCTATTTCTCTTTGCAGGTATTGGTTCATGGCAGGGGGACCTACCATTACCCCAAAAGACGGTCTCCTCATTCTCCAATGACATAACTGAATTTCCTAATAATTCTGTAGAAACACAGCCCACGCCACTGGAGTATTTTCTTAATACACTCAGTGAAAACAATACGGATGATCTTGCATTGGATATTTCTTTAGAATTTGCAGAAAAACCTGAACTCCTCCAAACATCTTTGCCATTTATGGGTGAACTAGAAGAAGAATATATTTTCACTGCTGTACCTTCCGTTAGTAAGTACAACACCCAGGTGAAACAGATCTTGTGTTATCAGTCATATTTTAAATGTTTACAAAGCATGATTGCAGTGGTCTAAATTAATGCCAATAGATACTAATACAAATTGGGCCACGTCATTACATAATCATACTATTTGCAGCCTTTTGCATTGAAATGTTTCAGACTTCTCTATCAGGGGTGATTCTTGTGTTAAAGCTGCCTCAGGCAGCGTTCGCGATGCCGCACCCCCTTGCCATCCTCACTTACCTAAACATAGCTGTGGGGGTCCAGGGGGGGTGCATCACTAGCGCAGAGAGAGAGCAAATGCTCTTTCTGCACTAGAAAAGCAGAATTTCTGTAATTACCGGAAATTCAATATTCAATATTTTAGCGACATTTTCAGGGCTATTGAAGTATGTGGGGGGGAGCAGGGAGGGTGGACTATCTAGCTTAGTAGGTAGGTGTTTTTCTTAATTGGGGGGGTTGAGTTCTCCTTTAAAGTTACTAGGAGTGGCTTGTTGCAGCCTATTGTAACTTGTGGGTTCTCACCTTGCTCCATGGCAAAAATGCCCCTGTTCTCTATCCTGTTTGCTCTTTACTATACAAGCAATTCATATCCAGCATGATGAAAGGTCTACAACAGTCTAAAGGCCCCCATACATGGGCCGATAAAAACTGCTTATTGGCCTGTGTGTGTGGCCATCTAAAGGGCGCCCCCGATCGATATCTAGCAGAAAGTCAGCCAGATGGCGATTGAGCAGTGTAAAAAATCCCGTCGGTTTGCGGCCACATCTTTTCGTTGATGCGGTCCCGCGATCTGAATGCCCGTATGGCTTCCATTCTGATCCAACCTCAATGTGGGCACATCGGGGAGAGATCCAATCGTTTGCCGATGCCACCTTAAACAATGCTTTACCATGCTTCTTCAGTGGACATCTTTTTATCTTGACTCAGGTCTGCTAAAGTTGTTTCAGTTCACCAATTATTTGAGTAAGAAAAGAAATCTTGGTGGATATCTTTGACAAGAAATAACAGAAACCTTTGTTTAACTCTGTTATAGTAAACATTTAGTAAACTTTGTAGCAATATAATAAACATAAGAAGCACTGAATCCAGGATTTACTTCAGCCTTTGGACTTATTCAAAGACTTTTTGCTGGATTCAAATTCATCCGAATCTCAAGTGTTTAGCCAAATCCAAACCTTTAAAATTTCAACAATTGAACTGGACACCAACATTCAGCTGAATTATAACAATATGGAGTTGGTGTATCCATAGAAAGAAATCACAATTTACACAAATTGTGGCAAAATGTTACATCCCAAAAATTAATACAACAGCTCGTTTTGAGTAGTGCGCCATTGAATGAAATAAAGCTGTTTGGTCTGGTCTATGGCACTAATATTGTAGTTGCTTTTTTCATAGATCTTAATGGTTGCAGTGTTTCTTCTTCACTCAAGCTTATACAGTGTATATTTCTATAGCGTTACTGAAGAGTATACCAGGAAATTTCTACTGTGTACAAAAGATAGCGAAATTTGGCATTGTGAGTATATAGGGAAAATAAATATTGAACACGTCAACATTTTTCTCAGTAAATATATTTCTAATGGGGCTGTCTACACAATCAAAAAACTCAAAACAAATAAGTCCTTAAATTAAGTTATGTGTAATAGTGCAAGTGCAAAGAAACATGGAATGAGTATTGAACACGCTTACTTAGATTTATATTATATTATTATTTATTATACTAGTAGAAAAGTCTTTATTGGTAATTGCAACTTCAAGAGGCCTCCTGTATGGAGAAACTAGTCGCATGTATCACTCAGGTGTGTTTTTGGCCCATTTTTCCACACAAACTGTCTTCAAATTTTGAAGGTTACAGGGGCTTCTTATATGAACTCTGATCTTCAGTTCTTTCCATAGATTTTTAATTGGATTCAAGGCGGGTGATTGACTGGGCCATTCTAGCAGCTTTATTTTCTTTCTTTGAAACCAATTAAGAGTTTCCTTGGCTGTGTGTTTGGGATCATTGTCTTGCTGAAATGTCCACCCTTGTTTCATCTTCAGCGTCCTGGTAGATGGCAGCAGATTCTTATCATGAATGTCCTGGTACATTTCTCCATTTCTCCTTCCTTCAATTATATGAAGTCTGCCAGTACCATATGCTGAAAAACAGCCCCAAACCATGATGTTCCCACCTCCAAACTTCACTGTTGGTATGGTGTTTTTGGTGTAATGTGCAGTGAAATTTCACCTTCAAACATGACAAATAAAAAAAAACAAACAAATACAAAAAGTATTATAGAAGTGATACCTATATTGGCTAACAATAAAAATAAATACATTGCAAGCTTTCAGAGCACCAAGGCCCCTTCGTCAGGCAAAATATAAATGAAAGCTAGAAAGGCACAGCATATATTCTGTTAGATCAGTGAAAGGTATTCATGGGCAATAAGTGAACTATGTGGGATCTGTAACTATGTGGGACTACTGGCTTCAACAACGGTCCATGAAAATCCATAAACTGTAGAATTATATATATTTATATAGAACCTACACTCCAAATTGGGCCATTTTGTTGGTTATATACCTAAATGGTAACTCTAGTTTTGCATGATTCTGCATTTAGTATCACTTTTCCATCAAAATGAACCATGATGTATTTATGGTTTTTACATCCAGGTGCTTCCTAAGGGGCTTACCAACTGCTAGATTCTAGAAGTTTTACTAAGGACCAGGAAGACGCAGCAGACAGATGTGTGGTTAGATAAGGCATGGCCATGGTGGTAATAAAATCTGACCAGGACCTATTTTCAATGCACAGAGAACATGTAAATGTAATTTTTATTATTTTCGGCTTTTTTCAGCAGCTCTCTAGTTTCAGCAATCCAGTTGCTAGGGTCCAGATTACCCTAGCAACCATGCACTGATTTGAATAAAAGGCTGGAATATAAATAGAGGAGGGCCTGAATAGAAAGATGAATAATAAAAGCAATAACAATAACCGTGTAACCTTACAGAGCATTTGTTTTTTTTAAATGGTCAAAAAAAAATTTTTTTTATTTTTAAATGGTCAGTGACCCCCATTTAAAAGCTGGAAAGAGTCAGAAGAAGAAGGCAAATAATAAAAAAAAAATGATATAAAAAATTAAAAATGTCAATTGAAAAACTTAGAATGAGCCATTCTATAAAATACTAAATGTAGAACCACCCCTTAAAATATGCCTTAAATCAGTACTGGAAATGTTTAGCAGTAATACCATACCTCCCAACATTTTAGAAATAGAAAGAGGGATAAAAAGATTTGCAGCGCGTAATTTTTTTTGACCACGTCCATGTGTACTGTATATTGTGCGTTGATCCCTAAGCTCAGTAAGTGACAGCAGCACAGAGCATGTGCAGTGAATCAGCAGAAAAGAAGATGGGGAGCTACTGGGGCATCTTTGGAAACAAAGATCTTCCCTGCTAAAGGGCTGTGGTTGCCTTGGGCTGGTACAGAAGCCCAAAACATAATGTACAACATTTCTAGCTACTTCTTTAGTTTAACTTTCCTTATCCTGTAAAGTTACCAGTTACCTCCCCTGTTAACCAGTGGAACGAGGCACCTGAGCAAATTTCTCAACTTCATTGCTGCTACATATACGTCCATTGTACTTTAACTTGGTGCTGTATGCAAATTAGGCATCGCTAGCGTAACTTTGCTTTGCTTGACGAATTTATGCTAGCGCAACTTCGCTACCTTTCGCCTCCCTGAGCGCAACTTCTGATTTTAGTGAATTAGCAGCGCCCTGGCGAAGTGTGACGAAGCCAACTCGAAGGGAAGTAAATTTGCCCCTTTGTGTCAGCTTCTCCTTCCCATATGCTAGTGTCAATTTTTTGCAAAAAAATGGTAACTTTAGGAGATGAAATTCCGATTTTTAAATCGGAATTTCATCTCTGCTAGTGCAGAGAGCACAATTGCGATCTCCACACTAGTGATGCAGCACCTCTTACACCCGCTCCACAGCTGGAAATGGTATGTGCTGGGTGTGAGGGGGCATCATAAAGCTGCATCAGGGTGTCAAGGAGTCCCCAAACGCTCATACCTAACTCCACTCTCTGTTCCCTATATATTCTAAATTTGACCAGAAGCAATAACCTATAACAACCAATAAGATGTTTACATTGAAAAAAGTGACCAGTAAATTCTGCTTACTGATTGATTGCTATGGGTTACTGCTCCTGGCAAACTTAGTGTCATTTATTACGTAACTCCTATAGTCTCTTCCCTGTCTCTGCGCATGTGCCAGTCTCCACCCCCCATATAATGCCAGTCTTTTAACCCATGTGCCATTCCCCGACCTGGACTGACAATCTATCTATACGGGCAAATGCCCGGTGGGCCTCTCTATTTTTAGGTAAGTGGGCTGGGGAAGCAGGGACCAGAAGTGCAGCCGCGGAATGGGAGCCTGAAGCTTCTGGAAAAAGAGTAAGCCACAGATGAGAATGAAGAAGACAAGAAGGACGAAGGTTGTCTGACAATTTTTAAAGATACATTTTATGGTGGGAGAGCCTTGACTACCATTTTTTTTTAACTTTTATGGGGGTATCCTTGTCACCAGTTTTTTTTAAGGGGGGACTGGCCACCAATGTAATTTTTTAACATCTATGTAGGGTCCCTGACCACGTGTTTTTTTTTAACTTGGGGGCTGGCCACCAGTGTCACATGTTTATACATGGGCTGCTCTTTTCACCCAGTGTCAGTGTTGGGGGGATCACCATTGCCCAGCTCTCAAGCTTCCTCCGTCCCACACAAAACCCATCCAAAAGTAGAAAGATTATCTTGCCTTTAAAGGGGTTGTTCACCTTTGAGTTTACTGTTAGTATGATGTAGAGAATGATATTCGGAGACAATTTGCAATTGGTTTTAATTTTTTATTATTTCTGGTTTTTATTCAGCAGCTCTCCAGATTGCAATGTCAGCAATCTGGTTGCTAGGGCCCATATTAGCCTAGCAACCATTCACTGATGTGAACAAGAGACTGGAATATGAATAGGAGAGGGCCTTACTAGAAAGTTGAGAAATACAAATCAGCAATAACAATACATTTGTAGCCTTACAGAGCATTTGCTTTTTAGATGGGGGTCAGCGTCGCCCATTTGAAAGCTGGAAAGAGTCAGAAGCAAAAAGGCAAATAATCATAAAACTATAAAAAATAAATAATGAAAACCAATGGAAACGTTTCTTAGAATCGGCCATCCTGTAACATACTAAAGGTTTACTTAAAGGTGAATCACTCGTTTAATTGTCCGGAGTCTGTGTTGTACCCGCCGCTAATATCAGACCCTCAGTGTGCACCTGCCCCCCTGTTTATTGACACACGTGCTGGAGCAGTCCGCTTTGAGCATGCGCACTGCATCCTCCTCGCTCTATTGTTGCTCGTTGTCAGATTGGTTCCAATGAGCGCTGCAGCCGGACCGCCGAGCTCCCTTTCCGCTGCTTTCTGACAGGTGAGTCCGTGACTCTGGCGGATTAATATGTTCTTTATTGGCACTGGGAGAAATGTCTGTAAGAGAACTATGTGCAGGGCTGGAGAGGGATATTTCACTGTGTGGGGGTAATGGGACGGAACCCTCATAACTTTCCCGGGCAGCTTTATTGTGCAGCGATGAAGGGGAGATATTGTGACTAGCGCTAACCATCTCGGCAATATGGGGGTGTCTCGATGTTGCACGTGTCTGGGCCACAGTGGAGGGACAGTTGTGTTGGTGCTACTGAACCCTGTGTGCCAGTGATGAGTGTGTAGGAGACAGGTGGGTTACATGATGGAGCCCTAATAATCGTGTTCTGCCGTCCCCTAACTTCTTAGAAAGTGCGTGTATGGGAGTTATAGTTCATATAGTCAGGAGCTGTGTTTGTTGTCACAGGAGGGCACTGCCAGGGCTACACACACCCAATGGCCAAACAGGTTCATGTGTGACGTGCCTAGTCCTGGGGTGTAAGTTGTGCTGGTTGGGTGCTGGGCAGTGGCGTAACTACGTATAATGGCCCCACAGCAAAGTATTTTTCAGGCCCCCAAAATGTCTAGAGGTTGACTTATTTTACCAATATTTATTGAAACTGTATATGAATTAGGGTCTCATGGGGCCCCTATACCTCCTGGGCCCCCCTGCAGCCGCAGGGTCTGCTTCCTCTTTTATTACACTCCCAGCAACTTTACTAGCCCGCCCCCCTCCGTACGCCCGGAATCACCCGAAGCCAGTGGCGCGCGAGCGGCAGGGGGGCCCTGAGGGGGTGCGGGCCCTGGCCCAATCGTACCCCCTGCTCCCCCGTTAGTTACGCAACTGTACACCCCTGGTGCTGGCACATTGTCTCTGCCGTGCAGTGCGGGGAGCTTGCGGAGAAGCTGAGAGATGCTGGTCGGGGTCCAAGTGAAAGCGAAAGCTCTCGTGTGTGTGAGTGTGTGTGAGCGCGCGCTGGCAGCTGTTCAAGAGTCTTTCAAACAGGGACTTTTTCAGGGAGGGAGCGTTCAGCACTGCTGTAATTGCTTTCCCAGAAACGGCACAGCTTCCCAGCACAGGGACAGGGCAGCTTGCTGATGTGCCTAGGGATCGTGTCCCTATTACTGCCATCCTCATAACCATCAACCGACAGCATTCACACACACTCACTGCAAATAAATCTGTCTCTCAGACTCCTTGTTACTCACACGGCTTGACTCATGGGATGCTGTGTTTTCCTTTTATATATGCAGAAATAAGCTTCTGTGTAACTTACTTTTACTTTAGTTTTTTTACTTTTCCATTTAAAGGGGTGCTTCGCCTTTAAGTATAATGCAGAGAGCAGTATTCTGGGATAATTTGAAATTGGTCTTCCTTTTTTAAATTGTTTGTAGTTTTCCTAATTATGCCACTTTTTGTGAACATTGTTTTGAATTTCAGCAGCTATCTGGTTGCTAGGATCCAAATTACCTTAGCAACGTGGGAATGGTTTAAATAAGAGACTGGTACAGGTATGGGACCTGTTATCCAAAATGCTTGGTACCAGGGGTTTTCCTGGATAATGAATCTTTCTGTAATTTGGATCTTCATATATTAAGTCAACTAGAAAATCATGTAAACATTAAATGAACCCAATAGGCTGGCTTGGCTACCAATAAGGATTAATTACAGTAGAACCCCCATTTTATGTTTTCAGTGACCATAAAAATTGTGTAAAATTCAGGAAAATGAAAAATGAGGGAAATGTATTATGCAAAATATATAGGTGGGACCACAAAACAACAATATAAAATGAGGGAAGACTTAAAATCAGGGGATGTAAAAATTGGGGTTCTACTAAATTTGGATCAAGTACCAGTTACTGTTTTATTGTTATAAAGAAAGAGGAAATCATTTTTAAAAATTCGGATTACTTGATTATAATGGAATCTATGTGAGATGGCCTTTCCGTATTTCTGAGCTTTCTGGATAATAGGTTTCTGGATAACGGATCCCCTACCTGTATATGACTAGGAGATGAACTGAGTAAAGAATATGTTATAAAAAGTAACAATAACAATTGTACCCTTACAGAACATTTGTTTTTAGATATCAGGGTCAGTGACCCCTGTTTGAAAGCTGTTAAGAGTCAGAAGAAAGGAAAATAATTTAAAAAAGTTGTTAGAATTTTAGAACATACAAAAATTTTATACAAAGGTGAATTTGGATTATCTGATTACAATGGAGTCCATGGGAGATGGCCTTTCCATAATTCGGAGCATTCTGGTTAATGGGTTTCCGGATAAAGGATCCCCTCTACCTGTATAAGAATAGGAGAAGAACTGATTAAAGCATTATAAAAAGTAACAATAACAATTGTACCCTTACAGAACATTTGTTTTTAGATATCAGGGTCAGTGACCCCTGTTTGAAAGCTGTTAAGAATCAGAAAAAGAAGGAAAATAAATAAAAAAAACTATAAAAAAGAAAGAAAGGCCAATTGGAAAATTGTTAGAATTTTAAAACAAACTAAATTTTTATTTAAAAGTGAACCACCTCTTTTAACCTTTTTAACCACTTAACTCCTGGACTCTACAGTACCCTCAGTAAAGGACCATAGCACCACCTCCATGGATTTTATATTTCTGTTTGGATCTTTGATCTATGCCAATGTTTACCTGGCGACAGCCAGCACAGAAGATGGTTATGTGATGCATAGTTGTTGATGTTATTTAACGTTTTATGTCATGAATTTGGCTGTTCCCATCAGTGAGAAGAACCCCAGGTGGCTTTGGGTGGGTGACTCTCCACCTGAAACACACCAACAGAGTCCCAAGCCTTCAAGCTTCTTTGATTTCCATGGAAAACATAATTCCATGGATGACAGCCCAAAAATGCTCCCTTCTCTTCCTGGGCTGGTCTTTTTATACCTAGATATGCCACTGCCCATAATACAACATGATGCAGTTATCCAGTATAATCATGCTCACTGCCAGTTTTGCATGACACTTTTGCCCTAGATTTGTCAATAAAAATAACTTTTGCACTTGGTTCATAAATCTCACACACGTTGCCATTGCCTTAATGTGGGAAGCGGTAGAAACCAAATGGAAACAATTTGCAGACATCTAGGGTTGTATTTACAAGCAGCCATTTTGTGATAACTGTATATGAAAAAGAAATGAAGGGGGCAGGGCGCTGTGACAGGTACAAGGAGTTGCTTCAAGTAGAGTACTGCACAGAACCAATTTATAAGACCTGGACCGACCCAAACCTGCAACCTGAACCTCAACCCCCCATATTTACCCACTTTGATCCGCTACCCGACCCTGATCTGCAACCCGCTGACTACCAATAAACAGGAAGTGATGTTGCTGCAAACCGGAAGTGACATCATCAAAAGTGTGCGAAGCAGAAAAAAGTTTTGTAAAATACAGACAATTTAACATAATATAAGAACTTTAGGTGAGACCCGTAACCCCACCCACAACCCGCAGACCCGCGACTATATCCGCACCAGTAAATCCTACCATCATCCCGCAGCTTTTTTTGCCGGTAACCCGCAGGTACCCGACCCGCTGCAGGACTCTAGCTTCAACTATATTATTCTTTTATTAGCGGTTTATGGTCGCTTAATACTGTGGTTAGTATATGGCAATAACTATATTTTCTAATAAGTTTCATTAATGAACTTATTACAACAAAAAGTATAAATCAAAACAAATTAATTCTATTGTTTCTAATGTGGTTTATTTTATTTGTGATTTTTTCAACGAATATATTAATAAAATTCATAGTTTGTATACAATGTTTGCTTGAGTGTATGGAATGAATTATAGAACAATAGGTACCCCCTACCCTACATAGACCCCCCTCCCTCCTTCCCTCAGCCTAGCAGCTACCCCGGGCAAATGCTCCAAACTCTTTACTTACCCCTCGGTGCAGATTCTGTCCAGCAGAGTTCACAGCAGCCATCTTCCTGCTCTTTGGTAATCTTCGGAATGAGAACGTTGCTTCTGCAATTTCCGTGGCTTTGGGCGCATGCAGAGTTGTTGCGAAACAGAAAATTGCTCCAACTGCACATGTGCCAATATGGCACTTACTTCCTGAAGATTACCGAAAAGAAGAAAATGGATGCCGTGAACTCCGCTGGACAGAATCTGCACCAAGGGGTAAGTCAAGAGTTAGGGGCATTTGCCTGAGGTAGCAGCTAGGCTGGGGGGAGGAGGGAGGGGGTCTATGTAGAGTAGGGGGGTAGGGTTTTTTTTTTTACTTTAGGGTTGAATTCTACTTTAAATGGCTAAAATGCTGAAATCTTATTAGAAAGCTGTTTTTCTTTCTACCTAACAAGCAACCAGATTTTCTTGCATGGCAAGATAAAATGCTAAACAAAACACAACTTGTTAGTTATGCGGAAAGGAATTTCATAGCATAATACATAGTGCCCTCATCATTATATCATTGTTTTGTTTTTTCTTGATTTCAGAGATGGTGGGTTTTTTAGTTTTTGGTGTATTTATTTTTAACATCTTTAAATGCAAAAAAGGGATTAAAAAAGTATTACCTCATTGGCCCCTTATATCATATTGTATAAGGTAAAGTTGAGCTGCTTACCCAGGTCTAGTAACCCATAGATGTTTTTTACTAACCAATAGATGTGTATGCTAATGGTTGCTATGAGTTACTCGACCAGTGGCAAACTTTGCAACTGTTATTACTTTATTCCTAAAGACACTGTATAGTGCTCCTCATTACTCCGCACCTGTTGCATTAACAAAAGCTCCTCTCCTGGACCATTGTATAATGGAAATCTTTAGAAAGTGTTTTTGGTATCTCCTAATAAATATATGTATCCTGTTCAGACAATGTGGGAGTGGAGCTACTTTTTAGTGAAACAGCCGGACCGTGTTTTTTAGCTCTCTGTTACTGCATGATAAGAGACAAATTAAATATAACGACTTATAATCAGACTGAACATCTGCTCCAAATGCCTCCCTGGAGGTGGTGAAAACAAACAGTTCAACTGATCAGACTTTATTCCTAAACATTAAAAAAATCTCAAGGGACCCTAACATGAAGCTGTGGTTTATGCTGCTTTTTATAAAGACACTTCCTTCAAAAGAGAGAAGTAGCTACTAGTTTTGTAGCTGCAAATACCTGTTTCTTTGCAACAACATCTTAAAGGAATTGTTCAGTATAAAAATATAACTGGGTAAATAGATAGGCTGTGCAAATTAAAAAATGTTTTGGTTGTTTTGGGTAGCCAAGAATGAGTAGAGTATAACAGTGCTTTATTAGCAGAGTCATGCAGGCATTACACAACAGTAAGCTTTCACTTTCACTTTTAAGCTACCAGGAAGAATGCACAGTATAAGTCTGAGCACAATGACATCTACAGGCCATTTGTATAAACACCACATATTCACCCTATAGTAGGAAAGCATTTGGGCAAATGTAATAAACAACAACAATGCATCTTAAAGCAGTAATATATGTTATTCACATCACATAGTCCTGGGTCCATGCAGGTAGTTTTCTGATTCTCTCAGTACGCCTTATAGGTTAACTTTCTTCAGGCCTATTGCAGTTGACATCAGGAGTAGGAAAATGTCCTTCATCAAATGGAGCTTCTCCAAAGTCATATCTAACAGGAGCAAGACGACTTGCATCTCATATGCGTCCATCAGACAGTTCATATGTGTATGGTTCTCGCTGGTGTCTCACTTCAAGTGGTGTAGTAAATTTAGATTGTCCTTGTTTCAGTATTCCTGGTTTCTTAATTCTGACTAAAGATTCAGGCTGAAAGTGTACTTCTCTTGCACCACGTTTTCTGTCAGTATAAGCCTTGTATTTGGCTTGTTGACATTTCACAATGTCAGCAGTAGATGATTTTGTAGGCACCGTATTTTGTGGAAGTTTGATGTCTGCAACATATAACTTAGTGCGCATCTGTCTGCCATGTAATAATTCAGCAGGAGATGATTGGGTTGTTGCATGGCACATTGCTCTGTAGTTATGTAGGAACTCTGTTGTAAATACTTTCCAAGATTTCCCAGTTAGATTTGCTGTCTGTAGTGCTTCTTTCAGCTCGATTTCTCCCATTTGCTTGTGGGTAATACACTGAAGATTTGCTATGCACAATATTCCTCTCTCTCAGAAAGGATTCAAACTCATATGAGACAAACTGTGGTATGTTGTCTGATATTAACTCCTTTGGATTACCTTCTCTGCTGAAGACTATAGACAGAAATGTTATTACCGATTTCAGGCCATTTACTGTAATAGTCTATCAAGGTTATAGCAAATCTATAGGAGCATCTGTAAAAGGACCGACAATATCAATAGCAAGTTTTTCCCATGCTGATCAGGGGATGGTACTGGTTTTACATCTGGTCTCAACTTAACTTTGTTAACACTGGCTGTGTGGCAGGCACTGGTGCTGTAGTAATGAGACCAACAACTAATTGTAGGTTTAATGCAGCAAAGAGATCCCTTCCAAGTATAGCAGTACCCTTATTCACAATGTAAAAGTGACATTTTGCAGTATTTGATGCAAATTGTACAGTCACTGGCAAGCAACTAAGCATAGGGATTGGATCCTTTAAGTAACTTTAAGAAAATATCCTTTGGTAGTATAGAAACACCTGAACCTGTATCAAGCATCAGGCTAATGGAGTGTCCCTTGTCAGCAGAAGCAGTACTGACACTGACAGTTCATATAAACTTGTCTGGAATAAATGTACCAGCTTTATCCACACTGTAACATTTGCAGTAGTGACTTCATGAACGTCTTTATTAGAACTACGGCAGATCTTAGCAAAATGTCCTACTTTTGTGCATTTGCGACACCGTATAGCTTTTGCAGGACATGTAACATGATTTGCAGTGTGTTGTGTTGAACCACAGCGAAAGCAGTATTTTCTATTTGTATTTGCTGCACAGTTTTGCAGTGTAGGTGAATCCATTTCCATAGCCCTGTATTTTGCCTGTGACTGTGCATTATTAGGCCACAGTGCTGAATTCACAATCTGTACATTCCCAGCAGTTCCCTGACTGAGAGTTTTAGCCTCTGCCACTGCTGTTTCAATTTGGCTAGCATCTGTAATAGCCTTTGCAAGGGTTAAATCCTGCTCTAGGAGCAGTCTCTCTCTAATGGGAGGTGAGTTTGTTTTTTCCACTATTTGGTCTCTTAGATTTCCAAACTCACAGATGACAACCAGCTCTCTCAAAGCTGCTACAAATTATTCTGTGGATTCGCCATTACGTTGTCCACGTTGGCGGAATTTATATCTTTCATTTACTCTTGGCACAAAAAAGTTCTTTATAGCAGTAAGAGCAGTTTCATAAGTAATGGTAATGTATAGACTATACGCTGTCCCTCTGCTCCCAGGCAGTGAATAAGAAAAGCATGCTTTCTAGCAGCAGAAATCGCCCCTTGGTCAGCAGCAATAATGTAATTTTCAAACATACGGATCCAAGCAGTAAAAGGTATGGTAAGCTCACCAGGGTTTGGAAGAAAAGGTACAGGCTGCTGCAGAGGTAGAAAAGCCATCCTGTCGCCAATTGTTATGTTTTTGGTAGCCGAGGATGAGTAGAGTATAACAGTGCTTTATTAGCAGAGTCATGCAGGCATTACACAACAGTAAGCTTTCACTTTTAAGCTACCAAGTATGCACAGTATAAGTCTGAGCCCATTGACATCTACAGGCCATTTGTATAAACACCACAGTTTCTAATATAGTTAGCCAAAAATGTAATGTATAAAGGCTGGAGTGACTGGATTCTAATATAATAGCCAGTGAAGCAGAGCTCACGGGAGCCATCTTCAGGCGCTTTGTTAATCTTCGAGTCTTCATCCGGTGCTTCGGTAATTTTCTTCACTTACAGCACAGTTGTAGCGAGCCGGGAAAATGCTCCCACTGCGCATGCGCCGATACGGAACTTCCTTACTGAGATTACTGAAGCAGCTACAGTTGCCTTTGTAAGCCCTTGAGTTCTATAATAGAGGCAATATCCTGTGCATGATATGCGGGGGCAGGCCCGGACTGGCAATCTGTGAGTTCTGGCAAATGCAAGAGGGGCTACTATAAGGTGCCATAGAAAGTCAGTATTTAGTGGGCTGTTTGGGCCTCTGTGTGGGCGGATTGGGCCTCTGTGTACCTGAAATGCCAGGGCCTATTTTAATTCTCAGTCCGGACCTGTGCGGGGGTTGTTCCTTTCGGTGCTTTCAAACTCCAAAAACACACAGGTAGGGTACTTGACTTAAAATTAAGCTAATGTGTTTGGCGACTTAATGTGAATAGGCATTTAGTGGGTAATGTAATAAAAATGCTAAGTTCGCTTTTCCTGCATCAATGGGGTCTCGGATTAGGGCACATCTATAATGCAGACAGCACTCTCTGCACTAGAAGAGACAAATTTCTAGTTTAAATACCGTCATAAAATTGGCATTTTGCTGCCCCATATAACCTGTGTCTTGATGCTGCCTGAGGTGAGTTCCTAAGCTTACCCCAATGGCACAGCACCCCTGTTTAAAAGAGTATAATGCATTGACACGTTCTTGTTTTTCATGCAATATGCCCCCTTTAATCAACCAGACCATTGCTATATACCAGTCTTGAATTTACATGTCTATTATAATGCTGGCCTTGTATAGAAATCATGTTTTTCATACAGGGAAGTTACTACTTAATCCAAACCACAGTATACAGCTGTCATGCAGGTCAGAGCCTGTGCACATGTCTTCCGGCACTAATTCATAATCCTTTCCAGTTAAATGGGTTTGTTCACCTTCAAACACTTTTCAGTTCAGTTGGTTTTAGATACATCACCAGAAATGAAGACTTTTTTCAATTACTTTCGGTTTTCTATTTTTGACTGTTTTTCTAATATTGAAGTGTAACGTTTCATTTTTCACCTTCACGTTTTTCACCTTCTAAGATTCGGGGGAGATTAGTCGCCCAGTGATAAATCTCCTCTTCTTCAGGCGACTAATCTCCCCAAAATGAAATTTGAATTCTTGCCGGAGGGATGGAATACATAGTGCTTAGTTTTCCGAAGTCGCCCAAAGTTGCCTTTACAAGGAAACTTCAGGTGACTTTGGAAATCCAAAGCGATTCGTATGCCATTCGAATTGCGGCAGGAAGGCTGTTCGGGCAGATTAGTCACCCGAAGAAGAGGAGATTTGTCTCTGGGCGATTTATGTCTCATGTCTGTCACCAGCTACATTTAGTTCATAAATTTATCTTTGTCCCTGCTGAGCAGAATCCCTGTCATTAAAAGCAGCTGTTAGAACTTATACAATAGTTGCTAATATTCCACAGATACTGCTGAGAAATATATTAACTAATTATATCAACTAAATGTAGCAAATTGTAATAGTTCAGAATCTGCTCCTGGATCACTGAGCTGCCAGACTGAAACCCCAGAGACACGACCATTAAACTGGGAAAAGGGCAAAAAAAGAAAAAAAAAAAGATGGAAAGCAATTGAAAAAAGTCTTTGTTTGTGGTGAATAATCTGAAAACAACTCAGCTGAAAAAAGTGTTTAGAAGGTGAACAACCCCCTTTAATATAAAACTGCTAAAAGCATTGGCCTGCGATTTTGCACCTGATCAATTGTGAGGCAGATTTATTAACAAAGGTATATTCACCCCAATGGAAGAATCTATAGCAACCAATCAGTAAATACCTTTGAACTGTATGTTGTATAAATATACGATTGGTTTTGAGGCAGATTTATGAACAAAGGCATATTCACCCCAATGGAAGAACCTATAGCAACCAATCAGTAAATACCTTTGAACTGTATGTTGTATAAATATACGATTGGTTTTGAGGCAGATTTATTAACAAAGGCATATTCACCCCAATGGAAGAACCTATAGCAACCAATCAGTAAATACCTTTGAACTGTATGTTGTATAAATATACGATTGGTTTTGAGGCAGATTTATGAACAAAGGCATATTCACCCCAATGGAAGAACCTATAGCAACCAATCAGTAAATACCTTTGAACTGTATGTT
The DNA here is from genome assembly GCF_017654675.1 of Xenopus laevis. NCBI lineage: Eukaryota > Metazoa > Chordata > Amphibia > Anura > Pipidae > Xenopus > Xenopus laevis. The sequence goes on from NC_054388.1 coordinate 86,237,858, forward strand.
GTATAAATATACGATTGGTTTTGAGGCAGATTTATTAAAAAAGGCATATTCACCCCAATGGAAGAACCTATAGCAACCAATCAGTAAATACCTTTGAACTGTATGTTGTATAAATATACGATTGGTTTTGAGGCAGATTTATTAACAAAGGCATATTCACCCCAATGGAAGAACCTATAGCAACCAATCAGTATATACCTTTGAACTGTATGTTGTATAAATATACGATTGGTTTTGAGGCAGATTTATTAACAAAGGCATATTCACCCCAATGGAAGAACCTATAGCAACCAATCAGTAAATACCTTTGAACTGTATGTTGTATAAATATACGATTGGTTTTGAGGCAGATTTATTAACAAAGGCATATTCACCCCAATGGAACCAATCAGTAAATACCTTTGAACTGTCTGTTGTATAAATATATGATTGGTTACTATGGTTTATTGCATAGGTACAAATCTGCCCAGTGTTTGTGTTTAAATTTCAGTAGGAATCTGGCAGTTTAATGTTTATTCTCCATGAAGAACAAAAAGGCAGACAAGAAAAAAATTTAAAAGTGGGAAACTATGAAAAGTTAAAAAAAAAAAAAGCAAAACAAATAATATATAGTAGTATAGTGTTTTATGTGCCTTTAACATTGGTGGGGAAGAAATGTCCAGATCAAATGGACACGCTACACCCTTGTTCATATGAGAAGCTGTCCATAGAATATTTTAACCTGCTGTATCTGGCACCAGGCACAGGCTCTGATGATACTTTGCAGTTAGAGACGTACTTGTTGTTGTAGAAACAGTTTCTATCAATAAATGAATTAAACATTGTCAATATCTCAAAGTTGAATTAAGGGCTCTTACTGACGAGCGCAGGAATAGACGCATTACATTTTTTCCAATGGGGCTGTACTCACACAGGTGCGTGTAGGCGCCAAACTCAGGAAAAATGCAGCATGTTGCGTCTCAACCTGCGTTCGGCACCTACACGCGCCTGTGTGAGTACAGCCCCATTGGAAAAAATGTAATGCGTCTATTCCTGCGCTCCCCTGCGGCTGAACGCAGAAAAACGGAAAGCAGGGGAGCACAGGTAAAAACGCTCGTCAGTAAGAGCCCTTAAAGGAGAAGGAAAGCTACAGAGGCATTTTATTGCCAATAGATTAGCTGCAATAGTGCAAGCTAGAATGCTATATTTATTCTGTAGAATGTTTTACCATACCTGAGTAAAAAGCTCTACAAGCTCTCTGTTTGTTTAGGATAGCAGCTGCAGTATTAATGTGGTGTGACATCACTTCCTGCCTGAGTCTCTCCCTGCTCTGGGCTCAGATTACAGTAGAGAAGGGAGGGGGGGGGGAGAGGAGCAAACTGAGCATGCTCTTGCCCAGGGCAATGAGGTTTAAGCTGAAGGCAGGAAGTCTGATACAGAAGCCCATGAGTACACAATAGAAGGAAAGAAACGCAGTGTTTCTTTTGACAGGGGACTCAGAGCAGCACTACTTTGGGGGTTTACTGGTATATTTACATGGACCTTTCTGATAAGGCTTTCTTAGTTTTTACCTTTCCTTCTCCTTTAATGTAATCAGTCTATATTGAGAGGCTGCTTCCATTATTCCAAAAACACATTTTGACCGGTGATCTCCTTTAAGAATAAATAATAATTCTTGGGGGCAACTAACCTGTTATACAGTGGTTTTGGAACCACTTCAAGGAATATTCCTATTTCCCAATCTGTTTGTAGTCTTGTTTAAGAAACTTTCATTTTGCTCAGAAGAGGAATCGTGAACAGGAAGTATAGTAGAGCAGAAATATCTAATTGTGCTGTTTACTTTAGTTCATGCTTGCAGGCTTGTCAAAACCATAGCTAAACATAGGCGCCATTTGCATAGTATTTTCACTGAATGACTTGCATCACAGGCTAGTAGTTTCCATCTGACTTTTTTTTTTTTAACCTGACATGGAGATAAGGGGCTGAGGAGCAATAGTGTATTCGAGCAGGTAAAGAATTAGAGCATATTGGAGTAGATGGTCTAGGGAGCTGAGATCTGTAACACAATCGATCTTTGCCTTTTGCAGACTGCTTTGTCCTCATAATTCAGAATGATTTGAGATATGATAGGCAGGTTACAAAAGGGGTGTCATTTTAACAAAATAATCATATGGGTAACTGGCTGACATCTTGATGGGGAATGATCTCTAAACAAATTACCCAAGGGCCAAACATAAAGCAACAACTGTTATCCAAAATGCTCGAGGTTTTCCAGATTTGGGATCTTTCCGTAATTTGGATCTTCATACCTTAAGTCTACTAGAAAATCATGTAAACATTAAACAAACCCAATAGGCTGGTTTTGCTTCCAATAAGGATTAATTGTATCTTAGTTTGGATCAAGTACAAGCTACTGTTTTATTATTGCAGAGAAAAAGGAAATCTGTTTCAAAAATTTTGATTATTTGGATATAATGGAGTCTATGGGAGATTTCCATAATTTGGAGCTTTCTGGATAACTGATCCCAGATACAGTTTTCAGACCTGCCCATTTTCTGAACTGACCATTACACTATAGATGTATTCAAAATCATAAGAGACAGTTTCATACAATAATTGATTCCGACTGATGTACATTGTTGTTATGTGTATAGTTAAGACTACTAAGAGGTATAGGTGTGTCTCAGTCCCCTACACTTTCCAAAACGAAACATGGCTTCATGCGACTGTCAGATTCATTGGGATTTGTAGTTTTTATGTATTCTTATAGTATGCCTTATAGTCTTGCACTCCTCCTGTGTTTAATTGTTTCTGACTTACAATCAAATTCCAGCAGCAAGGGTCAATAAATCTATCATCTAAATAGCAGACCAAATGCCAGCTGAAAACGCTGCTGGACAAGTGCCCATGAAGCAGTTATCAATCTGAACTATGAACTATTCACTGCAAGTCACCATTTTTATCATTAATAAAACATTACTTCATTAGTTCAGAAGTCTGTATTCTGTAATGCTGATGAGTCACAGTATAAGAAAAGCAAGACACAGGGCTGAATACGATTCAGCATAATCTAATTGCAGTTCATTTGCAATATTATGCAATGCACCCATAACATATTATAACATTATATAATGCCTATATTTGTTTTATTACACAGTAGCAGAGTGCCATTCAAAAGGAACCCTGTATTTATTAGTTGAATCCATCTCCATCTCTTTTTTGATTTGCAGGGGAAAATATGTCTACGATGGATCTGAGCACTATAGACATGAGTGCGCTGAACTGGAGTTTAGAGTCGGAATTGGACTTAGAAACACTGTTAACTTTGGATTTATCAGGTGAGTTGCCTTCGAACATTTATTACACCTACGTACAGTATTGTCACTTTGGTGTTACTGCTTTACAAAGAGATGAATCCATGCTTTTATAACCGAGTTCTCGCTATGAATGCACTACATCCATAATGTTTGGATTAGACTGAAAAGCAAATTCTCTTTAAAAGTATGAAACCAAACCAAACAAACTCTATTATCGAAGTGCCAGAGAACACAGACTCTAAGATTCTTTTATGCCAGGCAATAGATTTGACCATTCCTTGCACTTAAAAGGTTAAATTAGCGGTAACATGCAAATAATTACTTTGACTTAACATAGTAACATAGCAAGTTAGGTTTAAAAAAGACAAACCTCCATCAAGTTCAACCTTTTAACTTTTTTAACCTGCCTAACTGCTAGTTGATCCAGAGGAAGGCAAAAAACCCCATCTGAAGTCTCTCCAATTTGCCTCAGAGCGGGGAAAAATTCCTTCCTGACTCCAAAATGGCAATCGGATTAGTCCCTGGCTCAACATGTACTATGAGCTATCTTCCATAACCCTGTATTCCTTCACTTACTAAAAAGCCTTCCAACCCCTTCTTAAAGGAACAGTTCAGTGTGAAAATAAAAACTGTGCAAAATAAAAAATGTTTCTAATATTGTTAGTTAGCCAAAAATTTAATATATAAAGGCTGGAGTGAACAGATGTCTAATGAAACAGCCAGAATCCAACTTCCTGCTTTTCAGCTCTCTAACTCTGAGTTAGTCAGCGACTTGAAGGGGGGCCACATGGTACATTTCTGTTCCGTGAGTTTGCAATTGATCCTCAGCATTCAGCTCAGATTCAAAATCAACAGATATGAACCATCTAATGTATCAGCCAGTACAACTGATTCAGGGAGAGAATTCCACATCTTTACAGCTCTCACTGTAAAAAAACCCCTTCTGAATATTTAGGCGGAACCTCTTTTCTTCTAATAGGAATGGGTGACCTTGTGTCAGCTGGAAAGACCTACTGGTAAATAAAGCATTAGAGAGATTATTATATGATCTCCTTATATATTTATACATACAGATGCAGCCACTTTAGTTTGTCTGTTTGACACAGAATAACTAAACACAGATATCCCATTTATCTCATTTAACACAGAAAACTGTGTCACAACATCCCTTCTAATTAAAGCATTCACCATTGTGAACAATGGTGCTTTGGTATGCTAATGAAAAGGTTAAATGCATTAAATGAGTTAAGATGACTTTAGATAGCACAGGTTCTTCAATTAACCCTGAGTCATGACGCATTTAACTCACAAATGCAAGTGGCTTCATCTGTAGTCATCATATCACCCCTTAAGCTCCTCTTCTCCAGCGTAAACATCTCCAATTTGGCCAGTCTTTCCTCATAGCTAAGATTTTCAATACCTTTTACCAGCTTAGTTGCCCTTCTCTGGACCCTCTCTAATACAATAATGTCCTGTTTGTGCACTGGAGACAAAAACTGTACGGCTTATTCTAAATGGGGCCTTACCAGTACTCTATAAAGTGTAAGAATGACCCCCTCCTCCCTTGAATCTATGCCCTTTTAATACAGCTCAAGACCTTATTTGCCCTTGATGCTGCCGACTGGCATTGCTTGCTACAGCCAAGTTTATCATCTACAAGGACTCCAAGTTCCTTTTCCATAATGGATTTGCCTAGTGCAGTCCCATTAAGGGTACAAGTGGCTTGGATATTTTTATATCGCAGGTGCATGACTTTACATTTATCGATATTGAATCTCATTTGCAACTTAGCTGCCCAGATTGCCAGTTTGTCAAGATCATGTTGCAAGGATGCCACATCCTGAATGGAATTAATTGGGTTGGATAGTTTTTTGTCATCTGCAAACACTGATACATTACTTACAATACCCTCCCCTAAGTCATTAAAGAACAAGTTAAATAAAAGTGGACCCAATACCAAGCCCGGTGGGACCAAGCAGAGAATGTACCATTAACAACCACCCTCTGTACACTATCCTGTAGCCAGTTTCCTATCCATGTGCAAACGACTTCATTAAGCCCAACAGACCTTAGTTTAGTCGTTTGTGGGGCACGGTATCAAATGCTTTGGCAAAATCCAAATAGATCACATCTACTGCCCCCCCACTGTCCATCATCTTACTTATCTCATCATAAAAAGCAATCAAATTTGTCTGACAAGACCTATCCTTCATAAAGCCATGCTGATTGTTGCTCATAATGCCATTCACTAGGACAAAATTTTGAATGTGATCCCTTAGCAAGCCTTCAAATAATTTGCCAAATTTATAATTTATATAATTGCCAGGCTTAGAACGGAATCCCTTTTTAAATATTGGAATGACATCAGCTTTTCTCCAATCCATAGGTACCATAACAGATGAAAGCGAATCTGAGAAAATCAGAAATAGGAGCTGGTCTAAAACTGAACTAAGCTCTCTTAGAACCCAGGGGTGTATACCACCAGGCCCTGAAACCTGGTTTACATTAATTTTTATTAAAGCTTTATGAATCATATCCTGAGTCAGCCACTGACTGAGTTGAGCCATCAGTGCGGCTATGAAGTGAGTCTAGGAACTCAGACTCCTCTATTGTATACACTGAAGAAAAGAACTGATTTAACACATTTGCCTTTTCTGTATCTATTACAACCATACTGGTACCATTATTTAAGGGAGCAACATTCTCAACCCGCATCTTTTTACTATTAATATACTTAAAAAACTTTTTGGGGTTAGTCTTAGCCTCTGCCGCAATGCACTTCATTTCCGTTCTTTGCCTTCCAGATTGCTGATTTACAACATTTATTATAGTGTTTATATTCATTAAATGCAGCTTCTGTCCCAACAGACTTTTTAAATGCTTTTCTCTTCTTTCCTATTAACTTCTTTACTTCTATATTAAGCCACATAGGGTAATTCTTATTGCTTTAACATACTGGTTATATCTATTATGTACACATAAACTCATTTATTTTAGGCAGGTGTACCTGTTCTTTCTGCAGTATGTTTGTTATGAGATTTTCTGTCTTTAACTTTTGTCTGAGCAAAGCCCTATCCACTGTGTTGTGTTCACTGGGACATTTACTTGCACTAATACGCATGTTGCTATGTGGGTGTATATTGTCCCTTTAATCTACTCTGGACTAGGGTTGTGGGGGGCATGCATCCCTGCATTGTTAGAGATAGTGACAATTTTCTGTGGATCATAGGAACCTGCCAGTATCACTTTAATGAAATCTGACTTATGATACTGCAGAAATGGCTTTCTAGCTGCTAGCAAGCCAAAAGAAAACGATAAGGCCACATTAAACTACTTACTTTCACTTTCTGAAAAGCAGCTGCAATGCACTCATTAAGATAAGGAAGCCTCTTAATTTATAAAGGAATGTATGTCTGCCATTTCCTATATGGTCAACTTGCTTAATAATGATTTCATTTGTTTTGTTTAGATATTGAACAACATTTGAATGATGACCCTTTGGATTTTGAACTTGAAGATAATAACTGCAACAATATTATTGATTATGATGAAGAATACGACAAGATTGGTGAGATTCTCCATTATTGCCATCTGAAGCTTAAGTTTACTTTTAGAACTGAATTTGAGGGAATTTTCGAAGTAAAACAAATCGAAATTCAAAGTAATTTTTTTGATATTTCGACCATCAAATAGGATAGTATGACTTCGAATTTACTTAGACTTCGATTTGAAGTAAAAATAGTTTGACTATTCGACCATTCGATAATCGATGTACTGTCTCTTTAAAAAAACTTAGACTTCAATACTTCGCCAACTTAAACCTGCCGAAGTGCTATGTTAGCCTATGGGGACCTGCCTGAGCATATTTCTAAGTAACGTAAATACGATCGTTTGATGTATACGACCATTCTATTCGATGGTCGAATTTCGAAGTATTTTCCACTTGAAATCCGACCCTTGATAAATCTGCCCCTTAGTGTTATAGGATGTCCTATTCTTAGCAGCTTTTCTGCTGGTTTTCGTTCTTTATTATTTATAGTTTTGAAATATTTGCCTTCCTCTTCTGCCTCTTTGCAGCTTGCAATATAAATTGCTATGTGGTTGTTGGGGAATTTTATAAGGATGCACCGAATCCACTATTTTGGATTCGCCCAAACCCCCGAATCCTTTGTGAAAGATTCAGCCGAATACCGAACCGAATCCAAAACCTAATTTGCATATTCAAATTAGGGGTGGGAAGGGTTATAAAAATATTACTTCCTTGATTTATGACAAAAAAGTCAGCGATTTCCCTCCCCATCCCTAATTTGTGTATGTAAATTAGGATTCGGATTCGGTTCGGCTAGCCAGAAGGATTCGGCCAAATCCTGCTGAAAAACGCAGAACCCTGGCTGAATTCCGAACCGAATCCTGGATTCGGTGCATCCCTAGAATTTTACCACTGGCTGAAATACACAGACACTGTCCTGTGCAGCCGTCAACTGTTGTTCTGTGAGGCAAGAAATGAATTGTTACAGTTGCTTTTCATCACTTGTCTTTCTATTAAGGCCTCTCCTGTACATCGTTTAGCTTGTCATTCAAACCACTGCCTGAGACCCTAACGACCACATAGTTTAAAAGATTTCAAACAGGAGAGCTGGTGAGCAAAACGCTAATTAATTTAAAATCACAGAAAATTAAAAATAAAGACTAGTTTAAATTGTCTTAAAATATCACTACATCATACTAAAAGTTAAATACCCATTTGAATGGCTGCCATTCCTGAGCAGGAAGTAAAACAATAAAGTTGACCTGCTAGTTATCAGGGGGTTTGCATGGAAATCTTAAAGTAAAAGATATTCAAAATATATGTAACTTCATTTTAAAGAAAAGGGACTGAGATGTTCTTAATTGCAGCTAAAGCTTGAGTGAGGATGTTGCATAGAATTCTAGTCTGACCTCTTTATTGCTTGTGGCTTATTAAAAAAAACTACTTCAAAAAGAATCTTGTCGGCTAGCAGTGGTATAAACATAAAATATCTCTGAATTCCTATTGACTGTTTCTGTTTGGACATAGGTGAGTTATAGCAAAGTCATTGTTATCCCTCCATCCTGACAAGTCTTTTTCTAATGTTTTAGAAAGAACATTAGAATGAATGTAAATTACAAAAGTGCTTAGAATAGCACCCTCATCAATTTTACATTTACTTATTTTAAAGGTTTACTTATTTAATTACAGCTAAAGCTTGAGGGAGGATGCTGCATAGAATTCTAGTCTGACCTCTTTATTGCTTGTGGCTCATTGAAAATCCTGCTTGAACAAAGAATCTTGTTGGCTAGCAGTGGTATAAAATATCTCTGTTTCTGTTTGGACATAGGTGAGTTATAGCAAAGTCATTGTTCCTCCATCCTGACAATTTTTTTTTTAATGTTTTAGAAAGAATATGCAATTATATTTGTGATGAAGATCATTTGATGGAAAGTTTTTTGGGTAAGTGTCCACAAAACACACCTGATTTAGCCTTGGCCTCTCTGCACTCCATCTTTAGTATTCGGACGAGAGTGTGCAATAAAACCTGAGCTTGGAGGTCTGTACAAACCTTGCAGAAGGTGGCTTGTAAGGGACAGGAGATACAGTTTGTTACAAAACATATATTTTAGGTAACTACACAGCTCTCCTTTCCATTTTTGTTCATAAGCATGCCATATAGCCATATGTACATGCACAGTGTACCCACATTAATGTAAACCAGGGTTCCCTAACCTTTTGACCCCGTGAGCAATATTCAGAAGTAAAAGGAGTTGGGGAGCAACACAAGCATGAAAAATGTTCTTGGGGTGCCAAATAAGTGCTATGATTGGCCATTTGGTAGCCCCTATGTGGATTGTCAACCTACACCGAGGCTCTGTTTGGCAGTGCAGCTGGTTTTTATACAACCAAAACTTGCCTACAAGCCTGGAATTCAAAACTAAGCCCCTGCTTTGAGGCCACTGGGAGCAACATCCAAGGGGTTGGAGAGCAATATGTTGCTCACGAGCTACTGGTTGGGGATCACTGATGTACACCATGGGTGACTAGCATATCCTAGTCACTGGCACAGATGAGGAGGCAAGCCAGTGGAGTAAGGAAATGTGGGTTCTTCAGCTATATAGCTGGCGTTTCTCCATCTACGTGTGGCACCCCAATGACGGTAATAGAAAATTAAAATGAAAATTCCTCTTGTGAGGAGCAGGAAATATTTTGACCTCTTAAAATCGGCTGTTTATTTATTCTCTTGGCGTTTTGTGTCTTGAGCTCAAAATCCGTCGTGCTCCTCACAAGTGGAAGTTTGAAGAGGGATTTCCAAAGAGATTTCTGTACAACAGAGAAAACAACCACATTCAGAGACCCAAACATTGGTTCATAGTGACGTCATCCTTGCCTGGGAATTTGAAAATTTTTGGGATTCTAAATATAAACGACATGAAACAACAATATTGCTATAAGGAAAGGTTACTAAACACGTGTGCTTCTGTCTGGACCAACGCCCAGAAAGCATGTTTATTACAAAGTTGATTAAAGTTGGTATTTATCCAAGCGGAAAAGGTGGGGTTATTTATGCCATTTCCTCCTCTCATCGTGATTAGGGAAATAATCAACACGTTTCAATTATTTATGTGTCACATGTTGTATCTGAATCTTAGAGATAGTCTGCCTCCCTACCCAAATGGATTAACCAAAGATTTGCAAAAGCCATTTTATACCGTGGAAGAAATGAAGCACTTGTTTTGTTAAATATTTACAGTTTATTAATGTTTTATGTCCCTTTAAACATGACTGTTGGAGGGGTTCTATTAAAAAATAAACTTTATATTAGTGACAGAATGTATAGTAATGCTAAAGAGAAGTTTTTGGGGCAAAATTTGCTACAGAAATGTTACTTGCACAAAGTAGTATAATCGTTTATTTTGTCTCCAAACATTTAGTGGTACATATTGCATATATTCGACTGTGCAGCTTTAAAAACCCATCAGTATCCGGAAGTTCAAATCTTTTTTTATAGCTGTTAATCTACTCCTGTTCAGCCCAGTGCCCATTATACCCAATATGATGCAAAATTAATAAACTGTAAATCTGGAATAAACAACAGATTTTCATAACTGCATCAGAATTTAAAGATATTATGATATTATGCCCATGATAAAAGATTGTGGCATGAGGTCTTTTATTTTGACTTTTATGGTCATAGCAGGAATTCTTCTGCGACTTAGATCGTTTTTACAGTCTGCAGTAACCATTTATGAGCAGTATTCTTCTGTGTACAGGTATGGGATCCATTATCCGTAAACCCGTTATCCAAATGCTCTGAATTATGGAAAGGCTGTCTCCCATAGACTCCATTTTATCCAAATAATCAATATAATAATAAAACAGCTCATTGTACTTGATCAAAATTAAGATATAATTAATCACTATTGGAAGCAGAACCAGCCTATTGGGTTTACTTAATGTTTACATGATTTTCTAGTAGACTTAAGGTATGAAGATCCAAATTACAGAAAGATCCTTTCCAGGTCCCGAGCATTATGGATACCCGTACTGTTTTTAATCATTAGAGAATTTGCTATCAGTTTGTAGAATTTAAAAAATAACTTACATACTGGCATTTGTTTTACGTATTATGGATTATCTGAGTAATTCATATTTCTTACGTTTGAAGAAGGAGATGTGTCCTCAGGGAATCCTCTCGAAGCTCCAACCAATGGAACTGAACATTCATCAAAGGAATCAAAAAGAAAAAGAAGTGAGTAATTGTCTTTACCTTAAATACTTTTTGGATGAAATCCATGTGGCAAAGGAAGCATTCTGTAATTACCCATAATTCATCTTGTATGACAGACTCCACAAGGTGTTGAAATAATTCAGGTGCAGGCATCTAGGCCTCTTATGACACTAAAACCAAAAAAGTTATCCCAAAACTCTATATTATATTAAAATATGTCTTTATTCGAAAATCATGTTTGATTAAGTACCAGGGGGTATGAAACGCATAAGGCGGAATACCATGTAGTCTGTATGCCTGTCTTTTTAACATGATTTTTGAATAAAGACATATTTTAATATAATATAGTGTTTTGGGATAACTTTTTAGGTTTTGGACTTTTGAACTGGGGGCTTTATCCTAGAAACCATTGGCCCTTTTTGACAAGCCCCTTCAGAGACTAGCATCCTATTATATATTTTTTCTATGAAACTCTTATGACACTAGTCACAAATGTAACTTGATTTATTTGGCTTTAACATGTATCAGTTAATGGGAAAAATGCAGGCTTTCATTTTTGAAGTTTTGAGCAATAATTGCTTACGTGTGCCATAAACCCTGGGATTGGAGCAGTTCATGTCCCATTGTGCTTTTCTTTTCTGGAAAAAAGCCATTTGTGTCATTTAAGCTTACTATAAGTTAACTGTACAACAGTAGTATAGAGTGGAGAACTTTAATTAACGCTTTACATTTACAATTATAGAAGTCAAGCCAGTGACATCAAAGCGAAAAAGGATAAAAAGTAAGTTCTTGAGTACTGATAACAGTGACACGTATCATTTGAGCAAATATGATATGCTTTCTTGTCTTTTGCTGCTTTTTAGAAGACTGCTTCACTCCTTACACCTATTGCTTTGCTGCACACTACGGACACATATTTTGCCAAATATTGAAAGTTACTGCAGCAAACAGTAACTTTCATTAAGAAAACAAAGACGCCAGGCTAGGTGTGAAGTATTTCAGACGCGTAAACCCTTAATTACAGGCACATATTTTGATATATTTGCAAATGTTTAACTTTTCTAGGAGTCATAAACATAGTCTGAAAATGGCTCAACTGACATAGTTAATGATCCACAAAATGAAGGATATAACATTTGGAGGCCCATTTTTAGAGGTTTTTTTTTTAAACCATGTTTAAAGGACCAGTAACATCAAAAAAAATTAAAACTAAATTAAACTTTAAAATCGCAAAGTCTTTATTAAGAAAAAACTTACCGAAACTCCGCTTGCGCTCCTCTTCAGAAAGCGATTGGGCAATCCATCATGCGGTGCTAGATTTCTCCTCCCTGCCCCATCAAGCGCCGCACCATGGATCTCCACCCTGTCGCCTTTTCTGAAGAGGAGTGGAAGTGGAGTTTTGGTAAGCTATTTCTTAATAACGGCTTTGCGATTTTATAGTTTAATTTGTCTTAGGGGCACATTTACATAGCTCGAGTGAAGGATTAGAATAAAAAATACATCGAAATTTGAAGTATTTTTTTGGCTACTTCGACAATCGAATTGGCTACTTCGACATTCGACTACGACTTCGAATCAAACGATTCAAACTAAAAATCGTTCGACTATTCGACCATTCGATAGTCGAAGTACTGTCGAAATACTTCGACCACCTACTTCTCCATCTAAAACCTACCGAGCACCAATGTTAGCCTATGGGGAAGGTCCCCATAGGCTTTCCTAGCTTTTTTTGATCGAAGGAAAATCGTTCGACCGATGGATTAAAATCCTTCGATCGATGGATTAAAATCCTTCGAATCGTTTGATTAGAAGGATTTAATCGTTCGATCGAAAGATTTTTCCTACGATCGTTCGATTGAACGAATTGCGGTAAATCCTTCGACTCCGATATTCGACGGTCGAATATCGAGGGTTAATTAACCCCTAGATATTCGACCCATAGAAAATGTGCCCCTATGTGTTTTTTTTAATGTATACTAACGAATTTTTTGATGTTACTAGTGTTTTAAACTCATTTATTCTAAAACCTCGAATGCCGTGTAATTTATTAAAAGATCCGAATATAAAAAGTACGAACAAAAAAAAAACGCTGAGTGATGCAAGTAGTATGAAAGACTTTAAAACCTCAAAATATTTTAGTTTTTAAGACAAATCCAAAAATCTCCAAAAACCTTAAAGGCTAAAAAGAAGATCCAATAGGATTAGCTCAGCTCCCATTGACTTCTATGGGACCTTTCTTGGGGAAGTCTTGTATCAGAATTTTTCTTGGTTTTTACACTTTAGAAATATCAAATTACTAGAGTTATAGAGAAATAAAAAAAAAAAATGATTTCAGAGAAAACATACGATTCAGGAAATAATACAATTTTGAATGTTAGTAAATTGTTATCTTTCACAGAAACACCAACAGTCCTTCAGTGTATGGATGCAACAGGAGTACAGCACAGCCCAGATGGTCAGCTAGTATCTCAAAGTCTCAGTGCACCCGGAGGATCAATATTATCTTCAGGTATGTACAAATGTACATTCTATATTAGCAGTCAAGGAATTGTATCTTTAAAAGAAGGCAACATTGAGATCTGTTATTGGAGGTTTAAAAGCCAAGTCATAGGATTGCTGTGCCATTTCCAAATGCCAGCAGCCATATTCCATGTAAGAAATAGCCCCTAAACAGCTTTATTTATTTTTTAGGGATCTGCATCTCAAAACCCAGGTTAATGTAAAGAATGGCAGGCCCACTAGATGACTGATGGGACAACCACTTTAATTTTCATGATGTCTGTCATGTCTACCAAAATGCCAGAAATCGATATGTTGAGCATCCTAGTACTAATGGCACACAGGGCATTTTTATGTACACAGTCACCTCAGGGAGAAATTCTGCAATAAACATAGGTTTCTCTTCACACACACCTGCTTTCCAATGGGAAATACATTGATAAGCACTTTTGAAGATAAGCAGGTCCTTTGTTCTCCAAGACAAACTCAAGGGATTTCTACATATGGGGAAGGTCATGTGTGCCACAGCTTGCACATTACCCCTTTAAGTGAATCTGAAGCAGCTGCCAACAATAAAGGGTGTGTGAAACTGTCAGGTTCAAAATGTTATGTTTGTAGTGAGCCTAACCAAGAGATTTGTACAGTACTTCAGCCTTGAGGCTCCAAATATTTATATATATATATATATACACATATCTATCTATCTATCTATCTATCTATCTATCTATCTATCTATCTATCTATCTATCTATCTATCTATCTATCTATCTATCTATCTATCTATCTATCTATCTATCTATAGATATATATATATATAGATAGATATATATATATACCAAATTATGAAGACACAAATATGTTTACTTCATCCAATTGTTATAAAATTGTGACACTTTCCTTTAACTCCCTGTAGTACCTCTAATCAAGGTTGGAAACTGTGTGAACATGGAACCTGGTACAATCCTCGGTAAATTACTACCTGGATTCACACCCCAGCACATCATCAGTTTGCCTCCTGGAACAAATATCATTTTCTACACAGGTTGGTAGAGCCCTCCATTTTGAAAAAACACAATAATATGAAGTAATGGCTCACAACGCTGAGTTCTGTTAACAACATTATAATAGATGTCACAACACTGATATTGCTTTTAATCCAATCTGTGATATCAGATCAAGTTGCATTTAATTGGACAATGTAATCTAAAGAACAGGAGTGATATACCTGATTAGCCAGCACAATCTGGCTACTTCTTTGGATTCATATTGCAACCACATATGAAACTAAATCTTTTTGATGTATGGCAATAAATAATGGTATTTTGCTTTCCAGCACCTACAGCACTGTCCCCACCATTGCAAGCACAACCTGTAACTCCAGTATCAACAGTTACCATTTCAGGTAAGTATTATAAGGACATGTATTGTTGTTGTTCATGCTCATGATTAAGCCCTTCCTTAAAATATGGAAGCACTGCTAATCCATGGTTAACTGTGTTTTGTTATAGAAATCCCAACAGTTCCTACAAGCATCCCATGCTCCCCTGACAAAAACTGTTCCTTTAGTCCATTTACTCCTGCAGCAACTGATTTACCAAATTCGCCTGAAGCAACTGTCATGAGTCAGTACCCTCTGAAAGGTAACTACTCCTTTCTAATAATGTTTTTTTTTTGGGAAAGGGAAAACTTTTACAAAACAAAAGTTATGATCTGCTGTAAGATTTCAGAATTTTAGCACATTGGGTTCTGGTTGAATTCCTAAAGTTAAGGAAATATGACTATAAAAGCAGTAATGTTTCTTCTCCACCTCCATTCATTTTTACTTGGTGAGTTTAAAGGCAGGAGAATAAAAATAGCCTACTGGGAATAGTATTAATAGAACATTGCTGAAAATACCCCACTGTGTGGGATATGTGAGCTTGTCTTTCTTGTCCTCAGCATCTAACTGCGTTCTTCAGAGTAATTACTACAGTATTCTAAAAGATTAAAGTCTTCTTCAGCTCTCTTTGCCTTAGTTTAAATCTTTGCATTTGTAATTGTGATTGCATTTTATTACAAGCTTATTAGAAATGTGCTGGGGATTTGTAAATCAGTTCTTTTTCTGCTTTTCTTTTTCAAGAAAATGAAACCGTTACCCCACAATCACTAGCACCTACGGAGAATTCTTATGCAGACAAAGAAAAAAATAGTAAATTGTAATCTGCTGGTTACTTCCCAAACACTCTTCATAAAAACTACAGTATACCTTGAGGACTGTGTTAATTAAGAGGAAAAGAAATACTGTAATTAATGCAATTTGTATTGATTTTGTATTATTTCTAACCTGAATGTTAAAATATATATTAATACACTTGTATGCATGTATATACTACAATACATGCATGTATTATATGAAAACAGGTATCTTCCTTATGAAAAAACATTTTTCAGATTTTAAGAAAATACTTTTCTTATGAATTATTATTTTTTTTATAATTAGTAAAATTGATAAACAATTAATAGCACCTTCTCCAACATTAACATTTACATGGAATCGGTTTAATATATGAACATTTAGGAAGAATTGGGAGCAAGAGGGCCTCTGCACTCACACATTATGAATATAGAGACATTTTGTGCATTAAGCCCTTTTTATCCTCCATAGGACATGAAGACATTTTGTACCCTCACCTTTAAACAAAACAATACCTACATAGTCTGATCATCTGACCTTCGGTCATATAGGTGGCTGGACATATTGCACAAAAAATCCAAATGTCAGTCAATACTGTATTATGTGTGATCAGGAAAAAAATATCCCTAAAGCTTTTAGCCTGGCAATGGTTAAATGAAGGCCACACATGGTGGTTGTCTAATTCAGTAACATCAAAACTATCTTGATCTAAGCACCTGACAATATCCGGAAATTTCAGTTCTAGTGTTTTGTAATATATTTCTCCTATTTCAGAATATGTGGACATGTTTAGAACTGCTTTGACAGAGAAGTACAAGAACTGCTTGGCCTTGGAAAAAGATTTACTCTACACTGACATTGCACTTGTAAAAACCAAAATTGGCCCCAAAGTTGGGAAAGGTACCTGTAAAACAGTAGAGAAGGAACTTGTGATTTATGATTTCGATGAGCGGGAAAAAGAAACAGTGGACCCTTCCAGTCTTTTTGCCGATAAAGAAAGGAAAGAGATGGAGACAAATATAATTGCACTGATAGGACAATCAGGAATGGGGAAAAGTGTCCTTGTTAAAAAAATTTGCCAAGACTGGTCCAATGGGAAATATTCACAGTTCAGTTTAGTGTTCTTTTTTGAGTGGAGTGTGCTTGCTTCTTGTAAAAAGCAGTGCAGCTTGAAAGACTTGCTTTTTGAATTGTCTTCCTGCCCACAAGCGAGGAATGTTGAAATCTATCAGTATGTTCTGAGAAACCCGGAGAAAGTCCTGCTTATCTTTGATAGTGTTGATGAGTTTCAAGACTCAGAAGGTCTGCTGCAGGCTTCTTTTACTGCATCCCCTACAAAAACCTATAAAATAAAGGAATTATTCACTGGCCTTTTCCAAAAGAAGCTGCTGCGAGGGTGCACCATGCTAATCACTGCAAGACCAAGAGATAAATTTAACCAGTACTTAACAAAGGTGGATCAGATTGTAGAAATGGCTGGATTTTCTCAGCAACAGGTGGAATGGTACATCAAGGAATATTTTAAGAGTCTTCCAGATTTTACTAATATGCTAATATGGATAAAAGAACATGAATATCTATTCAGATATTGTTATATCCCCTTTTTGTGTAGGATAATGTGTCTTTTTGCTGAAGCTAATTTTAAGGTTGAGAAAGTGGAATGTCACTCTTCTTTAGCAGAATTTATGTTGACTATACTGCAGAAAAACCAAGAGACTGCAGGCTCAGGTTCCTCCGGCTTTTCATCTAGTGAGCACTCCAACATAAAAGATGAAATCAATTTGGCTAACAGAGTTAATTGCAAACATGAACTTCAAGTAAAAAAACAACATATAAACAATGGAAACTCACTGGTTCAGCACTTTCAAACAGCCGAGTGTCTCATGGAACATATAACAGATAAGCATTTTGTCAGGTATGCGTCACTGGAGCCCAAAAAGAAACGAAATCACGAAAATTGCAGTGATATGGCACGAAGGTGCTTGGTTGGCCTTTTATTTCGCAAAGATACAAGAACAGATTTGCTGAAAGTCATTCTAAAAAAACAAACGAAAATGACTGACTACTTCAAGACTATACGGCCTGAAACACTTTGTCCACAAAGACTACTTGAACTTTGTCACTGTGTCTATGAGACACGTGACATTAGTCTCAGTCAACACACGGCTGAAAAATTTAGCGATGAACTTTCATTTGCGGGTACCAGACTTACACCCCCAGATGTATATGTGTTAAAATGCATCTTGAAACATGCACACAGAAAAATATCCCTGGATCTGAGGAGAACAGGAATTGATCAACAAGGATTGAAGGAGTTGGTGAAACTGAAAAACATCAAGTCATTCAGGTTAGTTTAATACCAGCAATAATATCTATTACGTAAGGTTAGCTGTTGATTTGCATCTTTGTCTTGTCACATTTAGAGTATAATATTCATTTAAAAACTGCTTCTTGGAGAGAGTTGATATTAAATCCATTAAAAGAGAGAGTAATCGTTGTTGTGGGAGGGGGACGTGCTTCACATTTTACACCAAAACTTTTCCTTTGTCCCCTTGTCTCCCAGTTCCAACACCTATGGTAATATCAAATAAATATATATCCCACTTACCTTGAGATTTTTATTTATATTTATGAACAGGCTTTATAGGACAATGAAAGGGTAATACACTGGGGGGTACAAATATGTTAGGCAGCCCCAGTATTTTTTATCACTAACTTTATTCACCAATATGCTTCTCCTGTTTGGCAAAGACATGCATCAGTATCATTTTATTAAGCTCAATACTACCATCTTCCCAGTGGTGTAACTAGATGGTACTGGGCCCCACGGCACATTGCTAAGTTGACCAATAGTGATGAGTGAAATTTTTAATCAAGACTCGCAGTTAAAATGACGGCAATAGACTAAGGGGGGAGAGGAATTGTTGCGTGTGCCCATAGACTTCAATGCATTTCGGTGAATTTTTGGCAAAGCAACATGGGTCAGATTCGCCCATCATTATTGAAGGATTCTACCGAGATACATTGTAATTGATTGTTAATTATGGCCTTCCTGGGCTTTCTACACTGCAAAAACAGGGTCTCATTCCTCTGTAGTTACACCTCTCCATCTTGACCTTGTGCTTACAAACTCAAGTAAAGTCTTCTGATTTTACAATAGCTTAGCTACCCAAGTGAGCCTTGGGAAATAAGTAAAATATGGTGGTGTGGTGCTTAGTTAGAAAGAAGGCTGCATTTTTTTCTGAACTGTGGTATGGCCCTGGCTCTGAGAAAATAATGTAGCTTATAATCTAACAGATCTATATTTCTGTAACTTTTGAACAAACCATCATGTAGAAAAGGCAGGCCTTTCACCATCAGCAGAAATAGTTCTGCAGTATATCCATGTTAAGGGAAGAAAATAACCTTATATTGCAGGCAAGATGACTCATTTTAATGTATATCACTCTTAAGGCTCTTAAACACGGGTTGTTTTTCCTGCACTCCCCTGCATTCCGATTTCTTCCGTTCAGCTGCAGGGGAGCGCAGGAGTAGACGCACTCAATTATTGTGAAAGGGGCTGTACTCACACAGACGCATGTAAGCGCCAAATGCAGGTGGGACACAGCATGTTGCATTTCACCTGCGTTCTGCACATACATGCGTCTGTGTGAGTACAGCCCCCTTCACAATAATTGAGTGCGTCTACTCCTGCGATCCTCTGCAGCTCAACGGAAGAAAGGGAGCAGGGGAGCACAGGAAAAACCACCCGTGTGTAAGAGCCCTTAGATCTGGCAGGATCTGGTTAGCCAATGACACTAATCGGCAAGTGTGGTAATTATTTGTTTTGAAAATGTTAGAAGTGCAGTCTCAATAATCCATTTTCAGTCAGTTCATTCTGCCTTGTGTGACAGGTTAGAAAATAAAAGTCATATCATCTGCAACTGGTCTAGTAACCCATAACAACCAGTCATGTTTGCTTTCAACTTGGTCACTTGTAATTCCTGATTTTCTTGTTCTATAACCAGAGCAAAGCTTATTTGTGTTTTTACATGCAGTCTCCAGTTATGTACCAATACCCCCTGGTTTTCCCCTTATCCTAATCTTCATTCAAAATCTCTTGCCAAGATCAGGTACAACATTTTATAATAGTATGGTGAACAAGTAGTTTTAAAAAAAACTACAAGTTTTCAATAACATAATCTTACTATATTGCAGTTTTCATATTATTTGTGTTTCTCTGTACAAACTGAAACAGGAAGGAAGCTGCTGTATATATTTTATTTGTCTGCGCTGGAGATTAGAATCTTGCCAGATTACATAAAGAACAAAAAAACAGGAAATACGTAAGAATAAAACACCTTCAAATCTAACCACCCAAAGCAAGCTCCAGAACCAGACCCCTCAACTCTTTAAAATGCAATTTTATGATTTCTAACTAATAGTAATAAATGATGTCAGATGGTAACAGTGCACAACCACGGCACTTATAACAGTTGGGTTGTTAAAGATAATATGCCTACAAAGCAGCAAATCCATCAGGTTATCATAGTCAGCTGGATAAATTAGCCAGTTAATAGAGCAGGTGCATTTAGGTTAAACCCTGGAAATACAATGGTGCTTGAAAGTTTGTGAACCCTTTAAAATTTTCTTTATATAAGAACCTTATTCCATCCAGGGTCAGACTGGGAGACTGCCCCTTCGGCGAAGACGTGTTGAACAGGCCCTCCCCTCCTCCGCAGATGCAACCTCCCTCCGGCCCCCCGCACTTAACTTTTTCCTTTTCGCGGCTGCAACGGGAGGGCGATGGAACAGCACCAATAGCGGGACTGGGCTGGCACACAAGGTCCCGCCAGCCCAGTCCGACCCTGATCCCATCTGTGAAACATGGTGGTGGGAGTGTTCAGGTTTGGGCCTGTTTTACTGCGCATGAGTCTGCCCCGGGAAATTTGAAGAACGAAGAAGCAAAGAAGATGATCGCTTGCTGGCAGAACCCCTGGTCAGTGCAGTTTTCTGCTGATAGAAGCTCTGGCCCCAGGTGTTAACTTTTTAACTTCTGGCACCCCCCCCAAGTTAAAAAGACTTTTCTTCTCCTATGATTAAAGGGATACTGTCATGACTTGGGGCAGCTGGGAAATTGGCAATATGTCTAGCCCCATGTCAGATTTCAAAATTGAATATAAAAAAATCTGTTTGCTCTTTTGAGAAATGGATTTCAGTGCAGAATTCTGCTGGAGCAGCACTATTAACTGATTCATTTTGAAAAAATTTTTTTTTCCCATGACAGTATCCCTTTAAGTCTTTATCACGAAACGCTTAAGGCTGTGGACGCAATAAACTCCTCACTTTGAATTTATTTGCCTGGTGGAAGATTGCCTTCATTGAGTGTCTGCTCCAAAGGTTATATTTTCGGTTTATCTGCTCACCATGCTGAGGGCTCAGGGCAGTGCACCCTCCTGTGGTGTGTCATCAATTTCTACTACAGATTTATTATTTTTCCTTCTCCTTTAACCGGGTTTTCTTCATCTTCTTTTGAGGAAAATCAGATGATGGTTTAGATCACAAAATATAGAAAATTTTGAAGGGTTTCACAAACTTTCACGCACAACTGTAAGAACTTAAGATAACATTTATAACACAATAGTAGATGCAATATTATAACAATTAACTGGTCATAAAAGAACCCTGCCCAGTTAGCATGCAACTACTTGCATTTAACCATTTACCATTTAAGTATATATATATATATATATATATATATATATATATATATATATATATATATATATATATATATATATATATATTATATTAGTTTTCTAATAAGCTTTCTTTTCTTGTTCCAGGGCATCTCTCAGTGACACAGTCAGACTCTGGAAGACCTTACAAACCGAAAATAACCTCAGCCTCTTAAACGTGTCTGTTATGAAGTTCAGAATTGATCCATTCACAGCAGAAAGCATGAAAGATATAGTCGATCTCACTGCCGTTGTCAACATCCAGAATGAAATTTGCAGTTGGTGGGTAACTTAGCAATATTCCTGCTTAAATATGTTACATTTCCAATATCACATGGTCCCATGGTGTATTATTGGTACATGCCACATACTGTTAATTCCTCCTGATTCACCTACTGTTTATTACTATCAGGGGTCTGTTTGTTATATTTGTATATGTAAAGCTGTATGTTTAATGTATACCCCAATGTATTGTACAGTGCTTTTTTATAAATACTTGTTTATAATAATATTTATAATAATAATATATTACCTTTTTAAGGCTAATTTACAGTTTTACTGTTTTAAAGGGTTGCTTGATGCAGTAACATGTAGGATTGAGGTTGACTTTGAACATAGTTTGGTGTTGATATAAAGGCTTTTGATATTCAGCCCCTTATGGTGTCATTTATTTGCAGGACCAGGCACTAATACTGTGAAGGACACCAAAAACTTTAAATTGAACTATCACCTATAGATTCTGTGTTCTGTATGGAAAAGGTTGCATTCAGCATTAGATGTGTTAAAGCAGGGCTGTCCAACTGGAGGCCTCTGGGCCAGATGTGGCCCTCAAAATAATTTTTATGGCCCTGTGTCTGCTCTAGGGCTCCGTAGACTTCATTTCATCACATGATTTTAATATAATCTCTCCCTCAAACACACTGCCGGGGAATGAATCAGCCCACTATATGTTAGAAGTTGGACATCACTGTGTTAGGGCAAGGCCAGACGTGGCGTTTTTACGTTGCGTTTTTACGTTACGTTTTTAAAAAAGAACAGCCAACTATGGAAAACGCACTATGGCAATTCAAACAGGACGCTTGCAAGCTGAAATCCACCACAGGACGCCGGTATTGGCGTTTTTTAGCAGAAACGCCAATACGTCAAGAAACTACCAATACAATAGACTCTATGGGATCTGCACGTTTGAAACCACATACGTAAATACGCAGCGTATTTTAAATATGACGTCCAAATTCAATGAGAACAATGAGAAGTGCATGTTGGGAAAAGAATCCTACGTGCTGAAAAACGCATGTTGACGGTCGCATGTGGTTTCAGCGGTGTATTTATGCCTGGCTGTTCTTTTTTAAAACCGCAACGTAAAAACGCCACGTCTGGCCTTCCCTTGATGTCAATCTGTGTTATCCAACCTTTTAGGCAATAATATATAGTTGCACTTTGTGTTATAGTGCTAAACATATGACCACAAAATACCCTCTAAACATCACCCACAGCAAGGACCACCGTTTTTTTATTCAGGCCCTACATAAATGAATCCCTGCTGTTGCATAAATATATATATACAGTGTTTATACTCTGGGTAGGTACAGCAGCATCAAATATTTATGTAGGGACAGTTAGAATCACAAGCCCCCTAAACTTCTCTTCTGCTGTTTATTATTGTTCTTCCACCTTTCCTATTTATTTTTATTTGTCTCTTGTTTTATTTTCTTTCTCTTGTTTTATTTTCTTTCCCTCCATCCCACCTCTCACCTTCTGCCCTTTGCCTCCCCTTCTTTGACCTCCCTGTTTTCTTCACCCCTTTTATTTTATGATCCCATTTTATGTTCATTACCTTCCCCTGTTTAGCTTCCACTTTCTTACAGCCTGCAAATTTTCCATCACCCTGTACTCTTCTGATATCCCATGTCTCCTGTTTCTAGCACAAATTCAGAGCCCGATTTGTCGAATATAAGACTGGGTACCCCTGAATTATTTCCAGCAGTTTGGTATTTTGTCCCATCGATATAGTGCCCATCAATAAATTATTGCTCCGCATTGCATACTGCATGCAGGGAGAGATTATTCAGACAAAGATTTGGGATTTCCGTTCTGAAAACCTTGATAAAGTAATAGTTACTTTACTTTCACCCATTTCTTTGACTAACAGAAGAAATTTTAAATATTTGTATAATTCTTTTAGGAACATTGTTTATCTTAACAAAACACCATGGCAGTTCATGGGAAAGTTTGTAATTGAATTAGGAGATACATTTCTAAGTGAATTTTACCTGCCCCCTGACAAGTAGAAGTTGTCATTTATCACTTTCACCTTTAGTTGTTTGTAGATCTTCTGTTATTATTTGTAATAGCCCCTAATTATGTATAGGACAACCAACACAATTATTAGTGTGCATGGTAGGGCAGTACTTTTATTGTTTTGCTCTTCTTGCAGCCTTCAAGAATCAGCAGATGGGGTCACTGAAATTCCAGCCATCAAAACACTTAAGAAGATCATATTTAGGTAAGACTAGATTCACCACCCTCGCTTTATTTTTGAAAAATCTGCATAGTGACAACAAAGAAACTCTTCCTCATCTCATACATTAGGCATACATTTTAGAAATATATTTATTCAGGAACCCGTTATCCAGAAAGCCCTGAAATTACAGAAAGGTTATCTCCATCAGTGTCAGTTATAAGCAAACAATTCTAATTTTCAAAAAGCATTTCCTTTTCTCTCTGTAATAATAATATAATTAATAATAACCTTGTACTTGATCGTAACTCAGCTGCACGAATCCATATTGGCAGCACAACATGTATTTAATGTTGAAATGATTTTCAGCAGCCTTAAGGTATGGTGATGATCCAATTTATGGAAACATCTCTTATGGGGAGAACCCCAGGTTCTGTGCATTCTGGATAAAAGATCCCATACCTGTACTGTTAACCTTTTGATAGTTGGGGCACCTTTATTCACTTGTTTCCTGAAACACTAGACTTATGTTCCCTTGCACCATTACCAGTACTTGCTATGGCTCTTGTTTGAGCTATTCTATATGAGCTATATCTATTGAACAAAATGTGGGTGATGGGTCAGTGAGGGGACTTGCAGTGCAGTTGGCTAATTATATTACATAAGCAGAGGGATCTGAAGCCCCCTTCCCCCAGACCCACAGGTTGTGCAGAAAAATATTCTGATCTCTAACATTTGGGTTCTAGACTTGGGAAGAATCAAGGACAAAATGGGTTCATGAAGCTTGTTGACATTCTTCCACAGCTTCCATCTCTCCAACACTTAGAGTAAGTAATGCTCGTAATTTCACAGTATCCAATTTCACAACTAATAAATAATGATTTTCCTATTATCCACCAGGCAATTTTTATAATTAAGGCTCAAGACACTCAGTAAGCCAAGCCTGTACATTGACTGCATTACAATATCTAGTGGTTATGAAGTTTAAAGAAACTGGGTTTGAGTAATCTTGAAATAGTTTCACTACTAATTTGATCACATTTTCAGTTAATCTAACTGATTGGGAATTCCCTGTCACTACATTTGAACTGTAGAAGAGCTTGGATGGGCGGTGAAAAAGAATACTTAGACTTATCATCACTAGAAAATGTAAATTGTGACCTAAACGAATGAAAACCTGTATAGGCATGTCTGCATTGGTGAATTGTCTAGTGCTTTAGGTTTGATTCATGTACCTCTATGTAACAGCAAAGTCTATGTGAGAATACAATTTGCCTATTTATATGACACATTATTTGTCCTTTTTCTGTGAACCCTGCAGTTTGCATTCTCTTATTGAGAATCATATCGGTGATAAAGCGGTTGCAAAGCTGGCTGAGAAATTTCCCGAAATGCTGTCTCTTGAAACACTGGAGTAAGTGTCTAGAAATAAGCCATAATGCTAAACCAATGAGTGCTGTACTGGGTATCACTATTATGGTGCTCTTTGCAAATTCATTTAGATTTGTGAATCAGAAGATGGAATTTGTGAAACTAAGCACCTTTTTTTCATCACTCATTTGAGGTTAACTGTTAGTATACGTTTAACTTCGCCTTCATTAAACAACATATACCTATGGAAAACAGATTACCCTGTGGCTGTTACAAATAAACAAATAGAATGCTTTATGCGCTCTGCAGAAAACAATTTGTAAACTCAAGTTAAATATGTTAATTTTTTTGTTTGCTTTTCCTACAGCTTATCACAAAACAAGATAACTGACGTAGGAGCAGCACAACTAGCCGCAGCTCTCCCTTCCTTGAGCTCTCTACGCACATTTAGGTAAGTCAGTGGGGTACATTTGATAAAGGGCCGGCGCTAGCGAAAATTTGCCAAAACGACACTTCACAGGGACATTGCCAATTTACTAACAGGCATAGAGGACAATTCGCTAGCGAAAGAGTTCTGTGCTAACTAAGTTTCGCTCCCTTAAGCCAGGGGAATTGTCACTTAGCCGAACGATCGTTACTCCAAAGTGCGAATTTTCCACTACGTTTTTCCATCCAACACTTTTTTTCAGTTCAAATAGGTCACCAGAAATAAAGACTTTCTATTTGTGACTACTAAATTTATACATTTAATTGTCATTAAAGGCAAAAGTGACACAATAGTTGCTAATATTAAACAGATTCTGCTAAGATATGTATCAACTAATGTAGCAAATTGTAACAGTTCACATTCTGCACCTGAATTACTGAGCTGCCAGACTGAATCACCAGAGGGAGAAACATTAAAGGGGTTGTTTATCAATATTTTCTGCTACAAACTCCGATCAAATCCGCTCGGGGTTTTTACGCTTATTTATTATTACATTTTCCCAAAAATTTGCTTTGCGGGGAAAAAAAAAAACAGATTTTCACTTTTTTTCCATCTGAAAACTCAGATTTTTGCCCAAAAACTCCCATTGACTTATATGCAACCTCGACAGGTCTGAGATGCCGGATTTTTTGATTTGTACTTTTCCATCCTTGGGGTTCAATAAATTGTGAAAAATTAGTGATCCAAAGTACAATTTTATAAATAAAAAAAAGGAAACATTTTTTGTGATTTTTGCATTTGGAGTTTAGTAAATAACCCCCTAAACGTCAAACTTACATTTATGGAAAAGCAATGAAAAATAAAAATAATTGAAAGCAGTTGATAAAAGTCTTTATTTCTGGTGTACAATATGAAGAAAACGGAACTAAAAAAAAGTGTTTGTAAGATGAATGAACGACCGCATTAAACATGAGGGAAGTACGTATTTCACTGGTAATTTTTATGAATGATATATTTAGTCAAATACATTGTTTAAATGAAACTTCATTTTATTTTTCAGTTTATTCAACAACTTCATCCAGGATGAAGGTGCCAAGAAATTTGCTGAGATACTTCCTGAAATGTCTTCCCTGGAAAAGTTACAGTAAGTATGGCATGGCCTTAATATTATTACTGTTACTCTGAGGCCAATGACACACCAGGAGATTAATCAACAGCGATAATTTTCCTCTTCTACGGGCGACTAATCTCCTGTAAATACTTTCCCACCTGAGATAAAGTGAAGCGCTAGTGGTAGAACCCATGTGTCGCTTTAGTCTTCCAAATTCACTTGAAGTTTCCTCTTCCTGTGTGTGCACGTATATATAGGTTTATGCTTATTCATACGAGTGGTCATATCACATTTGCAAGCGTTTATATCATTTTAAGGATTTTCCAACTGTATTAATGTTACTTTTTGTGATTTCCTAATCTTTCTTATTAGATTCTCTCATGCATAAATCACTTAGAGTTCTAATTCGTATTTTATTTTTTTCATTTCCAGTTTAGCATACAACAAGATTAGTGATGTTGGGGCTCGCAATCTTACAGCGAGCCTTAGGAAATGTCCCAAAATGAAGAGTTTGATGTACGTATGAGTTTTATATATGCGCTCTTATGTAGTAAACACATCTGCATGTAGAAAGTGGATAAATATAAACGATTTGCTGCCGTCAGGAATCAGCTTTGACTGATTGAATATGGATAGAACAATGAAAGAAGTGTCTGCATGATAGAGGTAGGGGGAATGGGATCACAGAACCAACCAATGTCCCGGACGTACAGCTAATGAAATTTCTCATAGCTGTCTCCCTGCCTTTTTCATTAGGTGTGGGATGCAATCACATAAATGTAATGGGACCTGATTTCTCACCACCTCTGTTTCAGCTGGATAGCAAGCCTGAGATTAGATTCCTTACTGTGCTTTTAGTACTCCATCCTCATTGAAAGTGTAACCCTTAAATGCTTTCCGAAAGCATGTGCCTCACAAATTCCATGAGAGCTTTTTCGTGAATGGTACCACAATGGTGACCTCATGGTAATTTTATAGTTCCCTTAGCAGGTTGTGTTCATAGCCACAACTCAAAGGCATCAAGTTGATTGGTAGCTAATGCTGTTAGTAAAGACATGTGCCAGAATGGGTGGCTTTCACATGTAAATCCAGTAAGAAACATGTGACTGCCGTGTGCAGTGGCAAAACTGGATGCCAATATGTCTCCATAAATTGGTGTGTTGCAACACAGTGTGCTAAATTCATGGGGTATTTCCGACTGCAGTTGGTCTCATTTTGATTATAACTTTTGCAAGTTAAACTTTACATAAATAATGCAGATGTTGCCCTCTAGTGTTCAAGCTGCAGGTTAATAATAGCATATAGTCTGTGTTTTGCTGTTTGCTGTATATTTGTGTCACCAAAGGCAACAATACTGATTTGTAAAATGAAAGGGATATAAAAAGTTGCAAAAAGCTGCCTGAAGCAACAATTTCCTGTGAATAAAAACGTTGGTGCTGATCTTAGACAGCAGCCTATGGGTCTGTAAACACCAGCCAAGCCTCTTGTACTTTCACTCCCGCTGTAGCCTCACTCAGGTCATTCTTTTACATACTGTATGATCATTTGGGCATACCTCCCAACATTTTGGAAATAAAAAGAGGGACAAAAAACGTTGCCGCTCATAGCGCGATTAAATTATTTTGACCATACCATTTTGTGGCCACACACAAAATTAGGCAGATTATGAAAGTTTGAACATATTTCTGTGTTTTTTTTTTCCAGTTATTACAGTTTTGCTAATGAAGGTGAGGAGAACTAAACCCCCCATTAATCAAAAATCCCCACCCCCTTCCGTCCATTGGCCCCCTCAATTCTTTCTCCCTCCTTAGTAACTCAGTGGAAAAAAGTGTCCCTGTCATGTACCTTCATATTCATGTAGAGTCGCGCAGCGGAGCTCTCCGGCGCCATCTTCTGTATCTTCTGGGTCCTTGCAGAAGTTTGTGCCGGCTCAAAGCTTTTTTGCGCATGCTCAGTTGGGACCATTCTGGTATTTGTGCCTACTGCGCATGCGCGGAAAGCTCAGAAGATTGTAGAAGGAAAAGAAGAGTATCCGAAGATAAAAAAGATGGCGCTAAAGAGCTCTGCTGCGCTAATCTGTATAATTATCCCAAGGTTCATGACAGGGGTACTTTTTCCACTGAGTTACTAAGGAGGGAGAAAGCATTGACGGAAGGGGATAGGGATTTTTGATTAACGGGGAGTTTAGTTCTCCTTTAAGCTGAGTCTAACTTTTTCCAAGGGACCTCCTTATCTAAATTGTTACAGTTACTTATTTGCTTATCTCAAAATTGTTACATAGTATCTTTGTTGCACCTGGTGGCTGTTCTGGACTCTCTGCCAAAAGCCAATTAAGTTAGAAACTTTGTTTCTTTTTCTGGCTGTTCAGTGCAGAGAAAGTCGGACTTTTCAGTACAAACATGGGACTGCAGGTTGAGCTGTCAAAAGCGGGACTGTCCCGCTGAAACGGGACAGTTGGGAGGTATGATTTGGGTATGTGGGAGAGACCCTTTAGACAGATAATCCTGGTGTCCTGATTTAAAATTTTTGTTGGTCAACCAAACGGAAGTGAAGTGCACTACAGCTTCCTGCTCCGCCAATCAAATGCAGTGGTGTAACTAGAGATGGTTGCCCCCCCAACTCCAGATTTACCCTCCCCCAGTCCCCACATGTACAGGAAAAACCCTCTCCCATTCTGCCTGCAGTATGTTTTATCACAGCTCCGGCTGGCCCCAGAGAGGTGTGGGCCTGGATTCTGAACAACCCCCCAGTAGTTACTACTGATCAGGAGAAGAGAAAAGTGTCTAAACATGTGTATGGCCCCTCATATGGTATCTCTCTGTTCAGCCCACAAGCTGATATGTTGGATTCCCATATCGGTCAGCCCATGTATTACCACTTTCAGACTCATGGCACAAGTTGCCCCTTGCAAATTATTTGAATGGGAAACCCATGACAACAGTGGAATTGGTTCAAGTGAATTGGAGCTGGAATTGGGACCCTTCATTTCAATATAAATATAATAGTGAATTACTAATATCAAATACATTCCAATATTTAATGCTTGCTGTGCTAGTGGAGTTAGAGGCATGTTAAGATCTGTGCTAAACACATTTCAATCTCTCACCTTTTAATCATGTTTTATAAATATTTTGTAGGATATACAGTTCAGCGATTCCTCATAATATTTTGCATCATCTGCAACAGCAGGACCCAAGGATCAGTTGCCAGTCGTTTGGCTGAAGGTAATAATCGTATATTTCAAGCATGTGCAGTTAGCAACATTTGCAAATGGTATTGCTTATATATCCAGAAAATACTATCTATCTATCTATCATATATATATATATATATGTAACACCTATTTGGGCTGCATAACACACAAATAGTTAAACTGTCCAGCTAGCAGTAGAAGCATGGGTTACACGCGACTTCACACAACAGGGTCAGGGCCTTCGCCATGTGGAAGTGTTCCCTCTATGGTGTAGCGCAACTACATCCCCCAGGCTACTGTGCAGACAACAAAAGATGGGCGCCAGGAGGTTCTTGCAGTAAAACAGAAAACGGTTTATTTAACTATGCACGAGGCAAGTGACCACAGGTTTAGTAGTCACACAGGAGCTTGAGGAAAACAGCATATTGAGAGTTCACACAGAACAAGGCAGGCTCACACAGAGAGTACACAGGCAAATGCAGTACAACCTTTCCCTCCTGGAAGTTGTCAGGAAGCAGCTTCTACCCTACAGTCCCTCTTCACTGAGGTCCCTGACTGGAGGCAACACACAGAGCCTCTGGGAAGCTCCTCCCTTTCTGCAAATCCTTGTTGGAGCTTCAGCTGCTCTTTCTCTCTCACCTCTCTGCCTTTCTCTCCTAGAGAGACTATAACAAGTCTGCCCTAGTGTAACTATTCCTCATTCACAGGGTTTCCTGGTCCCCGACTTCTTCTTCCAAAGCACATGGGCCTTTCTGGGCCTAGCTGTGCCCAGGCTCCCCTGAGCACACCCAGCTGGATCACCATCCACAGGCCAAAGAGGAAGTGGCCACTCCCTACACACACTATATAGCAGTGTAGCAGGGGAGTGTCATTCTCTCCTGGCAGATCACTCTAAGAAAAAGGTGGGGGCCTTAAAGCTGCAGGGCAGATTACCCAGTAGGGGTCCCTACATACACCCGGGGGAAAAACCCATTTCGTC
This sequence comes from Xenopus laevis, assembly GCF_017654675.1. NCBI lineage: Eukaryota > Metazoa > Chordata > Amphibia > Anura > Pipidae > Xenopus > Xenopus laevis. The sequence continues at coordinate 86,268,827 of NC_054388.1, forward strand.
CCGACAATGGTTTAAACATCCCCAACATATATCAATTTACAGTACCATCACATCCACTTCTGGTATCCTCTCCTAAGGCATACCTGGTAACAATGGTCACTGTAAAGGAAACAGCATGCACAATACTGTATCAAACATTTTCAATTGCATAATAAACATTGCAGTTGGTCAACTTTATTACACCATCAGCAAAAATACTTCTCCCCCTCCCAAGGGTCCACACAGGCCAGTCCTTGGGTGCAGAAACACTACTCAGCGAGTAGGTGAAAGCAGAAGAAATGGTGGTGGGGATCAATAGTCCTGAATTAGAACCCACTTAGTCCAGCAGTCCTTCCAGCCACAAAAAAACAAGCAAGCAGCACTCTAGGCATCTCACTCTGCAGGAGTCCATAGAAGAGCTGTAGCAAACATCAGAAGAATCCATCCTCCAGGTTCTCCTCTTCCAGATCCATGATCCGGGATCACACATGAGCAGGAAATGGCTCCATCCGGGACATCCATCTTCCTCCCATCCAACTGACATCCGCAGGCCTTCGTGAAATTCGGGGCGAACCTCCAAGCCCGAACCCACGGCCAAATACTTTGAAGGAAATCCATACGATTCGAAGAATTCGTACGTTCCGTTTATCCACTTCGAAAAATTCGTACGATCCATTCGTACACTCCGACAAATTCGTACATCCATTCGTACGATTCGAACAAAACAATGCACAGCCTGGTTTTAGGGAATCGAGCCCCACGTTGGGCAGCCAAATGTAACACCTATTTGGGCTGCATAGCACACAAATAGTTAAACTGTCCAGCTAGCAGTAGAAGCATGGGTTACACGCGACTTCACACAACAGGGTCAGGGCCTTCGCCATGTGGAAGTGTTCCCTCTATGGTGTAGTGCAACTACATCCCCCAGGCTACTGTGCATACAACAAAAGATGGGCGCCAGGAGGTTCTTGCAGTAAAACAGAAAACGGTTTATTTAACTATGCACGAGGCAAGTGACCACAGGTTTAGTAGTCACACAGGAGCTTGAGGAAAACAGCATATTGAGAGTTCACACAGAACAAGGCAGGCTCACACAGAGAGTACACAGGCAAATGCAGTACAACCTTTCCCTCCTGGAAGTTGTCAGGAAGCAGCTTCTACCCTACAGTCCCTCTTCACTGAGGTCCCTGACTGGAGGCAACACACAGCCTCTGGGAAGCTCCTCCCTTTCTGCAAATCCTTGTTGGAGCTTCAGCTGCTCTTTCTCTCTCACCTCTCTGCCTTTCTCTCCTAGAGAGACTATAACAAGTCTGCCCTAGTGTAACTATTCCTCATTCACGGGGTTACCTGGTCCCCGACTTCTTCTTCCAAAGCACATGGGCCTTTCTGGGCCTAGCTGTGCCCAGGCTCCCCTGAGCACACCCAGCTGGATCACCATCCACAGGCCAAAGAGGAAGTGGCCACTCCCTACACACACTATATAGCAGTGTAGCAGGGGAGTGTCATTCTCTCCTGGCAGATCACTCTAAGAAAAAAGGTGGGGGCCTTAAAGCTGCAGGGCAGATTACCCAGTAGGGGTCCCTACATATATATATATATATATATATATATATATATATATATATATATATATATATATATCACAAACAACACAGTAGTGAATAGAAAGATATTAAAAATAAACAACAGACACAGAATCTATATGGCTAGTTAGTAGTTAAAAGGAGAACTAAAGCTTAGGCTTGAAATGCTTTACATTATTTTTTTCTTTTAACTTTGTACCAGCCAAAGGCAACCACAGCCCTTTAGCAGTAAAGATCTGTGCCTCTGAAGATTCCCCAGTAGCTCCCCATCTTCTTTTCTGCTGATTCACTGCACATGTATATATATAAGACCTGAGAGTGCGGATCTTCTTTGGTGGATATATATATATATATATATATATATATATATATATATATATATATATATATATATATATATATATATATATATATATATATAATATAAAAGTCACAATACAAGGCTGATTAGTCATTAATTCAAATTCTCATTATATGGCAGCTCAGACTCCTCAGAATACATTCATGCTACAACAGCAGATTTTGTTCATGTCCTGTAACCTTGAGAAAGGTCTCTGCTGAAACCTAAACTTCTGTTAAATAAATTATCACTTTTTCAATTTGCAAAGACCTGTAAGTGCAGTTTCATATGATGTTATATAGTTTTTTTAATTCTGGCACCCAGGCAATTAGCTTATACAAACAGAGTGCAAGCTTCATGCTGGTATATATAAAAATATACTGTATGTGTGTGTATATATATATTTTATATATATATATATATATATATATATATATATATATATAAACAAGGGAAAGTTGTGCTCACCACTAATTTTTAAAACCATTAGGCGGGGGTGCAATGAGGCTGTGACCACAAAATACATATAGACAAATACAAGAGTCCTCTGCACTCAACCCATTATCAATATATTTAAGACAGAGACATTTTGTGCATACTGCTACTGAAAAATGCCTTACCCTTTAAACAAAACAGGGATTGTTTGTCCATATATTGCAATATATTTAAGCTGGCCAACTACGTCAAAGTCATCCCATATCTGGCCAGTCCTATGCTTAATTTTCAACTGATTCATTAAGAATTCTATTGTTTCATTATACATTTTACAAAGGGACTAAGTTTTACCTGCAACTTACTAGCTGCTTTCAAAGTAAAACTCCCAAACTTGGCTGCCCACTGGTGTCTAATAAAAGGGCAGCCAAGTTTGGGAGTTTTACTTTGAAAGCAGCTGTTTTGTTTAAAGGGTAAGGCATTTTTCAGTAGCAGTATGCACAAAATGTCTCTGTCTTAAATATATTGATAATGGGTTGAGTGCAGAGGACCTCTTGTATTTGTCTATATATATATATATTATAATATTATATATATATATATATATTATATTATAAACAAGAAATTATGTCTCAATTAAGTCAGGATAACGTTTACAGCAGTCTTACCACAGACCCGGTAATGGGTTTTAAAAAGCGGATTGATGACATCATTAGCGAGGCTTTTGAGATGAAGTGGATTACAGGGGGTGAAAAAGCTTTCCTAACACAACAATATCCCAAATGCCCTATATTATATACTCTCCCCAAGGTGCATAAGGGCCTTAATCCCCCTCCTGGGAGGCCCATTGTATCGGCTCGTGATAGCCTGCTACATCCCCTGGGCGTTTATATAGATAGACTGCTGCAACCCGTTGTCCAAAAAACTGACTCTTATCTTAGGGATACTCCTCATTTCCTTGAATGTATTCGCCACTTGAAATTGCCCACTAATAGAGCCATTTGCTTGGCTACAATTGATGTAGCAAGCCTCTATACTAGTATTCCTCATTCAGAAGGAATTGCGTCAGTAGGGTTGTCTATGGAACAGAGTGATTCTTATAAAGGCCCTCCCATACCATTTGTACTATCTTTGTTGGAGGTGTGTTTGAAATTCAATTATTTCCGATTCGAGAAACAATTTTATTTACAGAAGACTGGAACGGCAATGGGTGCTTCAATGGCTCCGTCTTACGCTAATCTTTATATGCACCAGTACGAGACGAGCAATATCATTTCGAGGTTTGGTGAACACCTGTTGTGTTATAAAAGATTTATCGATGATGTCTTTCTGGTGTGGGACGGTGATCAATCCTCATTTTTGGAAATGATTGAATATCTAAACACCTTACCAACCCCGATAAAATTTACAGCCACCTGCAGCGATCAGATTGTACAATTCCTTGATGTTGAGGTATGGAGGGATTTAGATTCACTGCAGTATTCTTTGTACCGGAAGGCCACTGACAGGAATACTTTGCTTCATATGTCCAGCTGTCACTCTACTACCCTTAAAAAATCTCTCCCAGTTTCTCAGTTCTGTCGTGTTCTACGCAACAATTCAAGCAGTGAGCGCAGAGAAGAGCAAGTGAAGGAGATGTGGAAACGATTTCGAGTTAGGGGATATGATGCCAAAACACTCAAGAGAGCTTTAATTATAGCTCGAGAGAGAGCCCACAGGCCCCAAAAGAACTTCAACAGTGATCATATGACTTTTGTTACTAGATACAACACTTCTTCTGAGAAAGTAAGACACATAGTTCAAAGTAATTGGCCAATTATTAGAGCCGATAAAAATTTGGCTAAGTTATGTCCCAATACTCCTATGATGGCTTACACTAGGGGACATAATCTTCGCGACTTGCTGGTACAAACTGACCCGGTTAAATGTTACCAAAAACAACAGCAGATGTGGCTGATGTCAGGTAAACCGGGATGTTTCAGATGCCCCAGTTGTACGTCGTGCAGATATATGTCTCCAGGTGCAACTTTTCATCACCCACATACAGGACAAAGTATCAAAATTAAACACCGGATCACATGTACCACCACACATGTCGTATATATGATTATTTGCCCCTGCGGCTTAGCTTACATAGGGAAGACAGATTTGACTCTGAGGATCCGGATGGACGGACATAGATCGGCCATCAGTACAGCATTTAGAGATAGCCAGACAGTTAAGCCAGTAGCTAAACATTATCTAGAGATGGGCCATCGGTTGCCCACATTTAGATATATTGGCATAGATCATGTCCCTGAGCCTAGGAGAGGGGGCGACAGATCTCAGCTGCTGCTACAGCGCGAAACTTATTGGATTAAGCGGTTGGATACTATGTCTCCTAAGGGACTCAATGAACAATGTTTCTTTAATTGCTTCCTCAACACCAGATAAGCTGAGTAACATATAAGTTTGACTTGATTATAACTCTGAACCTGCATTTATCCATTTACTATATGCATTTCTTTTTATACAAATATTGGATGTAAACAAGCTATATTGTTATTTTGCATTTATGCATGAGTGATTTTATTGAGGGTTAATCTATGTGACACCTGTGGGGGTTGTAGAGAGGTGTGTCTATGATGATGGGTTGGTGACATGGTTGAGGGTAACACCCAGGGTGGGCCTTTAAATTGGGCATGTTTAATTGATTTTATTAATCTTGACAAAGGCTTCAGACAGTAGCCGAAACGTTGATTCATTTTACAAGCATGGAATAAACTTAAAAAATTTTAAAATAAATCCCAGGAGTGCTATATCCTATCTTATGTTTTTGTTTTTATATATATATATATATATATATATATATATATATATATATATATATATATATATATACACTGTATATTAGAGAACACCCGAATCCTTCGGAAAAGATTTGGCCGAATACTGAACCGAATACTAATTTGAATATGCGGGGTGGGAAGGGGAAAACATTTTTCACTTCCTTGTTTTGTGATTAAAAAGTCACAAGATTTCCCTCCCCGCTCCTACTTTGCATATGCAAATTAGGATTCAGTTCGGCCGGGCAGAAGGATTCGGCCGAATCTGAATCCTGCTGAAAAGGGCTGAATCCTGGCAAAATCCCCAACCGAATCGGTGCATCCCTTCTATATATATACTGTATATACATTTTGTTATGGATTATAGATATTGCACTAATGGACTTGGCAGAGTCACTAAAATACTTTGTTTGTTTTTGTTTTCTTAAATAGGCCAAAAGAAGGGAGAACGAGTACAGTATGGAGAAAGCCAGTATGAAAATCACTTATCTGACAGCAGTTTGCATAATAGTAATTGCACTACGAAAAGAATGGCTACGATATTGTGAGAATGATGCACTAGAAGCCATATGCCAATGCCAAGACAACAAGAAGAGTTTTTGTCTTCCAACGGGAAATGAGCTCCACTGAATAGACTAGAATTGCATTTATAATGGCACCTTAGCCACTCTGCATTTTATTGCACTTACACTTATTTTGCCTTGTAACCATAGTCTGATGCCTGCCTCTAATCACTGCCCGAGCACACCAGCGCACAAACTAAATTATGAAGCACAAAAACAAATATTGCATGCAAACTCTCCATATCAGGCAGGAGAGTCCAGTTTCAATTCTGTGTTAAGAATGAGATGCACTGATAAAGCATGTGTATGCACAATTAGGAGTTTATTTAATGTATTTCAATGCACTATGAATATTTTAAATGATAGCTTTTGGTTTTACCCTACTATGCACAGAGGTCCTTCTGCGAAACTTGCTCCAACAGCCTAGGTTACCGGGGGCAGCAAAAAGGCACTCCTACTAACTTAAAGAAGAACTAAACCCTAAAAATGAATGTGGCTAAAAATGCCATATTTTATTTACTGAACTTGTTGCACCAGCCTAAAGTTTCAGCTTGTCAATAGCAGCAATGATCCAGGACTTCCAACTTATCACAGGAGGTCACCATCTTGGAAAGTGTCTGTGACACTCACATGCTCAGTGGGCTCTGAGCAGCTGTTGAGAAGCTAAGTTTAGGGGTTGTTGCAAATTATCAAACAGAAAATGAGGATGGCCTGTAATATAAGTTGATGCTACAGGGCTGATTATTAAATTCTGATGCTAATTGGTTTCTGTGCTGCCATGTAGTAATTATCTGTATTAATTACAAATCAGCAGAAAAGAAGACAGGGAGCTACTGGGGCATCTTTGGATACACAGATCTTTACTGCTAAATGCCTGTGGTTGCCTTGGGCTGGTACAGAAGCCCAAAACAGAATGTACAACATTTCTAGCCTTCTTCTTTAGCTAAGCCTTAGTTCTCCTTTAAAAAGTTGAAATTCAGATTTTTAAATCGTTATTTCGACTCTTCTAATGCAGAGAGTGCTAAAGCTATGCATTGTCTTGTCCTCCACAGGGCGGCACAGGGTCCTAAAACACCCTTAACTATGCCCTATATGGTCTCCTCCTTTAGTCAGACATCAATATAATAATGATTGACCATAACTTATTAATGGGAGCTACGACTACTTTAAGCATTATTAACTTATAAATATTTGTAAATGTGTTTAATATTAATGTAAAGATGTCTCCCGTTGTGAAACTCCCTCCAAAAAATGTAAATATGTCAGAATTGTAATTTTTTTGTTGTTTTGGGCATTGCTAAATGTGATAATGTTTTATGCTGTAAACATGTAAATAAGTGAGTTTATTTTAGTGAGGATGTTAGGTCTGGCTTGAAAGGCCAATTTGTTTCAGTTATAATGTGACTTATAAGATATCTCAATGTTGTATAAAACCAAATTCTCTTGCACTAGAACTTGTGAATTCTTATGATTTCATGTTTTTTTTTTGTAAAATACTGGAGATCCAGATAGAGCAGGAATCTTCTGTCTGCTGCTAAACCCCCAGCATTTTCACACCAACCCTTAGCAGCATAATCACGTATTAATGCAGTGGGAAATAGCTAATGAAACCCAAGTGTAGTCCATTTCCCACCATTTGTCTCATTAGCATTTGTTCATAGTCACAAGTAGCCAACTAATGAGCGAGTAAAACCATGGGTGAAAGAAATATAATCACACAACCTCTTTTTTATTTCGGGGTGCCTTGGGTCTCCCAGCTGCTTCATGCGCTTAGTTACTCCTGTCTAGAAATAGATTTTTCTAAAATGGTGTTTACGGGTTTTTATAAATAATAAAAACAAAAACAAGAAAACAAGCATGTCCTGCTTCATTATTTACAATAAATCATGCAATAAGATACATCACACAAACTGTTAGTACAGGTATAGGATCCCTTATCTGGAAACCCGATATCCAGAAAGCTCCGAATTACAGAATGGCTGTCTCCCATAGACTCCATTTTATACAAATAATCTAAATTTTTAAATATGATTTCCTTTTTCTCTGTAATAATAAAACAGTAGCTTTTACTTGATCCCAAGTAAGATATAAGTAATCCTTGTTGGAAGCAAAACCAGCCTATTAGGTTTATTTAATGTTTAAATGAATTTCTAGTAGACTTAAGGCATGAAGACCCAAATTATGGAAAGATCCGTTATCCGGAAAACCCCAGGTCCCGAGCATTCTGGATAACAGGTCCCATACCTGTAGTTCACGTAAAGTAGTATCAACTTTAGAGTTGTGTGGGGATAGTTAACAAGAAATCCATATACACGTTTCCATTACTTATATCCAGCCTCACTATGCTTTTTCATATTTCTCTAAAAGAAAACTACTGTTATTCCCAACCGGAATGTGGGCTCTATTAGCCTGCACCTTTGGTTGGGGATACAATTTCAACCCAACAGGTGCCCTTTAAATAAGCTAGCATTCAAAAAAGTTCAGTGTGTTTTGTTGCAGTTTTTTTTTTACGCTCAATTTTTTCTCAACCTTAAAAGATAGAAAATAGGCCTCAGTGTTTTTCCATATCTGCTTCTGCTTTTAGTAAAAATAAGGCACTGGCCTCTAACAGAGTTTAAAGTCACCATTGTACTTACCTTTTCTCTATATGCAGTCCAGTAAAATTTGAACGTTTCACATGTGCAAACCACAAGACATGATTCAAATACTAGAAATTAAGCTCAAGAACTTTTTATCTCTCATCAAAATCCTCTCCATTAATTTCTTATATTTATTATGTATAATAAATTAGACTTTTCTAGAAATTCATTGTCTAAAGTCAGGAGCTATTCATTTTGAATTTCCATTTTTTTCAAGGCTAGAAACGAAAGAATCAAACACTGTGTGCGGTTTTGAGAGCTGGTAAATTCAAGATGTTTTTTGTTCCATCTATGAAGAACACGTTTTCTTCAATCCCAGGGACTTTTTCTATTTTTCACAGAACAGGTTCCAAATTTTCCGTAAGCTCCAATATATTTGTATCAAGGACATTTATAAGAGGACATTAATGATCTAATATTGATGAGTTGTATTGGTCTTGAGTGTAGAAATTGCACATATTTGTGATCTTTGGTCGTTGTAATAATTTTATCTGGAATTTGAGTAAATTTGTCATTTTGAAGTATGAAAAAGTCTCAGGTTTTGGGCATCAAATCCGCAAAAGTCACAGTTTTCTGAGACAGATTTGAAAAAAATCGTAAGATTCAGATTTTTTTTTACGATTTTATTGAATCTATTCCAGCACAAGAAAATGTATTGATAAATAGAGGGGGAAAGTATGTGTGGATTTGGTGAGTGGTTTTCACAGAATAGTGAGGAAATTTCAAATTTTTATAAATAACCCCCTAAAAGTCACTGTTGGTTAATTCTTTGGTAGACGTCTGCTGTTGGTAAACTGTTTTTTTTTTTTTCACATATAACAGATTTAAATCCAAGGACATGTCATATAAACCTATGGGCGCTTTGGGTGAATTCCGACAGATTTTCTCTACTTGTACTTCTATCTATTGACTGCTCAAAGTTGCCTACATACTGAGTGACCATACTTTCTATAGACATGGTAGATGTGTGTGACAAATCAATATCATGCTCAGTAAACTTTCAGTTGCTTTTTGTTTTGTTCAACCTTGTTACATTTCAGAATTTTAAATTTCTAAAAATGTCAAAAAATAAACATCAGAAGAAATTAAGTAACACAACACATGACATTCTTGATAATGAACTTATTATGAACTGAATTTACTGTAATTTAATTATATTATTAACTTGTATAAGTAAATCAGTATTAAAACCACCCACTTTCAATGTGTAACGAAGTCTCACCCTGGTGGTCTAGTGGGGGGACTGCAGGGACGCCCGCGGCGCCGCGCCGATCCTCTTCTTGTGCCGGTTCTCTCCCCGTGCGCGCGCATGCGCACTTCCGGATTTAAAGGCGCATGCGCGCTGACGTAATGACGTCAGCGCGCAATGGCGCCAAATTCAAAAGTATTAAAGGGGCATTCCCACAGTTGTCATTGCCCGTGATAGGATTCGTTCCTGGTGCTTCTGAGCTTAAGCTATTTCTGTCTGAACCTGTTTGTGATTCCTGTTGTGACCCTTGCCTGGCTTTTGACTATTCTGACTTCTGGATCCTGACCCTTGCCTGATTACCGACTACCTCTCTTGATTAAACCTTTTTGATTGACAACCCAGTTTGACCCTTGCCTGCCTGACGATTCTTGATATCTGCCTGCCTCGACCCAGCCTGTCTGACGATTCTCTTGCCTGCTCCATTTGTACCGTGACCTTCGGCCCAAAAAACTCTGCTACCTGCCGTGCCCCTCTGCTAACCAGAACATCTTGCCTTGTACCCCTCGTTAAGTCCAGGTGGCACCCAAGTAAGCTGAGGGCTCCTCCCGAAGCCCAACGGTGGTCACACTACTGGTGAAGCCGAGCCAAGACCAGGGTACTTGCCACCTGTTCTGGTATTAGGTGCCGGCCGTGACCAGTGGCGTAACTAGTTGTTACTGGGCCCCATAGCAAATTCATTTTAGGGCCCCAAAATATTTATAAGTTGGCCTATTTTACCAAGATATATTAAAATTGCTAATTAATTAGAGTCTCACTGGGCCCTCTACACTCCTGGGCCCCCCTGCAACCGCAGGGTCTGCTTCCTCTATAGTTACGCCCCTGGCCGTGACACAATGATACTGAGAGGTGGGGTTTGTCTTCTGATACCTTCAAAACCTTGCACTATGTCTCACTTTGGAACCTGACGAAGGGAAGACTGTACCCCCTTAAACATTGTATCATTGACGTGGATGTACCACCAGAAGCAAAACCTATCCAACATATAAGCAGGGTGTGCTCCCATCTTCAGATTGTCAGATATGAAAATTGCAATTCCTTTTCAAGAATGCAGTGTAACACAACTTGCATTTCATATTTTGTTAATCGTTTGTTTGTTTTTTTCCTGAGCCATAACACTATGGGGCAGATTTACTAAAGGGCGAAGTGACTAACGTTGGCGAAGATTCGCCAGCTTTACCGCTTTCAGGGACTTTGCAGATTTACTAAGGGGCGCAGGCGTCACTTCGCTAGTGAAGGAGATAGACGCTAGCGGTGATTCTCACTCTATCGCCAGGTGAATTTTCGCTCTGGCAAATGGACGTTACTTCGCAAATTCAATAAAATGCGAATTTTAATAAACGTTACCTCTTTTGCCAGGCGCCTTCGCCAGCTCAGACCAGGTGAAGTGCAATGGAGTGCATAGATTATCCTCATTCTTCTGTTACATCATATTTTTAGTGGAAAAAGTCCAAATAAATGCTGGCGTCTTTTCCTTTTTACAGAGTGATAGCCTGCAAAAGTACTTCAAATTTCTTTTTGGGTACCCGGCTTCCCCCATACATTTTCTAACATATGGAACATTAAGGGGCAGATTTACATAGGGTCGAATATCGAGGGTTAATTACTTCGAATATCGAAGGATTTAGCGCAAATAGTAGATTGAACGAAAAATGATTTTTCTTCTAAAAAACATTAAAAAGCCTATGGGGACCTTCCCCATAGGCTAACATTGCACTTCGGTAGGTTTAGGTGGCGAAGTAGGTGGTCAAAGTTTTTTTTAAAGAGACAGTACTTCGACTATCGTATGGTCTAATAGTCTAACGATTTTTAGTTCGAATCGTTTGATTCGAAGTCGTAGTCGAAGGTCGAAGTAGCCAATTCGATGGTCGAAGTAGCCAAAAAAATCATTCGAAATTCGAAGTATTTTTTATTCTATTCCTTCTCTCGAGCTAAGTAAATGGGCCCCTAACTATATAGTGGGCTGATGTGTAGGGCAATATAACAACTCAGTTTGTTGCATTCATTGTTCTACTTGCAACTAGATTTAAAAAGCTATTCACTGATTGGTTGCTGTGTTTAACTGCCCATGGGAAAATTTGCCCAGTGTTGATAAATGAGCCTGACTGAGTTTATACAAGAGTGAAATAGAGCACAGTTATAATGTCAATGTTCTCTATCGAGTATGGCATTTTTAGGGTCATACAGTACTCTCGCTTTCATTCACTGATACATATGCCAAGTAAATGAAAAGTTATGGCATTTTTCTCTTGAAAAGGGTGACATGCTCGAATTTAACTTTTGATAAATAAGTCATAGGGTGGCGTTGGATCATTAATACATAAACCATAAAGTTGGGTTAGAGCAGGGATCCCCAACCTTTTTTAACCTGTGAGCCACATTTAAAAATAAAAAGAGTTGGGGAGCAACACAGGCATGCAAAAAGTTACTGGGTTGCCAAATAAGGGCTGTGATTGCTTATTTGGTGGCCCCTATGTGGACTGGCAGCCTACAGGAGGTTCTATTTGGCAGTACACCTGGTTTTTATGCAACCAAAAGTTGATTCCATACCAGGAATTCTAAAATAAGTACCTGCTTTGAGGCCACTGGGAGTTGGAGAGCAATATGTTGCTCGCGAGCTACTGGTTGGGGACCACTGGGTTAGAGCATTATGGAAAATGATAACCACCATCTCTGTTCCATGCCTGCTCTAGAATCAATGGGTATTAAAGTGATGCATGAATTGGGGGGAGAGTAATATGTAGAAGTGGAGGAAGACTGCATTAGGAAGGAACTGAACAGGTACTTTGCATGTCCTATTTGCTCTGCCTCATTTGCTAATCTTTGATATGATTTGGCTGGTCGGCTTAATGAAATGTAAATGGTGCCTGAGAGAAAAGGCATGTGCAATACCGGTTCAGAACTGATGTTCTTTATATGTCATAGTCAGTGGTGTCTGTGATCCCCTGTTTGAGGAGAGAGCAGCCGCAAGTTTTAGCATCGCTGATGCACAGCTTATTTGGTGTGTATTTTCAAAATTATACATTTAAAATAAAGAGACAAAATAAAAGATTAACCTCCATTTGTAGTAAAAAGCACTAGGTTTGTACAGGGGCAGTTACCCATAGGAACCAATTTGTACAGGGGCAGTAACCCATAGGAACCAATAAGATTTTTGCTTTTAAACAGGTGGTAGCTGGACTGGGGGTTGTTGGGAGGGGGGTCTATGTGGGGTGGGGGGGTACAAGTTTTTGTTGAATTCTTTAAAACCTTGTACAATGTTGTACAAAACCTTTTTTTTCCACTCTACTGTGCATGGGCTAACCCAGGGCAACAGAAGAAGAAAGAAGCAGAATAACATGCTTGTGGTGCCTGGATAGAAGTAGCCTGGACCGGTGCAATTTTTAACAAACTGCAGCACCGGCCCAGGGTTTCAGGGAAGCATTTATAACTGCGTGTGGGGGATAATATTTGGCTCCCCCCAATAATTTTGACGTCAATAGTTTTGTCACTGTGACTTTTACGGTCTAAAAAAATACAGTGAAAACTCCACTTTTACAACCCCTTAAAAAATTACTGTTTTCTGGATATGACGTCATTTCTTCAAGGTCCAGGCGCAGTTATGTAGCGTTTTTTTTCCCCCCTGGATTTTATGTTTTCTCGAATTTGATGCTGATTTTTTTGTTTTTTAAGTTCCCAGGAAAAGGTAAGTGGGGTTCAACTGTATATTACATTCTGAATGGAATAGCAAAGTGTGATCTCAGAAATAGCAATAACCTCATTTTCTCCATTTCAAACGTATTTTGTAGTAATCAATTTATTGAAGAGCAGTTTGTAAGTTATTTAAAAATAGTGCAAATGGTTAGGGGCAGATTTATCAAAGGTCGAGGTGAATTGTCAAATTTAAAAAATTTAAATTTAGAGTTATCTTTTGTGTACTTCGACTAGGGAATAATCCAAAGTCGATTCAAATTTGAAAAAAAATTGAATATCAAAATTCTTTAAAAAGTCTCTTTAAAAATTCGACTTCGACCATTTGCCATCTAAAACCTGCCGAATTGCTGTTTTAGCCTATGGGGTACCTCCTAGAACCTATTTGGAGTCAATTGTTGAACTCTGAAAAATCGAAGTTTTTTTGGGAAAAACTTTGGTTAGAATTCGATTGAATGCGCTATTACTTCGATTACAGTGGATCACTGTGTTCACCAAGGTCTGTTTTGGTCATGGATTAGGCCTTCGGCCTTGTGTTTTTATATGGTCATGAAACTCCTCTGTAACTTATAATATCCTTATATTTTACAAAAGGGGGTACTTTATTCACTATATATTTTACAAAAGGGGGTACTTTATTCACTATATAATACCCAAAAGCCATGAATATCCTGTAAATGATATACTTATAAACGGTACTTAGTGATGTCATCGATTATAAACGGGGAGTAGTGATGTAATTTCTGTCACATGACTCACTGGAACTTGTGTATTATAATAAAGTACCCCCTGTTGCAAAATATGAGGATATTAAAAGCCATCTCGGATTTTGAAATCAGACATGGGGCTAAACATATTGTCAGTTTCCCAGCTGCCCCCAGTCATGTGACTTGTGCAAAGATAAACTTTAGTCACTCTTTACTGCTGTACTGCAAGGTGGAGCAATATCACCCCCCCCCCCAGCAGCCTAACAACCAGGGCTGGATTTACATAGTGGGCGCCCCTAGGCCCACTGCCGTTTGTCCGTGGGGACAGGAGCAATGGGGATTGGCGCACGGGAAATTTAAAAAATGATTATATCACCAGTGCATCCCCAGTGTTTCTGAACCAATGTGGGTGTGGTTGGGCAGCATGCCGCCCCCTAAAATCCTGCCGCCCTAGGCCTTTCCACAAATCCGGGCCTGCTAACAACAGAACAATGGGAAGGTAGCCAGATAACAGCTCCCTAACACAAGATACAGTAACAGCTGCCTGACAGATCTAAAAACAGCACTCAGTAGTAAAATCTAGGTCCCAATGAGACACATTCAGTTACATTGAGTAGGAGAAACAACAGCCTGCCAGAAAGCAGTTCCATCCTAAAGTGCTGGCTCTTTCTGAAAGCACATGACCAGGCAAAATGACCTGAGATGACACACCAATATTACAACTTAAACAAATATACACTTGCTGGTTCAGGAATTAAATTTTATATTGTAGAGTGAATTATTTGCAGTGTAAACAATGTAATTTAGAAATAAAAACTTTACCATAAAAATCATGACAGAAATTTAAAATTAACTTTTAGTATGATGTAGAGAGTGATAGTCTGAAACAATTTGCAATTGGTTTCATTTTTTATTATTCAAGGTGTTGAGTTATTTAGCTTTTTATTCAGCAGCTCTCCAGTATGCATTTTCAGCAATCTGGTTGCTAGGGTCCAAATTACCCTAGCAACTATGCAATGGTTTTGAATAAGAGGCTGGAATATGAATAGGAGAGGCTTGGATAGAAAGATGAGTAATACAAAGCAGCAATAATAATACATTTGTAGCCTTACAGAGTATTTGTTATTTACATAGGGTCAGTGACCCCCATTAGAAATCTAGTCAGAAGAAAAAAAGGCAAATATTAAAAAAACGATGGAAACCATCTCAGGACAGAATAAAAAAAAAAGCAAAAAAATGCAAGATTACGTCTTGTTAATTGTTTTGTCACTAAGGGCAGAGACACACGCTGCAATTTGGGGAGATTCGTAGCCAGGCGACGAATCTCCTCTTCTTCGGGGCGACTAATCTCCCCGAACTGCCTCCCCGCCGGCTAGAATGAGAATCGCCAGCGGGATGGCACTCGAAGCGATTCGTTTTCCGAAGTTGCCTCATGAGGAAACTTTAGGCGACTTCAGAAAACGAATTGCTCCGTGTGCCATCCTGCCGGTGATTTACATTCTAGCCGGCGGGGAGGCAGTTCGAGGAGATTAGTCGATCTGAAGAAGAGATTTGTCGCGGACGACTAATCTCCCCGAATCTGAGCGTGTGCCCTGACCCAAAACTGCAAAAACCTAAAACATATCTGGCTCTTGTTATGCAAAACCACTGAGACCCTTACAAACACTAAAAAAGTTACTTCATTGAACCTGGCCCTGGTTTATATGAAACAACTTTGCTTTTTTGGTCACATTGGGAGAAAGTGGTTTGGTTAGAAAACAAGAAACGTGATTTTTTTCATATGTTCTGACGAAGTATTGACAGCAAAGGCTAAGGACAATGGAAGCCGCACCAGAAACAACAACAGCGCTTCCCTGACAGAATAATGATTCTAGTCAGCAAATAAAATAACGAGCTTTTTAGTTTTGGACAAATATTTTATTTATTTAAACGAACGAACGCCCACAGCCTACTCTGCCTACACCACAGTAGTGAGTGAGTTTATGTTTGTGTAACGCTGAAGTACTCGTCCTGTCACTACGTAAAGCGTCACTGCGTTTACGTGCCGGTAGTAGTGACGTCACGGTCTCGCAAGATGAGACTTGTGACGTTGCGCTTATATGTCTGCCAGAAGCCAAGGAGCTGGGCATTAAAGTGGTTGCGGGACTTTTAAGCAAACGACCCTGGACTGTGGCTCTGTTAAGAAAACCGTGACTGTCTGGCGCTATGGAGGCCGGTTTTACAAAGCAGACGACGAGCTGGCAGTCCCAAAGCATGAGCTAACTGGGAAGGAACATTAGAAAAAGCAATGTTCGGGAGGTCGAAAAGCTGGGTGAGCGGTGGCTCTAGTCGCTCGTCTAGTCTCCACTCATTGGAAAGGCTCAAGTAAGTATCTATTTAGGTGGCAACACTGATCTCCTTACACTGGGACACCTGCTGAAGCGATGGACTGATCCATGTCACTCTATCCCATGTATAGCTGTCACACACACACACACACCATGACATCACACCAAGTTTAGTATTGAGGTGCAACTGCCAGTTTATGCGTCTTCCTGGAATCCAGCTGCAACCCTACATACAAAAACTAATTCTATTGGAAATAACAGAAAACACAAGTTCTATCAGAAATTGCCTTAGCTGGCTACGCATATGTGTCAGCAGATATGAGCATGAGTAGGGTGAGAGCGCTCTTTGCACTTGATTGTGTACAAACTTTCTGCTGCTTCTACCTCAGTCGTGTAACAGATATATATAGTGAATAAAGTACCCCCTCTTGTAAAATATAAGGATATTATACGTTACCGATGAGTTTCAGGACCATATATATTTATACAGGTCATGGAACTCCGAGGTAACTTCTAATATCCTCATATTTTACAACTGGGGGTACTTTATTTATTATAATACACAAATTTCAGTGAGTCATGTGACAGAAATGACATCAGATCTTACCGTTTATAAATGATGACATCAGAACTCACCGTTAATGTATTATTTACAAGATATTCATGGCTTTTGTGTATTATAATAAGATATACAGTTCCACACAATGGTGATGTGCTCAACCTCTGTGTATTATCCCTTGGGATCAGGTGCTTCGCAGTGAGTTACCCAACCTGACACGGGTCAGGAAAGTCATATACAAAGTCCACACGACTGCAGCACACTGATGAACTAAATCAGTTCTGCTATGCGATTTTTATTGGCTCAAGTCCGAGTAGACAAAGCACGGCAACGTTTAAATTGGATTTAAATTGTGAAAGTAACGATAAAATGTTGAATTTTAAAGGGAAACTATTGCAAGAATAAAAATATAATAACATTTTTATCATAATTCAATACATATCCTAGATATATTCAGTAAATATTCTGTCCCATTTCTGAAATAACCCTGTTACTCTTCCTTCTCAACTGTCCCCTCTTCATTCGCTTTTCATGCAGGAGTCAGATTTTGATTAACAGATAGGTCTAATTCAGCCTTTGGGAGGGGAGTGCTTCTCTTTCCTTAGATTATGTAGTAAAGCTCAATCCTTTAAAATCACAAGAGATCCTGTCTCCCTTCATGCAAGTTTTCAGGCGTGGATTAGTGGAGAGGCCACCAAGGCCCGGGCCTAGGGCGGCAAGACTTTAGGGGGGGGCATGCTGCCCAACCACACCCACATTGGTTCAGAAACACTGGGGATGCGCAGGAGATAAGATAGTTTTTATTTTCCTGTGCTCCAATCCCCATAGCTCCAGTCCCAATGATGAAAATTTGAGCGAATAAAAGGGAAGCGATGAGGGTGGCGAACAACAGCGGGCCTAAGGACGCCCTCTTTAAATCTGGCCCTGCAAGTTTTTTTCCAACATCAATTATTTTGTTGGATTTTGTCTGTGCTACAGTTTGTTAATTGAGGTAGATCAAATACATCTGCTAGGAAATGGAGGCACCCCTAAAAACAGATATAACTGTCAATCGGAATCTGACTCCCAACTGCTGCATGAAGAGAGAAGGAAGAGAGACAGATGCTGAGAATGGGATAATGAAGCGTTACTTGGTTATTTCAGAAACAGTACCACATTTTAATTAATTATGCAATATTTAAAAAGTTTTCTTATTTCAGTATGATGACATTCATAGTAAATGTTGATTTTCACAAAAGTTCCCCTTTAAGGATTGTCTGCTCCTTTGAGCCTCTCAAGGTGGGGTGCAGCTAAAGCAAGTACTGATCAGTACAGTCATACATAATCAATGCCCCTCTTATTAAGCAGATAAAACTGCTTTATTAATAATTCAGATCTGTACTTTAAACAGTCTGAGATCATGTATAGCAATTGCAGCTTGGAGCTGTCACATTGTATTAAGTTACTTTGTGCATGTAAGGGGAAATTAACCTGTGTTGTCAGGGATGCTGAGCAATATTCACTTTTCCTCTTAGCCAGAGGTCCCCAAACTTTGTTGGGATGGCTGAAAATTCCTGAAGTTGTAGTAGGCTATTTCGTCAGTTTTAACCTGTTGAGCTGAACCCAAGAAGCCTGAAAACAACTTCTCTGTGTTCTTTGCAGTGCTGCCGTGACATGAATGCACATTTATGGAGCAGACAGAACATTTGCTATGCACACACACACACATTTCATCTTTTTGTTTTTAACGTTCATGTGAATGGCTTTTGGAAAACTCCAGCGATCTGTTTAACTGTGCTACAGATGTCATGTGTCAAATATCTATAAATCTGACTCAAGTATTTATCATCACAAAAGAATCTTAAAGGGGTTGTTCACCTTCCAAACACTATTTTCAGTTCAGTTGTTTTCGGATTGTTCCCCAGAAATAAAGACTTTTTTCAGTTACTTTACATTATTTATTTTTTACTGTTTTAACAAAATCCAAGTTTAATGTTCCTGAGAAGACTCTAAAACTGTTACCATTTTTGCAACAATTAGTTGATCCATTTCTCAGCAGCATCTCTGGAGTATTAGCAACTGTATCCATTCTAACAGCTGCCTGTAATTAAATCCAGAGATTCTGCTCTGCAGGGACAAAGATAAGAAATGTATCGACTATATGTATTAATTTTTAACAGTTTCCAGAGTCGATGCCCCCCCCTCCCAGAGCTCATTTAGAGGGTGAAAAATTTGACTTTACACTTCAATATTAGAAAACCGGTGACACATAGAAAATAGAAAGTAATTGGAAAAAGCCAAATATAAAGAAAGAATATTGCAGTCTTTGATTACTAGCAAAACTGTCATATTCTTAACCGTTATACAGAGACGTAACTAGAGGGGGGCGGGACGTGCAGCCGGGCCCGCCCCCTCCGTATGGCCGGAAACGGCCGCAGAACAGAGTGGCGCGCGAGCTGCCGGGGGGCCCTGAGGGGGTGCGGGCCCTGGCCCAATCGCACCCCCTGCTCCCCCGGTAGTTGCGCTACTGCCGTTATAGAAACTTTTGAATGAATTGTGAATTACATATCCATTTATTAGTGATCTGCAGTTTAGACAGGAGGCAAGTAATTTCCATAGCTGCAACAGCACTATATTGGGAAGCTCCCTGTTGCAGGTAAAGCAGATGTTTGACATGAGATCACTTTTTGAAGCCACACACAGAATTCAGCCTTGTTTAAAGGGAGGAGTAAAGTCTTCATCACTGGGGATGGCAAATGTTAGAAAAGTACCCCGTGCAGTTTTCTACTAACCGCACTGGCCCAGGAAAGAACTGATGCCTACGTATCAATAAAATAACATGGATTTTACAAGCCCAGATTGAAGCAATCCTTTGGAATGCCTGCCAACTAATTCTGTAGGGTTTATCAGCTTCTCTTTACTGTAGACTCTGGGCAGGGCACCAGGTCTATTCATTATACTGGTGAGTCTTATGTTAAGTCATAGGTATTTACCGAAATACCCCTTTTCACTGATTGGCTTGATCCAAAAGAATTGTATTTGTGACCTGTCCATAGTACTTCTCATAATTCCCTAGACTGTCTGCGATATTAACGGGATTCTGTTATGGTTTTTTTTGTATACATTTTATTACTAAATTACTCTGTGTACATTGCACAGAATGAATTATACAATTTAAAATTTTATTCTTGAACCAACAAATGTGTTTTTTTTAGTTGTAATATTGGTGTGCAGGCAGTTATCTCAGGTCATTGTGCCTGATCCTGTGCTTTCAGTCATTGTCGGGCTTGGGTGTTTTTACTATCGAGTGCTATTCCCACTAGGTGGGGCAATGCAGGTGTCAGGGAGGTATTGCCTGGTTACCTTCCCATTGCTCTGCTGCTAGTTGGCTGGGGTTGGGTAAAGAGGGGGTGATATCACTCCAACTTGCAGTACATCATTAAATTGGAGTTTATCAGAGCACAAGTCACATGGCTAAGGGCACCAGGGAAACAAACATCTATAACCATGTCAAATTTAAAAATTAAATATAAAAAAGTCTGTTTTGCTCTTTTGAAAAACAGATTTCAGTGCAGAATTCTGCTAGAGCAGCACTATAACCTGATGTGTTTTGAAAAAAACAAAAAACAAAAAACATATACCCATAATAGAATCCCTTTAAATTTCTTAGCTCTTAAATATAGATAATAGAGCAACAGGCCTATTTTTCAATGTGATTGTTAATAAGCATTAATGATAAGGAATCTTGTATAAATCCACCCTTTCTATCATGTTAAGTACATCCACTGATGGAAAAATATCCACTTTATCATCAAATCTAAATGTAAACTAAGTTTGTTCTCTAAATGTGCTCATGATAAGTTATTCAGTTTTTTTGTTTTTTTTAAGATTGTGGAGATGTACATTGGAGGTTTGTCTGGTATCACTTTTTATTGTGCACAGAAAAAAAATTCTTGCTGGTATGAAAATGGCAGTGATTGCTTGTTTTTTTTTTTTTCTAAATATCAAGTGCTCTCTGGATATCCCTTGTTTTTACTGCTGCTTTTCAATAGTGAAGCCTTTGCTTCAAAGAATGGCAAACATTTGGGACACTTGTAGTCGTGCTGGCCTGGGGTCTGAGGCTTCTGCAATTATTGAGGGGTGCCTAACATTTTTTTTTTCTACCTTCTACATATCTACTGCTTAAGAGTGGACTAAAGAGTTACAACTGCAGATGAACTAGCTGATACATATTCCAATAAATTTCAATTGTCCCCGTACATGTTCTAAAAAAGCATAATAATCATCATTGATCTTAATTTTTTCCCCTCTATGTTTTAGGTATATGTATCATGTTCTAACAAAGAATACTACTGTCACTGACCTCAATCGCAATTTGTTAGTGGAGACGATCCGGTCTATCACTGAGATTCTTCTGTGGGGTGATCAGAATGACAGCTCTGTATTTGAGTAAGTACTATATGCTTACTAATAAAGCTACTGCTTTTTTATGTCTCGTGGCGAGCAGATAGATGCAGTCTTAGGGGCAGATTTAGCAAATATGGAATTGGGGAAACCAGCGGAATTCTAGACAGTCTTACTTTCCCCAGTTATCAGGAAATGCTATAAATGGGTTGTTCACCTTCCAAACACTTTTTTCAGTTCATTGGTCTTCAGATTGTTCATCAGAAGTAAATACTAAAAATTGCTTTTGATGTTTTATTTTATGTATTTTTTCAATATTTTTCTTTGTTCATTGTACCCTGCCTCTATACCATCACTTTGTGTTAGCACACCCTTTGAGCTGAGGGGGCTGCAACTATTGGGTGGCAAACAGGGTTGTAGGGTACCTTATAAATTCCGTGATTATAATTAAGAACCTAGCAATGCTTGATACTGTGAAAATACAGTGTTCATTTTCCAGTGGCAATGGTCTGACCCATGGGTGAAGTCATTGCCCTATAAATCAATGGAAGAACGAACTAGAAATACTAGTTTGGACAAATATCCCTGATTCACTGAGCAAATGATAGAGTCTCCATGTTGTAGAGCAAATCAAAAAAGCAGTGAAGATTCGTATGATTTTTTTAATCGAGCATGGATCATTTTGACATTTTTCGTACCATGGCAATCAATGGTTTAGTCGATCAGACAGGTTTAAATATTTATATTGGCTACCAATAAGATCTCTGCATATATTGCCTATCTGAAGATATCAGTGGCTGTCACTCCTATGTGTCAGGCCATGACCTTTGTACAATTGCTGACTGTCAATTAAGGATTCGAGCATTGTCTGATTTGTTATTTTTCCTACTTATATTAATCTGAATAATTAATGATCCATATATATATATATATACATATATACATATATACATATATACATATATACATATATACATATATACATATATACATATATACATATATACATATATACATATATATATATATATATATATATATATATATATATATATATATATATATATATATATATATATATATATAATTAGGGATACACCGAATCCACTATTTCCCCGAATCCTTGGTGAAAGATTCGGCCGAATACCGAACCAAAACCGGTTCCTAATTTGCATATCCAAATTAAGGGCAGGAAAGGAAAAAGTGGAACAAATTCTTCTTTTGTGACAAGTCGTGTGATTTCCCTACCCGCCCCTAATTTACATATGCAAATTAGGATTCGGATTCAGTTTGGCCAGGCACAAAGATTCGCAGAAATCCAAAGCCTGCTGAAAAAGGTTGAATCCCATTCATATAAAAATTACAGATTTAAAACTTTTTTTCTTAGAAATACATTATCTTGAAATGGGCAAAATTTAAATTTTTGTTTACATCCACTTTAGGAGGCACATAAACCCTTAATAACAAGTGTATATGCTTTTGAGCACTTTTGCAATTCATTTTTATAGAATATCATAACTTTGTTTTTATTTTAATGCTGCAGATAGCATATTAAAATGTTTTTACATATCCAAAAAAATGTATAGGGAATAATGGCTACCCTGAACATGATCATATAAGGGTGTAATGCCTTAGGACCATCATTTCCTTTACAGGTCATTGAACATTTCATCTTATACAGTATATCATTATTAAAATCTGTTTCTTGGGGGCAGTTTGTTTACATGTTACAAGATATTCAAGTATATTATATACATATAAAAAAAACAGCTTGTTCAGATTTATGTGTTTTTTTCTTGCCTTTTAATTGTTTTGTATGTATTTGTTGATATCACTGCTTATGATTAATTTTTATGATGACTGTTTTAGCTTCTTTTTGGAAAAGAACATGTTTGTCTTCTTCTTGAATATATTACGGCAGAAGTCAGGTCGATATGTCTGTGGGCAACTTCTTCAGTCGCTGAACATGTTATTCGAGAATATAAATCACGAGACTTCGTTGTGTGAGTACATTAATTTATTGTTTATTTTACAAATGACTAAACCATTAAATGCAGATTAAAAATGTATATATTATTCAGACATAGGCTATACAGTACACATATCTCTGTATGGACTTATTTCATGAAGATATACAACCCATTGCTTAAAGGAGAAGGAAAGCTACCAAGGCAGTTTATTGCCAATAGATTAGCCACAACAGTGTAAACTAGAAAGCCCTTTTTATTCTTTAGGGTGGTGGCGCACATTGCGTTCTAGGATTAGTCACCCAGCTACAAATCTCCTCTTCTTCAGGCAACTAATCTCCCCGTAATGCCTTCCCGCCGGCATTGCAAATGTTTGCTTTCAGAGATACATACCACAGAAGCTATGGATCATCTCTGCAAAAACTCAGTTCTCTTCTCTGTTATGGGTTCGCTGACACTCTCTTTTGTGGAGATGATCCACTTCTAGGGTATGTATCTCTGAAAGCAAACATTTTAAGTTATAAAGATAAATTACAAAAACAGTTTTTATGACATGGGCTGTTAAATTAGCTTTATTGTTCAAAAGGTGAACAACCCTTTTAACATTAAATGGGCTTTAAAGAAACCGTTCAGTGTAAAAATAAAAACTGGGTAAATAAACAATACAAAAATGTTTCCAATATAGTAGGTTAGCCAAAAATGTAATGTATAAAGGCTGGAGTGACTGGATGTCTAACATAATAGCCAGAACACTACTTCCTGCTTTGCAGCTCTCTAACTCTGATTTAATCAGCGACTTGAAGGGGGGCCACATGGGACATAATTGTTCAATGAGTTTGCAATTGATCCACAGCATTCAGCTCATATTCAAAAGCAACAGATATGACCCATGTAATCAATCAGTGGAAAGCAAGAGAGCTGCAAAGCAGGAAGTAATGTTCTGTTCTGTTCTGTTAGACATCCAGTCACTCCAGTCTTTATACATTACATTATTGGCTAACTAACTATACTGGAAACATTTTTTATTTTACACAGCCTAGCTGTTTAACCACTTTTTATTTTTTTACTGAACAATTCCTTTAATTGTGCAAATCCTGTCACTCAAAGGGATGCTAACATATTGCTTTACCTTTGATTTTAAAGGGTATTTCTGACTGTGATTTTTTTCATTTGTTTTTTCCCCAACAGACTATCTACTGTCTAATAACCACGTGAACTCAATCATCGTCCACAAATTTGACTTTTCTGATGAAGAGATTATGGGTTATTATATTTGCTTTCTAAAAACCCTTTCTGTGAAACTTAAAAATCACACAGTCCATTTCTTTTACAATGAGGTATGTAGTTCTCTAATATGCAACTGCTAGAATTTGTGTGTTTTTATGTGAAGCCCAACATTTCTGTGACCTTTATGAAACTACAGGTGACTCGAGCACAATATTTGGGATTATTTTGGACTATCTAGATATGGCAACCCTGTGTTCTCTGCCTAATTAGTCCAGCCACTCATCAGTGGCAAACTTTTAAAAAGCAATGTGCCAATAAATTAATAAATCAATAAAAACTCAATGTTTGATTAAAAGTTTTGGCAATAAAATAACTAGTTAACTGTTCGGGCTGCGCTAGGAACGAAAGGTCATTAGGAGATTCTCAGCAATAGGTCAAGTACTACATTAAAAATTGGTTTTAATGGTAATGTATTAAAAAGACCATATATATTTCAAGTGCATATGATGGAACCTAAAAGACCCTATGCAGGGGCGTAACTACAGAGGAAGCAGACCCTGCGGCCGCAGGGGGGCCCAGGAGGTACAGGGGGCCCCATGAGGCTCTCATTGATGAGCAATTTAAACATATATTGGTAAAACAGGACAAACACTGGATATGTTGGGGGCCCTAAAATTAATTTGCTGTGGGGCCCAGCAACATCTAGTTACGCCACTGACCCTATGTCTTTTGGCAAAGCACTCTGACCACCCATTAAGAGCTAACCAAAATTATTATACCATATAGTTGATGGACCAAGTGGAGGTAGCAATATTAGGTGTACCAACTATAGACTCCCCCAAAAGCAGTCATTGCGGGGCATAACTAATAGATATGGTTCCATTCATGAACAGAAAGAGAACAAGGCATCTGCAAAAGCAAATGTAGAGGAAAGGTAAGATTGTGCCATTGTGTATAATGGCCACAAAGGGGTTCTTTTAGACATTGAATATGTCAATTCCATTAAGCATAAGGATAGGACATTGTCTTACAAACAACAAAATAAATGACCACAAAAACCGTAAAACAAGCAAATATTGATATTCTTTGCACAAGGCCTAAGGTTTACCAACAGTTCTATGATGCTGACAATGATTCATATATAGTTTTTTGAGTAGTCTTCAAAATGTATTGGTGAATGTACAGTGCTGCTGATCTGCATATATTTGTACACATACACATGTACTAGTAGACCTAATTGTGCTACATTTCCCAGCATACAGATTACTTACTGCACAGGACCACAGGCACATCTCTCTTGGGGGAAAATTTACTTAAGGGCGAAGTGGCTAACGCTGGCGAAAATTCGCCAGCGTGACGTCATTTCGGAACTTCACCAATTTACTAATGGTAGCTGGCGTAATTTCGCTGGCGTAATTGCGCCAAGGAGATAGACTCTGGAGCCACTTTGCCCTCTAACGCCAGGCGAATTTTCGGTAGTGTTACTATGCAAATTCCCTTCGTTTTTGATATTACTGAACGTTCCCTCTATCGCCAGACTTAACTTCGCCACTTCAGACCAGGCGAAGTGCAATAGAGTAGATAGGACTTCCTCAAAAAATAGTTGAAAATTTTTCTAAGTCCCAAAAAATGCTGGCGTTCTTTCCTATTTAAAGGGTGATAGGCTGCAAAAGATCGTAATTTTTTTTTTTGGGGTACCCTCCTTCCCCCCTACATTTTCTAACATATGGCACCTAAACTATACTGTGGGCACATGTAGGGCATTATATCAACTTTATATATTTTTATTAAGGTTCCCTGGCCTTGTGTAGTGTAATGTATTTGCTGCAGCATATATGGCCATTGTACTTTAACTGCACGCCGTATGCTAATTAGGCATCACTAGCGTAACTTCGAACTGCTGAGCGTAATTTTGCTGGTGTAATTTCGCCAACGTTCGTTACCTTGTGCGCAACTTCGGATCTTTGTGATTTAGCGTTGTCTGAATTTACGCCTGGCGAAGTGTTGCGATGTGCACGAAGCCAGTGATGGCGAATTATCGCCGGTTAATGAATTTGCCCCTTGGTCACTATTCAGAGACTATCGTGTTTTCTTTTGGTAATGCAAAAAAAGGATAAGTATTTTTTTAAAAAAATCATCTGCATATCTATCTTTTTCAGCACACCAATGATTTTGCTCTGTATACAGAGGCCATTAAATTTTTCAACCATCCAGAGCGTATGGTCAGAATTGCAGTGCGTAACATTACATTAAATATATACAAAGGTATGTATTTATATTAAATTGTGAAATAACTTGTACTTGAATTTTGTTTAAATTGTATTTACTCTATGTTAAAGTGCTGCATAACTAGATGCGGGTGTATAAAGCACTTTATTTGCATATACAGCAGCAAGTCACCCTAAACAGGAAAACAAAGCTTTGTTTTATAATACTCCAATAGCATAGCTGTACAGCAGAGGGCACTGTTGTATCATAGTAACATTTTGCAGAAATCCCTGCATGTTTGTGAACTGGCACTGGATAGGCTTGATGTGTCTAGTCTCTCCGTTGTGCCACAGCAGGAACTACAACATTTTAATGTGCGAGAGTGATCCTGAAGTGCTACCGAAATATCGAATTTTGCATGCATCAACGTAGCAAACACTAAGGGGCAGATTCACTAAGCTCGAGTGAAGGATTCGAATGAAAAATACTTCGAATTTCGAAGTATTTTTTTGGTACTTCGACCATCGAATTGGTTAAATTCGTTCGAATTCGAACGAAATCGAACGAATCGAACGAAAAATCGTTCGACTATTCGACCATTCGATAGTCGAAGTACTTGCCCTTTAAAAAAAACTTCGACCCCCTACTTCGGCAGGTAAAACCTACCGAAGTCAATGTTAGCCTATGGGGAAGGTCCCCATAGGCTTGCTAACCTTTTTTTGATCGAAGGATTTTCGTTCGATCGTTGGATTCAAATCCTTCGAATCGTTCGATTCGAAGGATTTAATCGTTCGATCGAACGAAAAATCGTTCGATCGAAGGATTAGCGCTAAATCCTTCGACTTCGATATTCGAAGTCGAAGGATTTAAATTCGAGGGTCGAATTTCGAAGTATTTTTAACTTCGAAATTCGACCCTTAGTGAATCTGCCCTTAAGTATTAAGAAACTGAACTTATTAAGCATCTCTCTAGTTTTTCCCTGCCTTCCTTTGAAAATAAGAATAGCCATTCTGTTTACGGTTAAAAAAATAAACAATTACCCTAATGCTATAGTGCATGATAGTGCCATCTTTCGCCTCACTAATTTATCTTAGCAGCCAGTAGGATTATTGCTGAGTGAGAAAGAGACAGTACATAGGTTTTTGATAACCAGCGCGGACCCTGACATTATTGTGCTCTACTGCCTCCTTCTCTTTATATTTAAATGTGAGTTTTTACTTTCATAATTAAACAATTGTTTTGGCAAGTATTACAGCTTTTCGTATTTTTCTTTGTTATAAAATGCACTAAACAATTTTGCAATTAGTTTAGTTACAGAATCAATCAAAGATGTGATATATATATATATATATATATATATATAAAATATACACCGATTATTTGTGTGATGTAAATCGTGCTGCAGATGAGTTAAGCTAGGCATTTATACCAAAGTTCATAAAAATGTCCTTTTATACAAGAGTGGCAGAAAAGAATGTTGTGGCCTGCTCACAGTTTACATCAGCGATCCCCAACCACTGGCTCGTGATCAACATCTTGTTTACCACCACCATTGATGTTGCTCACAGTGGCCTCCATAATTAAGTGGCCATTTTTTAATTTCTGGCTTGAAGGCAAATTTTGGAGGCACAAAGACACAGGTTTATGCCAAACAGAGCTTCCTGTAGGCTAACAGTCCACATGGGACTACCAATAATCCCTTATTTGGCATAACCAAGGAACGTTTTCATGTTTGTGTGGCTCCCTAACAGTTTTTACATTTGAGTGTTGATCACAGGTAAAAAAATGTTGGGGACCCCTGGTTTATATTTTCCAGCATTCCTTGCTACTTTCTATGCTTTCATTTGTGATTTGTACTTGCTAAATGGCATCAATCTTCTAGGTCTAGGTCTGATCTTATTTACACTTTTTCCCCCCTCTCTTGCTTTCCTCCATTGCTGATCTTCACGTGCCATAACAGTGTCATGTAAGTGTTACAACTACTTTGCTTTGTTTGTGAATTTGTCTTGCAAATATTGGAACCAGTATTATAACTTTGAAAACGTGTTACTTTTATAATCTCTTGGGCAACCTATGAGGATAAAAAAAAGCTCAGTATGCAGTGGAGGTAGCAGGTGATACAAGTTTTTAGATGTACCGGTATGGGATCCATTATCTGGAAACCCTTTATCCAGAAAGATCCGAATTATGGAAAGGTTGTCTCCCATAGACTCCATTTTATACATATAATCCAAATTCCTTTTTCTCTGTATATGCATGGATCAACCCCTTGCACCTGAGGAAGGGGTTGTCCCCGAAAGCTTTTGCCACATCTCTGCTGCAATAAAATGCTTTAAGGCAGGAGCCAAACTATGGTGTGCTTCTTTTCCCCTTTTTCAAGAGATTTTATAGGAGCGTGTAAGTATCTCTTTAATGGTGCACTGTTTGTAAGCACATCTTGAATGCTATGCTTGAATCCTATGGTGAATGTATGGTTTATATGGGGATGGAAGGGTAAAGATAATGATAATGCAATGAAAGTACTGTATTTCAGCTTTTGTTATATGTCAGGCATATGTTATGTATTGACATATATACAATAGGCCTGACATGTTCAAGGTGTGCTTGAATGCCATGTATTGGAAATGCATAATGAAGTTGCTGCTAAGTACTTGGGTGTATTCAGCTTACTGCAGTTTTCTTTTCATTTTGAGTTTTTGCTCAGTTTACAGCACCTGTATTGTAGAATAGAGGTAGCTTTAGGAGTTAAACAGATGATATTATTTATTGATATTCTGCTTGGTTTCTATATTGGAACACACACAAACCCAAATAACTCTATTTCTACTCATTTAATAAAAACATATAAAACACGGATTCACCAAATCCAGGATTCAGTTTGGGATTCGCCTGTGCTTTAGCCTTTTTTCGGCAGGATTTTGATTCTCTCTAATCCAAGTGCCTGGCCAAACGGCATCCTTAAAATCATGTAACCTTTCATCACATGAATACGGAAATTATAGGGAGTTTACACCACTGGGTGGTTATTTCTAATCCCTCCTTACCCTAATTTGCATATTTAAATTAGTGCTCATATTTCATGTTGTACGCCAAATTCCAAATAAGTGGATTTTGTGCGTTTTCTCTGGAACAATGGTTCCAAGATGGTGGGGCCAGCTATAGATGACCACTGGTTAAATGTAGACCTTACCAAATAGCTTAAAACATAATTGTGAGCTTGTAATTGTGTTCATTTTGTAGACAAGCACATATTTTGAAAATACTTAGGTTTGTGCTACTGCCACATGACAACAAATATCTATGGTACCACTCAACAAATAAGTATTAAATAAAAATACAAAAATATGATAGAAATAATGAAGGAGAATACACTCACAGTTCACCTCAGTCCCAAGGTGCAAAAACCAAAAACACTGTATCCAAAAGGATGTGAGGATCTCCAAAAATAAAGAAACAAATGTAAAAAGTAGAAAAAATTATTAGGACATGAAGGTCTTTATGTCCCAATACATTTTTCTACTTTTTTACATTTGTTTCTTTATTTTTGGAGATCCTCACATCCTTTTGGATACAGTGTTTTTGGTTTAAGCACATATTTTGTCTACATATCCTTGTATTTTGGAGCAAACACTAGATACTGGATAATGTTCCTAGTGATTTTACAGGCTGCTAAGTTGTGGCTGTTACATTTTAATAAGAGGAAGAAAATAAAATGGCAATGTATTGTTAGCCATTTACAGTATGCACTATACACATTAAACATATTACAGTCACACAGTGCAGGACAATAACCCCATTAGGTTAATGGAACTGGTTAAACAAACATTGTATCATTATCTCCCTCAATAATGGGTGATTTTTTAAAATTGACTTTCCGATAATTGAAGTAATTTGCTTGTGATAATTGAAGTAATTTGCCTGTCTTTACTAACACATTTTTCTTTTTATTTTAGTCAACAACCAGCCAATGCTGCACTATATTAGAGATAAAACGGCTGTGCCCTATTTTTCCAATCTGGTCTGGTTCATTGGAATACATGTCATTGAGCTTGACAAGTGTGTGCAAACTGATGAAGAGTAAGTACCTTTAATGACCTTCCTATGTCTGGCATTGATGTAAATGTTCAATATAGTGTCTTATCCTATGAATCGTACTATAACAAGGACAATAGCGGCTAAAGATACTGCCTATTGACACCTTCAGTCATCTGAGAGTTTTGCCTTTAATAATCAACATTGACTTTGTAGCTAGAGAAACAAGGGCGCTTGCAATTGCATCAAAAATATTGCACAGAACTTTCTTAGGAAATAAGCAATAAGACATTCTAAGACATTTTAGAGACACTATAAGACATTTAGAGACATTTTATCACTGTTGTTTCTTGGTGAAACTCAAGGTTGTTAAAGGAACAGTAACGCCAAAAAATATAAGTGTTTTAAAGTAATGAAACTGTACTGTTGCCCTGCGCTGGTAAAGCTGATCTATTTGCTTCAGAAACACTACTATAGTTCATATACAGTAAACTAGCTGGTGTGTAGCAATGTCAGAAATTGAAAAAAGGCTATATAGCACAGGTTAAATAGTGGATAACAGATAACATTATGTTCTACATACCTAATCGGCTATCTGCTGTGTAACTTAAGCCTTAAGCATTTGAGTAGCTGCCCCCATTGCTACACAGTATCATATTTATATAAACAATAGTAGTGTTTCTGAAGCAAACACAGCCGTTTTACCAGTTCAGGGGGCAGGGCAACACTGCATTATATTTTTACTACTTTAAAACAATTAAATTTTTTGATGTTACTGTTCCTTTAAAGGAAACTACAATTTAAAAAAAAAAAACAGTGGCTAGGTATAGGACCTGTTATCCAGAATGCTCGGGACCTGGGGTTTTCCGGATAATTGTTCTTTGCGTAATTTGGATCTTAATACTTTAAGTTTACTAGAAGTGTATTACTAGAAGTTAACACTTTAAAATGGACCTGCCAACCAGACACAAAAAACTGCATATAATGCAGTTTAGTACTACAAAAGATATGTGATAGACTTGACATAGCACTGCTATTGTAATTCATCCTTGAGCTTTAGTTCTCCTTTAAAACATCTGGGAATACTAGTAGTTGGTGCCCATCCTAATCCATTATGAGACACATGAGGGAGAATCAAAGTATCTGATGAGCTATATACTAGTATTTGATGTATCTGATGAGCCTTTTTCTAGACCTGGCACTGACTGCCTTTATGACCTCCAGCTGATCGTTTAAGGGACACAGGTAAAATATATATAAAATGTAGACTACATACTATATAAAAGCAAAGGATAATAATCAGTTTGGGCCTCGGTTGTGGAATCCATTACTAGTTGTGTGTTTTTTGTTGGACAGTTCATTCTTATTGCTAACCATTTCATGGTTGGTTAATGGTAAATCGTGAATAGGAAAAGTACTGAGTTGTTCTGTTATTTGAAATCTCTTGATTTGCAGTGATTTTTCTAGTCATGTTTTGGGTAACCCCCTGTGGAAAGGACCCTAGAGAAGCCAAAAAAAACACTCCCCTTTTCAGCTGATACCATAACCTTTCAGTGACACAGTTGTGGCTGAGATAGGAAGACTTGGGGACCTATTTATCATGCCGTGTAAAATTGCAGAAGCAAACATCACCAGTGATGTTGCCCCTAGAAACCAATCCGATATTTGCTTTTGTTTTCTAACTTGTAGATGACCGTTAAAATCGAATTGCTGATTTATTTCTGTCAAAATTTAAATTTAGAATTTTCAATTTTTTTTTTTATGGTCAAAGCTCTCAAGTCAAATTGTGAATAATCCAAACTTGATTCGAGTTTTAATTTGAATTAAAATGTTGAGATTTTTCATACTCAATGGCCCTTTAAGAAGTCAAATTCTACTATCCGCCTCCTAAAACCGGCCGCGTTCATGTATAAGTCCATGGTAGATGTCCAGGGAACAATTTGGACATGTTAGTAGCCTTCCTGACATTGAAGTTTTTTTCGGAGAAAAAAAACTCTAATCGAGTTTAGTCAAATTCTGAGTTTTAGATATTTGATTTTTTTATTTTTTTATAAATATTTGATGTAAATTTGAATTTAAGAGTTTTTTTTTTTTTTTAAAAAACGGACATAAATTCGACCTTTAATGTGCCTCCCCTAGTTGTAGTAGATTTATCAGCAGTGAAGTATATGAATTTAAGAATCATTCATGAATTTCTAAAAAAATAAATAAAAAAAAAAAGGTTATATGAATCGTGCTGCCTTCATGTTGATTTTTTGCTTTATACTTAATCCTTTAGTACTTAATCCTGATGCCTTTAATCTCCTACATTCTCAATGGCCTCTTAATTGGATTGCATGAATTATTCACAGCTTCTTCAGGGTCAGCAGCCTCTGTAGGAGCCTCCTAATGTACTAATTGAAACTTTGCTTGTTGCGCTTGAGTGATTGGAGTGGCCGTGTAATCCATACTCTGAAACAATCTATTAAAGTGAATGTAATTTGGTTAAATTAATAGGCCACACTGTTGCTTGAGAAAAGCTAGTGGGAAAGGAAGTGGCGACAGCTTCTGGCATTTCTTCTGTAGCCTGCATTAACTGCAGAAATGGCATGGGACTCAGAGGTGTGATCCCATGACATCAATTTTACTTATCTGCCTGCATGTGATTTAATAATCACCAAGTTTAAATCAAGGATTTAAGAGAGAACTAAAACCTAAAATTAAATAGGGTTGCACCGAATCCACTATTTTGAATTCAGCCTAACCCCTGAATCCTTCGCAAAAGATTCAGCCGAATACCGAACCCTAATTTGCAAATGCAAATTAGGGGTGGGAAGGGGAAAACATTTTTTACTTCCTTTTTTTGTGACACTATTTCCCTCCCCACCCCTAATTTGCATATACAAATTCGGATTCGGTTTGGCCGGGCAGAAGGATTCGGCCGAATCCTGCTGAAAAGCCCGAATCCTGGCCGAATCCCGAACCGAGGTACATCCCTAAAAATAAATATGGTTAAAAATGCCATAATTTATATACCGGTACTGAATTTATTGCACCAGCAATTGTCAATATAGCAGCAATGATCCAGGACTTCAAACTTGTCACAGGGGATCACCATCTTGGAAAGTGTCTGCAACACTCACATGCTCAGTGGGCTCTGAGCAACTGTTGAGAAGCTAAGCTTAGGGGTCGTCGCAAATGATCAAGCAGAACATGAGGTTTTTCTGTAGTATAAGCTGATGCTACATGGCTGGTTATTAAATTCTGATGCTAATTGCAATTGTTTCTGAGCTGCCATGTAGTAATTATCTCTATTAAGTACTAATCAGCCTTATCATGACTTTTCTATTCTGTATATACAGTATATTGTGTGACGGTCTCTAAGATCACTAAGTGACAGCAGCACAGAGCATGTGCAGTGAATCAGCAGAAAAGAAGATGGGGAGCTACTGTGGCATCTTTGGAGACACAGATCTTTCCTGCTAAAGGGATGTGGTTGCCTTGGGCTGGTACAAAAGTACAACATATAATGTACAACATTTCTTGGCTACTTATTTAGTTAAGCTTCAGTTTTTCTTTAACTGTAGGTGTCTTGAGATATTATATTAAAATTGTCAGAGAAATGTACAGGGATCACTCATACAAGTAATAAAAAGTTGCTACACCTGATTTTAAACACTTTACAATGCTGCTGACTTGGGAATTCTCCTGCAATTTTTTTCCCAGTAAACGCAGCATAGATTGAAAGGTAATTCTGAAACGGCAGTACTATATTTATGTTTTTCCTATGGAATGGAGTGGTGTCATTTGTGTGAATTTAATCTTAGCAAATGGAAGATTACCTTTACCATGATATGCTTCTGAGCAATACTCTGATACTATGGAATGAAGCAGTCTGATTGGTGAGATGGGCAGGTCTGTGATTTTGAAGTAGAACGACTGCAGCTAGATGTGTTAGCACAATTGAAAACCTGTATGTGTTTTGTTGAATTTAGTTGCACCCTGTTGATTGCTGATTCAATTGATGGGAACCAATATTTTGTGGAAAAAAGGAGTTTGTTGGTCCCTACTTGATGAGATGACTGTTTCCATGAAAAAGACATACTAGACACTAGTGGGGTTATGCATAGGTGCAGCAATCCATAGCAACCAATTTGCTGGGTAGCATTTTCTGGTCGGTTTTTAATTTTTATTTTTTTGCATTTTTTTTTTTGCATTGCACTTAGGTGAGTTAGAGGAGATTATATTATGCTTTTGTTAGCTTTTGTAGAGTAATCTAAAAACTGTATACTTTACCAAACGGCTAGGCCACCTCACTCTTTATTATGCTGTTTTTGGGCCAAGGAGGGCCAGGTTTATACAGTGGCCAACTATAAGGGGCACATTTACTAAGCTCGAATGAAGGATTTGAAGTAAAAAAAAACTTCGAATTTTTAAGTTTTTTTTTTGGGTACTTCGAGCATCGAATAGGCTACTACGACCTCCAACTTCGATTCGACCTCCAACTTCGATTCGAACTAAAAATCATTCGACCATTCGATAGTCGAAGTGCTGTCTCTTTAAAAAAAACTTTGACTACTTACTTTGCCACTTTAAACCTACCGAGCTACAATGTTAGTTCGATCAATTAAGTCCTTCGAATCGAACGATTCGACGGATTTTAATCCATCGATCAAACAATTTTCCTTCGATCAGAAATTGCTAGGAAAGCTTATGGGGAAGGTCCCCATAGGCTAACATTGGTGCTCGGTAGGTTTTAGGTGGCGAAGTAGGTAGTTAAAGTTTTTTTTAAAGAGACAGTACTTCGACTATCGAATGGTCGAATAGTCGAACAATTTTTAGTTCGAATCGTTCGATTCGTAGTCGAAAGTCAAAGTAGCCAATTCGATGGTCAAAGTAGCCAAAAAAAAAAGTAGAAATTCGAAGTTTTTTTCATTCAAATCCTTCACTCGAGCTTAGTAAATGTGCCCCTAACTGTTCTAAATTGATACATTTAGTTGATTTGTTCTCTTTAACCCTGATGAGCGGAGTGCCTGAGTTTCATTAAAGGCAGCTGTTAGAACTGATACAATAGTTGCTAATATGCCACAGATTCTGCTGAAAATGTATCAAATAAATGTATCAACTAAATGTAGCAAATTGTAACAGTTCAGATGCTCCTGGATCACTGAGCTGCCAGACTGAAACATTAACACAGGAAAATAACTTTAAAATGGTAGAAAATAAAAGATGGAAAGCAATTGAATAAAGTTTTTGTTTATGGTGAACTATCTGAGTGTTTGGAAGGTGAACAACCCCTTTAAACAGGCCTAAGAAACATGACTGCAATACTAGCACTGTATTTAATTCTCTACTGCAAATAAAGGAGTAATACATAAGTTAATCTTTACTTCTGCTTTAATACAATTGCAGAAGGACAGTGTAGTGTGCTATTGCAGTTTTGGCCCTGTGAATTTGGTTTAATTAAACACATGAGCCCAAAATCAACCCATGTGTCATTTACTTTAAGGTTCCGATTCCATTTGGCTGGATGCTAATACTTGGCTAATGGTAGATAGCTTCAGTGCATCCTTTTATTTAAGGTATTTTTATATGTAAAGGGCCAGTAACACAATAAAATGATATATTTTACATTTAGGCAGTTGTCTCCTCCTTATCTTAATGTGTAAAACCAAATTCTGGTGTATTGTAGATACGCTTTTTTAATTAAATCCGAATTAAATTATAACTGATAACATTTTAATTAAATCAAAATCCGAAAAGTTCTCACTATTTTCTGAAAACGACTCCACTACTTCTACCAAATTTGCACAGACTCCCCCCCCCCCCCATTTACCAATAGATTTTCATAAAGATTTCTTGTGTGGGAAAACACTTGATAAAATTGTGAAAAAATCCCAATTGTTTTATTCAGACTTTAACACCACGGGGGTTTCATAATTCATGAAAAATTCAAATTTTTTTTTTCTGCAAAAATGTTGTTTTCCCATGTAAAAGTCTGCTTTTCTTAACAGTTCTTTTATATTACAGACACAGAAACAGGGGTAATCTAAACAATCAGGTATCACAGCACTTGGACCATCTGAACTACCTAAATGATATCCTCATAATCAACTGCGAGTTCCTCAATGATGTCCTCACAGACCATCTTCTTAACAGACTACTGCTTCCTCTTTATGTATACTCGCTGGTAACACAGGATGAGGTAGAATAGATTTCAAACCATTGCCTTTTTTAAAATCACCTTTTTCCCAGCATTTGCCTTTGTTTGCACCATCCATCCTCCCTTCTGTTTGTTCCTCCAACCAGAGTGTGGGCTCTTTTAGCATCTGGTGGGGGTACCAAATTTGGGGTAAACAGTTGAGTCCTTTGCATACCGGATAAATAGTAGGGATGCACCGAATCCTGGATTCGGTTTGGGATTCGGCAAGGATTCGGCCTTTTTCAGCCGATTCGGATTCGGCCGAATCCTTCTGCCCGGCCGAACCGAATCCTAATTTGCATAGGCAAATTAGGGGCAGGAGGGAAATCACGTGACTTTTTGTCACAAAACAAGGAAGTAAAAAA
The DNA here is from genome assembly GCF_017654675.1 of Xenopus laevis. Classification (NCBI taxonomy): domain Eukaryota; kingdom Metazoa; phylum Chordata; class Amphibia; order Anura; family Pipidae; genus Xenopus; species Xenopus laevis. The sequence continues at coordinate 86,306,080 of NC_054388.1, forward strand.
TGTTTTCCCCTTTCCCCCTAATTTGCATATGCAAATTAGGATTCGGATTCTGTTCGGTATTCGGCCGAATCTTTCGCAAAGGATTTGGGAGTTCGGCCGAATCCAAAATAGTTGATTCGGTGCATCCCTAATAAATAGGTTTGATTGCTACGTTTTGAATTTATTGTAGCAAAAGATATAAGATAAAATGCTACATTAATAGCGAAGTAGATTACTACAGCATATCAATTATTAGTAATGCTCCAGTTTTCCTTAGCAATGACAGACAAAACTGTAGTGCAAAGATTAGTAATAGTGATGGCAGTAGAAAGATCTCAAGAGATAATCTACCCTGGATATATTATTAATAAATGTTTTTAGTAGATTATACTTTTGGTGGTATTATCTAGTTATTATCAACATCATTAATTTTAGAGGGCCTGCAATTTCACTTGCTTTGTAATCATTTAGAGTAAACGGGGTACTTTAATTTAACAGACAAGGGTTAAAGGTTTAATGGCTAAAACATAAAATCCCATCTTTACTTTCTTTTATGAAAAAGAAATCCAATATACTTTGAAATTCCCCTTTCATTTACTTGCTCTGACAGCTGCAGATAGGAGACACGGTCCCTAACTGCTCTGCAGGGAAACTGAGCATACTTTCAAACAACAGGGGAGCCCCCCCCTACCTTACTTCCCTGATCTCAAGCAGCTTTGGTTGTTTCCCTGTAGAGCAGCCGGCGACTGTGTAGAGATTTGTATCCACAGATCCAGTGCAGTCTGCATTACTGTATTAGCTTCTATGGTAGATATTATTTGACTTGTGCTGTTTTAATAATTTATGACGATCACCAAGCTTAACATCCCAACATAAGCCCAGATCACACTGAGCATATGCATGGTCTTGGTCTTGCAAAGATGTTTAACAAAGTTATAAGATGACCGCCCCCACAGTTCATGTTTATGTTTAATATATAAAGTACAGCATTTCTAGCATTATTTAATTTTTTAAAACTAGCAAACCCTTTTGAAAATGGATATAGATTCACAGTAGGAGAGGGTAAGACCCCATCAGTAATATGCTATGCAGTGCTCAAACAGTATTTTATTGATTTAGAGAGAGAGTCCAAAGATGGTAAAGGGTATGGAAAGTTATATAGAAAGACTGGACAAATTAGGGGTGTTTAGGCTGCAGAAGAGGCACTTAAGGAGGAGACATCACTGTGTATAAATATATAAGGGCATATATAATAAACTATCTACTGCTTCATTGAGCAGTAGCTCCATCCATCATATGTCCAGGTTGAACTCCATGGAAATTTGTGTTAGCCTAAGTAAGCTATTGTGTTACCAAGACTTTCATCATGTGTTCAGTATTGCCCATTTAATAAATTCTAGTGGTAAAATTAATGCTTTATTGGGGATTTTTTTCAGCTTGTATTTGAGAGATTGATTAAAAAAATAAATAAATGCCTTAAGACATTATTCCACGATTCCTTGTACAGAAAACCCAGTGTCCCTAACATTCTCAATAATAGATCTCACACCTGCATTATTATTATCATGTGTTATTTATAAAATAAAGGTTTCAAACATTGTGTTCATTTAAGATTTGAACTAAAACTATATATTAACAAAGTATTTTTTCTTTAGCCTGGAGATCGCCCAAGAATAAGTCGGCAAGTGGCTCTATATTTGCTGTCACAGGTAAAATCTTTATATGATTAAAAAAAATAATGTGGTGATTACACCAAGGCACTCTAACCCTTTTAGTGTTAAAGGGATACTGTCATGGGAAAAAAAAAAAATTTCAAAATGAATCAGTTCATAGTGCTGCTCCAGTAGAATTCTGCACTGAAATCCATTTCTCAAAAGAGCGAACAGATTTTTTTATATTCAATTTTGAAATCTGACATGGGGCTAGACATATTGTCAACTTCCCAGCTGCCCCAAGTCATGTGACTTAAACTTCAAAATAAACTTCAATCACTCTTTACTGCTGTACTGCAAGTTGGAGTGATATCCCCCCCCCTTTTCCCTGCAGCAGCCAAACAAAAGAACAATGGGAAGGTAACCAGATAACAGCTCCCTAACACAAGATAACAGCTGCCTGGTAGATCTAAGAACAGCACTCAATAGTAAAAACCCATGTCCCACTGAGACACATTCAGTTACATTGAGAAGGAAAAACAGCAGCCTGTCAGAAACCATTTCTCTCCTAAAGTGCAGGCACAAGTCACATGACTAGGGGCAGCTGGGAAATTGACAAAATGTCTAGCCCCATGTCAGATTTCAAAATTGAAAATAAAAAAATCTGTTTGCTCTTTTGAGAAATGGATTTCAGTGCAGAATTCTGCTGGAGTAGCACTATTAACTGATGCGTTTTGAAAAAAACATGTTTTCCGATGACAGTATCCCATTAAGTAGGTATAGTCTATTGGATATATGTATCAAAGAGTGAAGTTAGAGATCGCCACAGTCCGCTAGAGTGAAATTCCGCCACTCTCCATTCATTTCTATGGGATTTTGAAAGGCGTATTTATCAAAGTATTCACTTTTACCCATTGATAAATTCTCTTTTAAAAATCCCATAGAAATGAATGGAGAGTGGCAGAATATCTCTCTAGAGGACCGTGGCAATCTCCAACTTCGCTCTTTGATACATATACCCCGATGTGTTTTGCAAAAACTGCCAAGCCAACCAGTGACTCTTATTGGCATCCATAGTTCTCTGCTTATGTGCCCTCCACTTGTCTAAATCTATGTTGGTTTTATTAGAAACCAATAAGCATCTTGAAACAAGCAGCACAGCCAGTGATCTCTTCTATGATGTGTCCTAAAATGTATAAAATTAGCTAATGTGTTAGGGAATCGATAATGATGTATGAACCCAGCCCAATTAATTAATAATAATAATTTAAAAAAGAGGGGTGTGTGGGCTTACAACAACATATTAAATGCATACCCAAAACGCCCTGTTCCGACACACATCCACACCCATATCATTGATTGGGTGACGAACCTTATAGAGGATAATGCTGCAAAACCCAAAGGAATATCCACCTTCAGGTTTACTGTTTTCATGCTCCAAGCAGGGGTCTTTTATTATTATTATTATTATTATTATTATTATTATTATTGTGTTGGGTGCACTGTAAGTGCTATACGTTCCTAATCCATTTGATGCAGATTTTTTCAGTTTGATGATGGCAATGAAAGTACTTGAAGAATGGGTCAAGCTGATTTTGTGCCTCAAAGGAGAAGACCGTTCACCATGTGTAGTCAAGCTGACGCATACAAATATAGAGGGCCAGCCACCCTTATTTTTTTATGTTTGCACTTTCAATATAATATTTTTATTTGTTGGTGTTCCCCTGCCTCAGAGAAGGACATCTAGTCTCTCAAATGTAACTTGGAAGTTGTGAAAATGTTAAAAGCTTAGGAGGACAAATCCTTTTTTTTTTTTTTTTTTTTTTTTTTACATTGATGTGACCAGTCAGTAAGGAGCAGTAGAAGACAACACTGATTCAGAAGTTTGGCTATTGCTCCATATTGAGAGTCACCATGGTTGGACAGGAACACAAGATTCTATGTAATTTACCCACTGGAACCATCAGTTCTTGGGATGGCCTTTATTTATTTCTTTAAATTTTTCGTTTTGGTAGCGCTGTTGTTTGATCAATGCAGCGTGGCACTTTCATGAATGAAATCCGCCAGACACTGGGTTTAATCCAGAAACTTGCAGTGCTGCTGTGCCTAATAATGTAAAATAATTGTGTTTGTCTCAAGCCTAGCTTTCTTTACTCCTCCACAGCAGATGGATTTAACCCCCAGTAAGCCTACATCTGTTAATTGTTGTACTGCAAACATACAGTAATGTAGAGTCTTAGAGAACTGTTTCCCAACAAATGCAGGTATATATTTTTAATAATATTCATGCCAATTTATTAACCCTTAACAAAGGGGACGTTATTGATCTTTGGATTACTGGAATGGCTTTCAGCATTTGGAGTTCATCCCATTCAGAGCTTTGCTTTAAAATAAATAAATGTGCATCAACCTTACGCCCTACAGGCATTTAAGTTTATATTCAAATTGACCTAATAAACTTCTGAAGAAGCAATGCTTGCTGGCAAATTAGGGCTTTCTAATAGATCAGCTGAATAATGCACTCAGAGACAAACCAAGCCTCTTTTAAAAAGAAGCCTTGAGAAACTGGGATAAAAAAGAGAAAAACAACTTGACTGCAGTCTCCTTAGTTTGTCCTTGGCTAGAAGGTACTGTACTGTGTGTTGTTTTCCATTATTAATCATTCTAATATCTATTTATTTCACTTCCTTCATTGTAGTTTAAAGGACAAGAAAAGGCAAAAAAATTAAATCTAATTTTTACTTTATTTAATGAAAAAGAAACCTATCTCCAATATACTTTAAAGGAATTGTTCAGTGTAAAAAATAAAAACTGGGTAAATAGATAGGCTGTGAAAATAAAAAATGTTTCTAATATAGTTAGTTAGCCAAAAAATGTAATGTATAAAGGCTGGAGTGATTTGATGTATAACAAGTCAGTCAGAGCACTACTTTTCAGCTCTCTTGGTTTACACTGACTGGTTGCCCTGGTTACCAGGCAGTAACCAATCAGAGACTTGAGGGGGGGCCACATGGGTCATTTCTGTTGCTCTTGAATCTGAGCTGAATGCTGAGGGTCAATTGCAAACTCACTGAACAGAAATGTACCATGTGGCCCCCCTTCAAGTCGCTGACTAACTCAGAGTTATAGAGCTGAAAAGCAGGAAGTTGGATTCTGGCTGTTTTATTAGACATCTGTTCACTCCAGCCTTTATATATTACATTTTTGGCTAACTAACTATATTAGAAACATTTTTTATTTTGCACAGCCTATCTATTTACACAGTTTTTATTTTCACACTGAACTATTCCTTTAATTAAAAAATGTGTACCGTTTTTATAAGAAACCTGACTGTATGCAGTGAAATTCTCCCTTCATTTACTGCTGTGGATTGGAATTGTCAGACGGTCCCTAACTGCTGAGCAGGGAAACAATAATACTTATGAACAGCAGGGGGAGCCCCCGCCTTACTTACCAGCCATGCAGAATCCAAGCAGCTTTGTTTATGACGATCCCTAAGCATCCCAGACCACACTGAGCATGTGCAGGGTCAGGGTCAGGCAAAGTTGTTTAAAATAGTTACAAGATGACAGCCCCCTGTGGCCAACTTTAAAAGTATAAATCATTTGTTTCATTAGGCTTTGTGGTGCAGTAAGTTCATGCTTATGTTTAGTATACAAAATACAGCATTTCTAGCCTTATTCTAATTTAGACTTTCCTTGTCCTTTAAACATCAGTTTGTTCTTTCCATTTTTTCACAAGTAGTGGGGGATTGTTTTTTTCTTTTGTGGTTAAAGGCTTTTGTAGTAAATATGTATCTATGTTGCCAAATACTCTTTGACATAGGAACACCTTTAATTTATGTTTGGCTTTTCTTTGTTTTTGTTGCCATACTTAATAGATGTACAACTGTTAACAATTAACGGATTTAGTATGCACCAGCGTGTAAGAGGTGTTTAATACAAAGCGGATAATGTGGATAGAGAACTTCCGGAATCATTATGTGTGTGTATATGTGTGTGTATGTATATATATATATATATATATATATATATATATATATATATATATATATATATATATATATATATATATATATATATATATATATATATATATATATATATATATATATATATATATATTTACTGGACCAAGTGCTGTTAGAATTTAAAAAATTGACAATAAATATAAATGCACAAAAGAAAAATTATTACTCGGCGTTTAGGGTTTCGGTCTCACCAGACACCTTGATCTGGAGTGAAAAGCAAACAGAGCACCCTCTCTCACATCTATTAAAAAAAAAAAAAAAGTCCTGCTTTAGGACCAAAAAGTGGAATAAAATCAATTTTTTTGCCTAATATACAAACCCTTAGTATATATACATTCATGGATATAGATAAAAAGTGGATTTATTGGAGCTTCACATAATCTCTCACATCAACGTGTTTCGGTTGATCCAGCCGACGGTTTAAGGAGAACCAAAATGTGTTGATGTAGGGGACCATGTGAAGCTCCAATAAATCCATGAGTGCTTCCAGTGTCTTCAATTGTCTGATCTAATTTGGGAAAGCACCTGGGATCTGTTTGTAATATGTTGAGTGCCGGTACTTATAGTGACATCCCCATATCATGATGCTTGTGCCACCATGCTTCACTTTCTTCACAGTGTACTATGGCATGAATTCAGCGTTTGTTGATTAACAAACTATCTGCAGACCCTAGACCCAAAAAGAACAATCTTGCTTTTATCAATCCCCACAAAATGTTGAGATATTTCTCTTTAGGCCAGTCAGTGTGTTCTTTGGCAAATTGTTACCTCTTCAGCACACCTTTATTTCAACAATGGGACTTTGCAGGGACTTCTTGCCGATAGTTTGGCTTCAACTTTTTAATAAAAGTACGCTTTTCTTCTGGACAATGTCTGGAACAACCCGTTTTTCAGAGAGAAATGAACTTTACCCAGTAGCACATTTGCTGCCTTCCCTCCTTAAATAAGGGACGTAAGTGAAACCTGTTTTTTCACATAATGACCTCGCTAATTGAACTCCACACTGCTATTATTTGGAACAAGCTATTATTATTTTGAACAAGCCTCAGTTAATGATTCAGTGACACAGAATCAGCAGCATGTATATCTTAACTGTTGGGTCTATTGGTTTTTTATTACGTTACTACACCTACTAGTAAATTATTTGCCATGTAGAAATATAATTTTGATCAAAAACAGTGATTGATCAGGTTAGTGATGTCGAACTGCTATTATTCTGAACACAACTGTATATAATTAATGACTAAAATGGTAGATGTGTATATAGTTTGACCCAACCCACTAAAGGATCCCTAGAATTATTGGGGGGTACAGGCTGACCGTAATTGTAGGGTTCCCTTGCAGCAGTGTCAGTTTGCAGTTTCAGCAGTCTGGCTGATAGGGTCCAAATTACCATAGCAACCATGCATTGATTTAAACGAGAAACTGGAATATGAATAGGAGAGGACCGGAGTAGAAAGATGTGTAGAAAATAGTACAGTAACGATACATTTGTAGCCTTACAAAGCATTTGTTTTTTAGATGGGGTCAGTGACCCCCATTTGAAAGAGTCAAGGCAAATAATTGAAAAACTATAAAAAAAAATGAAAAAAGGAAGACCAATTAAAATGTTTCCTAAACTATCATCCTATAAAATACTAAAAGTGAGCCATCACTTTTAATGAAAGCTGTATTTTATGTATATGTTATATATATTTAACTCTTGGTTTTCTCTTTATCCCACATTTAGGTCTTTTTAACAATCCACTATGCACCTTTGGTCAACTCTCTAGCTGATGTCATATTAAATGGAGACCTGTCTGTGTTTTCATCTAAAGCAGAACATGATATTCAGCAAAGTTCTGTAAGTCGCTATTTCAGTGTTTCTTTGAATGCATTTTGGTACTTGTCTGACAAACTTTATTAGTACTGACAAATGGCTGATGATAAAAAAAAAAAATGTTTTACATGTTTGATTTCCTGTGGGGATTCACTCAGCTCATAAATGGCCTTCCTAGGAGAAAGTTTTGCCTTCTGACAAATATCTCCTCTAATTTGATACATTATTGCTAAGGCAGTTAAGAATAATGAGGAGGGTCAAGTGCTCAAAAAATAAAGTAAAAGGTAGGGAAAAAACACTACAGAAAAGTCTAGTTTTATGCAACAAGTTTGTTCAGCTTTGTTCTATAATGAAAAAGCCAATGGCAATATCAAAATGTATGTCCTTCCAAATATCATTGGGCCCTTCCTTTTTATTTATAGAAAGGTCTTAAAGGAATTGTTCAGTATAAAAATAAAAACGAGGTAAATAGATAGACTGTGCAAAATATATATAATATAGTTAGTTAGCCAAAAATGTAATGTATAAAGGCTGGAGTGACTGAATGTCTAACATAATAGCCAGAACACTACTTCCTGCAGCTCTCTTGGTTTCCACTGACTGGTTACCAGGCAGTAACCAATCAGTGACGTGAGGGGGCCACATGGGTCATAACTGTTGCTTTTGAATCTGAGCTGAATGCTGAGGATCAATTGTAAACTCACTGAACAGTTATGTCCCATGTGCCCCCCCCCTTCAAGTCGCTGAGCTGCAAAGCTATTATGTTCGACATCCAGTCACTCCAGCCTTTATACATTACATTTTTGGCTAACTAACTATATTAGAAACATATCTACCCAGTTTTTATTTTTACACTGTTCCTTTAATGTATTTTAACCCTAACTTGTACTTATGTTTTGTAGTACTTAATGGCTTAGAACAGAGGTCCCCAACCTTTTATACCCATGAGCCACATTCAAATGTAAAAAATGTTGGGGAGCAAAAACATAAAGAAAGTCCCAGTGGATGCCAAATAAGGGCTGTGATTGGTTATTTTGTAGACCCTATGAGGACTGACAGCCTACAGGAGGCTCTACTTGACAGTACACTTAAGGACAATACTTATTAAGCTGTATCAAAACTGAAATTATTTCAAAAAACAGTGTGAAAAACAGTGTAAAATAAATGGCGAGCTTATTAAAGTGTGTGTAATTTTACGCCATGCAAATGCCAGATTTGACGCCTTTATTTTACACGACTTCTGACGGACAGCAAGCTAAGAAACAAATTTACATAAAATGTACACCATTTTTTATATCGTTTTTTACATGGCAAAGCCTAGTGATGTGGTGTATTATCACACTGTTTTTTCACACAGCATAATAAATATATCCCTTAGTTTTCATGCAACCAAAAAGTGCCTCCAAGCATGAAATTAAAAAATAAGCACCTGCTTTGAGGCCACTGGGAGCAACATAAAAGAGGTTGGTGAGAAACATGTTGCTCATGAGCCACTGGCTTTTTCTTTCTCTTAAAGGAGAAGGAAAGGTTAAAACTAAGTAAGCCTTATCAGAAAGGTCCATCTAAATATACCAGTAAACCCCCAAAGTAATGTTGCTCTGAGTCCCCTGTCAAAAGAAACACTGCATTTCTTTCCTTCTATTGTGTACTCATGGGCTTCTGTATCAGACTTCCTCCCTTGAGCTTAAACCTCATTGCCCTGGGCAAGAGCATGCTCAGTTTGCTCCTCTTCCCCCCCCCTCCCTTCTCTACTGTAATCTGAGCCCAGAGCAGGGAGAGACTCAGGCAGGAAGTGATGTCACACCACATTAATACTGCAGCTCCTATCCTAAACAAACAGAGAGAGTTTCTAGAGCTTTTTACTCGGGTATGTTAAAACATTCCACAGAATAAATATAGCATTCTAGCTTGCACTATTGCAGCTAATCTATTGGTAATAAAATGCCTCCGTAGCTTTCCTTCTCCTTTAAGACACTTGCCATTTGATGCCATATTGCAATTGCAATTTATTTAAAATGCATTCATTGTCACTGACACTGTTTTTGAGTTTAATGTATTGTAAGGAATGTTGAGGGGTTCATACAGAAGTAGTGAAAAAATACATATTATGCATACTAGTTTTTGACAGAAAATCAAGGCTTGATGAATACAAAAGGGATTTGAGGGCTGAAAGGAACAGTAACATCACATAATGAAAGATTTTTAAAGCATTAAATATAATGCTGAATCAATAACTGCTGTTTTGATTCAGAAACACTACTATTGTTTATATAAAAGCTGCTGTGAAGCAGGGGGTCAGCATGGGTGTACAGCCTTTCAAAGGAGGAAAGGCTCAGGTTACGTAGCAGATATTGGATAAGCTCTGTAGAACATAATGGTGTTATCTGTTATCCACTGTTTGACATGTGCAATTTTACCCTTTTTCAGTTTATGCCATTGCTGCACAGCAGCTTATTTAAATGATCTATAATCGTGTTTCTAAAGCAAACAGATCAGGTTTACCAGTGCAGGGCAACCGTACATGATATTTTCATTCCTTGGTGTTACTGTTCCTTTAAAGGGGGTGTTTCACCTTTAAATTAAAGTTTAGTATTTTATAGAATGACTAATTCTAAGTAACTTTCATTTGGCCTTCATTATTTCTTTTTAATAGTTTTTTAAATATTTGCCGCCTTCTTCTAAATCTTTCCAGCTTTAAAATGGAGGTCACTGACCCCCAACTAAAAACAACTTCTATGTAAGGCTACACATTTTTGTTATTGCTACTTTTTGTTACTCCTTTTTCTATTCCCTATCTTACATTTGTAACCTGCTTATGAGCTTGTGCGTAATGAGTTAGTGATGCAAAGCTTGTAGTTAAATCTATGCCTTGAACCTGTAACATTAATAAATCAATATAATCTTCTGTACTTAAAAGAAGGGGGGAAACATTTTTCTGCCAAAAAAACACCACCCTATTCTGAAAAACTGTTTATTAATAAACAATCTTATTATTAAATTACATATAATTATAATTATTTAAGGATCTTCTGTTGATGATAGTGTTGTGAATTTAACCGCACAAGCTTGCAAGAAATGAGGTTGTTAACCCCTCTCCACTATTCTTCCTGTTGGTTTGCCCTCTATAGTTCCTCGTCTGTCTTCTGTGGAAATTCAATGTCTGGCTGTCCCTGTTATTTTGTATGAATCTCTGCCATTGATGACTTCCTGTATATACCTTAATAACATCCTGTCTCTCTTCATTTTCTATCCCACACTCTTCTGGTCTACCCAGGGAAAGTTCTCCTTCTTTGTCTCTCTTCTTTCTTTTTTGCCTTTACAATCTGTTTCTTTGAGTAATTGTAATAATCTTTATATATGTATGAAACATGCATACATTTGTTGTTGTAAATAGAATCTAAAATGTTCAGTTACCTATAATTGTGTGAAATGTTGCTGTAAAACATAATGATCAAAAATCCAGCACTTTTAGGGGCAGATTTATAAATAAAAACTCACCCACTTTCTATTCATTCATTCCTATTGGATGTTAAGAAGGATATTTATCAATGGGTTAAAATTGGAACTCATCATTTGATAAATACGCTTCCACAAATAGGGATGTAGTTGCTATACTATCTTAGTTTTAGCCTAAGGTTATTGTGCAAACTGTGAGGGATGATTTATCTACCATAGGAAAATGTGTACCTTGGCAGTAACATGGCAACCAATCAATTTTTTTTCTTTGATTGACGCAAAACGGTAATTGCTGATTATTCTATGGGTTACTGCCATGGAAAAAATGTGACCTGTTTAGTGTTCATTTAGTGTTACTAAATGAAGCCCCTCTGCGTGCTGGCTGATTCTCCAGTCATTTTATGTAATTAGATTCGTATCTTATCAATTTCACTGATAAGATAAAATTAAAGTGTTACCTTGTGGTAAAGAGTTCTCAGAAATACAAATATTGCACAGCTCACTTCCTCGAAATGTCTCACTTCACTTCTGCAACTTCTTTTTTTTTAAGCAAATGAACAACTTCTACCAGTATATAGGGTTGTAATTAAACATAGGTGTGGAGCCACGTCATGCTTGGTAATCCATTTGATACTTTGCCCTTAAAATTGACCACTATCAGGTTTTTTGAGGGCTAAGGTGCATGAGTAAAAAGCTATGTTTATTTTGCAGCTGTCACCATAGATGTGTCTTCCTTCCTGTTGGGTGAGAAAGGTTTCCATCTGCTTCCTGCACAGTACAGATGTGGTTTGGTTTTACCTGCCCAGAGTTTGTCGATGTTCTTAACCTACTTTCTCTTTCCCGTAACAAAATGCTGAATTACTGGTACTGCGTTGACTTACTAGCAGAGCCAGCACGTGTTCAAACCAAAACTTGTGTAGCAAAAGCAAGGCAAGCGTTTGCATGAGAAACTAAATGCAGGAGAAAATATGCCAAACGAGTGATAAGTAAATGTAAATTATTATTAATTACATTATAATTCATTCTTTAGGAAATAACAAAATCTACCTTGAAATCAGAAATATATTTGTTTAATTTGTATGTAGATATACTTGAGTATAAGCCGAGTTTTTCAGCATCCAAAATGTGCTTAAAAAAGTCTACCTCGGCTTATACTCGGGTCAGTGGTATCCGACCCGAGTAGCTGAGATTGCAGTCACTTTTAATCATTCCTATACCAACAGTTCACTTGGGGAGAGACTGCAATATCCCATAATGCCCTCTGTTGGTTATATGAAAGAATAACAGTGACTGCAATATCACACAGCGCCATCTGTTGGTTATATGAAAGAATAACAGTGACTGCAATATCACACAGCGCCATCTGTTGGTTATATGAAAGAATAACAGTGACTGCAATATTACACAGCGCCATCTGTTGGTTATATGAAAGAATAACAGTGACTGCAATATCACACAGCACCCTCTGTTGGTTATATGAAAGAATAACAGTGCGCCCTCTGTTGGTTATATGAAAGAATAACAGTGACTGCAATATCACACAGTGCCGCCTGTTGGTTATATGAAGGATTAACAGTGATGGCAATATCACACAGCGCCCTCTGTTGGTTATACGAAAGATTAACAGTGATGGCAATATCACACAGCACCCTCTGCACATGGTAGTGGGACAGTGGGACAATGCACACAGTAATCCGTTTGGCAATTCTCCATCAACTTTGCAAAGAAGTCCGGTTGATCGCGGGGGGGGTCGCTTTGGCAGAATGTGCGCTGCTGGGAGACGGCTGTAGTTGTGTCTAGGCTTATACTAGAGTCAATAAGTTTTCCCAGTTTTCTTAGGTAAAATTAGGTACCTCGGCTTATACTCGGGTCGGCTTATACTCGAGTATATACGGTATTGGGGTTGAATAAAGGAGTGTATAGTGTATGCTCTCTAGCCTTTTTAATAGTATCAGGTGTGTTAGGGTCCATCATGTTTTGCCACAATACAGACTTTTAAGTGTGGCTTCCAGTAATAGCTTTTTTTTTAAACTGTGGTGTAGTGATAATATTTGCTAGTGCAAAGATATCACTTTTCAAGAAATAACCATATTTTTCCTCCATATTTCTTTCATGTAGTGACTACTAACAGATGGGTGGAAAAGCTTTTCTTTCTGGTACAGAGAGTGTGTAGAACAGTTTGACAAACTTGAAAGTCATTAGGGAAATGTGTTTCATTCTTGAGTACGGGCATCAACAAATATTCTATTTACTGTCCTACCCATGCACAGAGTTTGGCATGGGCCAAAAATAATGTGCCACAGCATATTAACCTTTGCTTGAGACAATTGCCCTACACAGACAATACAAACAGACATGCAAACTCACCACCACAGTGCTTGTAACTGAGGAACACTACAAAGGTGCCTCCTGCAGGCCCTCAGAGGTAGACTGAAAGAGCATCACAGATTAAACATATACAGAATCTCTATTCTGTGTTTTCCTGTCTATGTTTTGCCTGCTACTGGTCTTTAGATCTGTACATCTCCTATAACTCCCATCATATGACTGGACTTTTCCCAGTCCCATTCTGATTTCTAATCATGCATGGTTGGGAAGGGAAAGAGTTGATGTATGAAAGGGTGAGATATTAATTGACTCTGACCTCTGTGTTTAATGCCAAGAATGGGAGATAGGGCCAAACAAATTCACACTGCTCAGCAAGACTTTTTGCTGTCATTTACATACATTTTCACTACTTTGTTTGACGTGGCAGGATGTTTTTGAGGACGTCCCGTTGCCAGTACACAAGAACCTGTACTGTTCATGTTCTCTCGTGAAAATATTCTGTGTTTGTGAAAGCAATGGGCGGCACTACGTGTTAAACACAGCCACCGACGAGCAGTTCCCACAATTTGCGCCAGCTATTTAGCTAGGTTTAGCTTTCCTGAGTAACAAATGGCATATAATTAATGACATACTATAATTAAGATACCATTATTACCTTTGGCAAATACACAGTAGGAAATAGTTAACTTAATGAACTGATTAAAATGCAAATTTATCAAACTGATGATATCATAGGAATGTACTGCGGTTACGGTGCTTTATAAAGCCTGTTCACCATCACATCAGTCTCTGCTCCACTGGAAATTACTTTTTATGCATCCTACCACACAAAAAACCTTGGATCAGTTTGATCAAGAATCCACAAACCTGTCTATGTACAGTGTGGGGAAAAAAAACACCGGACCATAGAGCTTAAACCAGCATGGACTTGAGGATAGCACCCACACTACACAACAGCAAAGCTAATCACATTACTAGCCAATATCCATCCATGTGGCCAAGGAAAAAATAGAGTAGGGAGTAAAGTACAGCGCACAGGACTGAGGATGGATGAATAAAAAAAAAATGTAAGATATACAAATTAGAGACTCCTAAAAGCATCAAAGGGGTTTCAACAAAGTATTAGAAAATTAACATGTTATTTTCAGTTTTTTTAAATTTGTCCAATTACTTTTGAGCCCCTGAAATGAAGTGATTGTGTTAAAAAAAAGGTTTTAATTCCTTACATTTTTATTCAATCTTTTTGTTCAACCCACTGAATTAAAGCTGAAAGTCTGCAGTTCAACTGTGTCTCAGTTGTTTCGTTTAAAATTCATTGTGGTAATGCACAGAACCAAAATTAGAGAAAAAAGTTTTCTGTCCAAATATTTATGGACCTTACTGTATATTGAATAAAATTATTAGCACTGTGTCCTTGTAAGCCTGTTATCCCAAGTTTGATTTAAGCCAGGGCACTATCTGCAAGGAGCATGTGTATTCTCTTTCTGTGTGTACATGGGTTTCATTAGTGACTTACAGGCAGGTTAATTGGCTCCTGTTAAATGTGTCCATAGTGTGAGTAAGTGCCAAAGTGACCTTAGATTGTAAGCCCCACTGAGACAGGGAATGATGTGAATGATGTATAATATCTAAAGAAACACTGAAAAAAATCATCAGGGCTTTGCAAATAAATAATAATAATGTGGAAGAAATAAGGTGGAAGACAAGGGATCTTACAGGGACACCTTGTACAATAGGCCTGCATCTGCATTTTTTTTTACAAGCACAAATATGTGTGAAAGATAAATCCCTTTTCTAGCTATATACAGTACATGGTTACATTTAGCCCTAAGTAGATACATAAGGAGTTACCCATTTCTCCTTATCAGGACTACTTCACATAAAGGGCAATGAGACATGGTGAAATCTGTTGCCCAAAGTAAAAAAAGAAAAGAAAAATTGCTTCCGCAGGCTGCAAATAAATTACAAGGCATCTTCAGGGAGATCCGTCGCCTGCAATTTTTAACATGGGGACAAATTTCCCCATGTATCATTGCACAAACACTTTCCGTCCAGCACTTTCACTTCCCAGCTCTAGTACAATGGTCAGACAGAAAGTACAGAGAATTTAGGAGACAATCACACCACTTCCATCACCGTTAGCAGTAGCACTGTGTTCAGCTGCAGCATAATTGTCTTTCACTGCCAAGCAGCCTTTATTATTCAGCAGAAAACACCACTTTTCTATATGATTTTCCAAGCACAATTGTCACAAGCCTTTAAATTTTAAAAATTGAGAATGGCAGTACATTTAATATAAGTTCATAAGTAACGGAGTAGCAGAGTGAATAATTTAAAGGATAACTAAACCCCCCCCAATAAGAAAAAACCCTTCCTACTACCCTAGGTAGTCCCCCCCCTCCCTACTCCCCCCCCCACATAGTTACCCTTGAAATTGCCCCTAAGAGTTTGCTCACGTATTGGTGCAGAGTAAGCGCAGCGGAGTCGCCTTCCGGATCTCCGGTCTTTTTCTCTAAGTGAGCAACGTATAAGTGCATGCACATTAGTCATCCATTTTCTAGCAACTGCACATGCGCCAAAAGTGACGGAAATTGCCGAAGGGAAGGAAGAGGACCTGAAGAAGACCGGAGATCCAGAAGGTGGCACCTATGAGCTCTGCAGTGCTTATTCTGCACCAATACATGAGCAAACTCTTAGGGGCACTTTCAGAGGGAAGCCTTGAGGGGTTTTTCTTATTGGGGTTTATAGGAAAGACCCCCCCTAAAGGGCAAAGGATACACAATAAAAAAAAAAATGAACGTGCCTTTCATGCGCTCAATCTAAAGAAATTCTTCGAAATAATTGCAAAAAATTTTTTTCCTGTATAACGACCTTTTTTGGTTTATTTAGTACATCATAAAGTTATATAAAGCTACATTCAAAACAATTGGCCTGAAACTGAAACAGATTAAAGTTGTCTTTCTTGGGGAAAAACAATACTATGCAATAAAACAAGAAACATTTTTTACATGATCTGGATAGAAAGAACTGTTTTACACATACTGGATCTTTATCAGCTTTTCATCTTTTACATTTTCTACTCAGGCGGAGAAAAGTTGATGTGCTCACATCTGCTTCTTCTTAGAAGTGCACTGAATAGAGTGATGTCAGCCTGTGAGAGGCCCCATTGAGCAGATTTTGAGGTAGAAGGGTAAACATAATCTATAGAACGGAGAGTATAGCTCTTAAATGTATTTATTGACACGTGCTATGCCTGCTGAATGAAGAGCAGTAACAAGCGAATCTATGTGCCAATATGCTCGCTTTTGTCCTTTTGTTTATTGGAATGTTCACTCACTGGACAAAATGAAATGTGGGCTGTGCACTTTAGGATTGAGCATTAACTGTAAGGCAAGGTTGTTCCTTTTAAAAAACAAAGCAATGTCCTGTTCCATAGTTTTTTTTTAAATTTTTTAATTTATTTATTTATTTATTTTTACTAATATTGCTCTTTGTATGTGATATACTGCTAGTACCACTCTATATTTTCCTAAGGAAATATATACACCTTACAATGTCTCACATGTTAAGAGACACTTTTGAATGGTTTTTGTTTTTTATGCATGCAAGAAGACGTTAAAAAATAATGGATATCCTTCTTTAAATTTGCAGGGAGAGTCTAGTATCCGATGCTTTATAAAACCACAAGAGACACTGGAAAAATCCCTTGAAATCCACCGTCAGAGGGGGAAAAAATACTTGCAAAAGAGACCCAATTACAAAAATGTTGGGGAGGAGGACGAAGAGGACAAAGGGTCAGAAGAAATATCAGAAGATCCAGACAATGCTAAAGGTACAGAGAGTAGTTCAAAAGGAACCAAGACAAGTGGGGAAACTGAAGGTGAGGGAAAAACATTTGGAAATGTAATACTAGTTAAACTTATTGATGGTTTGGTTGAACTAAAATTCCCCCCGCAATCAATATAATCACTTACTTCTCACCATCCAGAGTGCTATTCTATTCTAGACATCTTTGCTGAAGTTATAATCTTCCGCAGCATGCACATTCAAAGGGAGATCCCGTATTTTACTCTACTTCTCATGTGCACCGTCAGGACAGTGCAGAGGATCTATAGGGTTCCAGGCAGTACACTAGTGCGTGCAATGTCTTGCTTCTAAATATAAAGGATTATGTAGTTGTTCTATCTACATAATCATCCATTTAGTTTCATTTTAAGATTAATAGAATTTCTTTTAGACACCTTTCTGACAGCAAAACATCCACATTATGTATAAACATGCTCTGCCAAGCACAAGCATATTTATAACATTCCCATTCTACACAAATTTTTGTGTGAATGTTTTGGGACACTTTAAAATAAAATATAATTGCAAATACAGTATAATACCATTGCACATATTGATGGCTGCCATTCACTTGCAATCATATTAAAGACCAGTAAGGTATGCTGTATCATAGGAATCTATTTCAGGTCTGATTTTCACTGTTAAATACGTTACAACACACCCTTGGGTTTTTTTTCTTGTATACAAAATGCAATGTTATTAAATATATATGTTCTATAACATTACATATAACATCTGTTTATTAAAATTAATCCGGGCTAGCTTCTGTGAGAACTTTGGCTTAATCGCAGCAAATTGTCCCACAGTTATGCCAGATTGCCACACAGGTTTTACTTGCCACAATTTTTATATTATGCTATGAAAAGTCTTTTTTTGGGAGATTTGTTGTCTGGGTTTTATTAAATTTATTGTTTTATTCGAATAAATCTTGGGCAACAGATCCACCCATGTGCCAGGAAAGGCACAGATGAATATATATTGTAAGTATATAAGTATAGTTGCCATACATTACTACACAAATACTCTTCTCTGTTGTCTCCTAGAAATTGAGATGGTGATCATGGAAAGATCAAAATCAGCAGAGAAATCTGCTATAACAGAAGAAAACACTACAGATGAAGAAAAAAGTGCAGCTGCGTCTGGTGCTGAGGCTGGTCAGAACAGGTAAAGATACAGTAGAATATTGTGTTCAGACACCAATTATAAGTTGCAGAAAATAGCACAAACTTTCAGGAGTTAAGTGGATGCTATTTTATAGAGGAATCTGTACATTGCTTTGGCTTTTGTTACATCTGAGTGTTAAGTAATGGTTCACAGGTGGAACAATGTGCCAAAGTATGCAAATAAGTTTCTGTAGATATTGAGGTTGCTCATGTCTTTGGGATTTCCTTAATGTTGTAATTTATTCCAGAGAAGACACCTTTGTAGTTCTTAGTGCCGCAGTGTTTACAAATACAAGTTTTCCGTTTGTAAGTGCAGTGCCAGTTGCATTGCATAACCGGTATCGGAAAGGGCACGATTTATACTCTATATACAGAAAAATATATATTTTGGTGACTTGTTTGTAGCTGTGCATGTTATTTGCACCGTTGCAACAGTGTTGTCTGAGCCTAAACCCTTTCTAAATAATTGCTAGATAAACAGAATTTGCAGGGTCTTTGATTGGATGCATTACCAGTGATCTGTCCATCAACAGCAAAAAAATCATCAAAGCTGCATTCTATTGACTTTACAGAAAAGTCCCATAAAGCAACTATATTTTCAGTGGTTTAATGTCCCTTTCATATAATACACAGATTCCAAACCTTAGAAAGGGTCAGTGAATGGGTACCCTGTAAAGTGGATGTAGCATTAAGCATTTCTCTGAATGTATGTGTATTTTTTCAACAGGCCATTCCTAGATATGGTTTATAGTAATCTAGAATGCACGGAAGATGATTACTATACACTTTTTGTCTTGTGTCTTCTTTATGCGATGACCCATAACACTGGTAAGTAACTGCAAAACATTTGGACAATCCTGTAAAATGCTATGACATCTTGCCTTGGCATCCAATAAATAATAAATGCAGGCTTGGGAATATTGGCAAATTTACAGTGAAATGCACAATGCTATTCCGATATTTTGCAAATATGAGAAAGTCAAGCAGCAGCTCCATCAGTTAAAGCAAAGGCTTTATTGGTATCCCATTAAAAGCAGGGATTCCTAAACTGTCACATTATGGTGCACCCTCCCTAAATCATACCTACTTTCCTTATTAAAAGAACACAAAGTCTTTTCTTTATCAATCTTTTTTACCAAAAAGGCAGCTCCGTAATCGATTTTCCTATACATAATAGTTACAGCTGCTCCTGAAATATATCAATTTAAGGGTAATTAAATTAGAATTGGTTTGCAGGCCTGGAGAGTTGTTTCCTATTAAAACTACAAATTAGGAGAACATTCTTTCCTAGATGACTATTTTATTTGACTACGGTTTCAGACCCTCTCCTGAGAAACATTAGCTTGCTCTTATGAGTTGTCCTTATTGCTTTCAGTTATTTGTATGCTTTTTGTAATTTGTGCCCTTTTTGTCTTTTTCATTTAGCTAGTGTTTTTGCTTTTAACTGCTCACTCTTTTATGGTCTTGATGTGTAGTTTCTAAGAGTACCAAGTGAACTACTTCTACATGTTTTTAGAAGGTGCCCCACTTTGGTTTCCTGGAATGCTGCTGCACTCTGCCTTTATGCTTTTGATTGTTGGCTCTAATCTTGTGCAATCTTTTAGCACATGTCATTGGATGTCAAAACACTGTGATTCCTGGTAATCACATGGCTAGACTTAATGATTCTATGCTGATGAGGGAGCAAAATTATTTCGAGAGCCTACCAGGTGTCACATTTGCGAAATTTGCTCCAGTTCTAGCGACTTCTATCAGCAAATTAATATTTTTGGTTTTACATTTGAAAGCAAATATCTGCTAATTGAGCCTAAAGCATATTTTGTGCCCATTATTTCTTCACTCCTTTATATCTCAAAACATTAAGAAATTAATAAAAGTCCTGTCTACTGATAAGTGCTACTAGAATTGTAATCTATGGTTATTTAGATAGGAGCCATTGCTAATATATACACATAGGTATGCTTCTTTTCTGACCTAAAGGCCCCCATACACCGGCCGATAAAAACTGCCGACAGTCGGCAGCTTATTGGCTCGTGTGTGGGGCTTCCCCAATAGATATTTGGCTGAAAGTTAGTCAGTTGTCAATTGGGCAGGGTAAAAAAATCTGCATCTGTTCGTTGATGCAGTCCTGCGATCCGATCATCCGTATTGCCTCCATTCTGATCCGATCGTTGGGCCTAGGGAGAGATCCGCTTGTTTGGTCACCTTGTCTTTTGCTTATTCATTCCTGATACTGCAGAAAAAGACTTTCTGTGTAGATGGAAATGTGCCTGAACCTGTTTGCTTTACAACATCTTTCTTTTATTGTTATTATGTTGAAACACATTTCTTTTTGCAATGTCATATTGGTATATTGACTAATTCAGCTTCATGGTGCTGAACTCGGAACATTTTTTTTAGAAACATTTTCAGAATTGGTTTTAAGACCTAGTTACTGGTTCAAGAGATCTTATTTCATACCTATGACATGACACCTTTATATGTTTTGTTCTTTAACATGTATCTCAATTATATTAATGGTGACTTTGGCTCAGTTAATTGTATAACTTATTTAGGGCCAGTGGAGGGTTAATGCTCACTATATTGCAGCTTCCTTTAGATGTAATAAATCATAGCTCAATTACTACTTCTCTTGGTAAACATAACACCCAGTCAGGCCACATCAATATATTCTTTCTCTTCCTTTTTCTTGTCAGGTATAAATCCCAGCATGTTGGAAAAGATCCAGCTGTCTATGCAGCCTGCACAGGAAAACCGCACTTACAACCATGTGCTAGCTGAAAGGCTTATCAGAATAATGAGCCAAGCAGCTCAGGCAGGTATGCACACCTAGGGGGTCATTTACTAATAATCAAATTTTTGATTTTTTTCCCCCCTCAAATCTCTAAAATTTGTGGTTTTTCTATATTTCTATAAAACTCAACAAACTTGAGATTTATTAAGTGAAAAAAACACGAAAACATCTAAGACAAAACTTTGCCAAGTAAAAGCTGTCGCGGTGCTATAGAAGTCAACGGTAGCTTATCCTATTAAACTGCTTTAAATCGGTTTGGAATTTTCCTAGGTTTCGGAGGTATTTGTATTTTTTTGTGCATCGTTTGGTACAGTTTGTAAGTTTAGTCGTGGGTTTCAAAAACCACTAAAATCCAATCTTTAATAAATAAGCCTCTTAATTTGTTAGTGTGTGTATGTATATATATGTATATATGTATATATGTATATATGTATATATATATATGTATATATGTATATATATATATGTATATGTGTATATGTGTATATGTATATGTATATGTATATGTATATATATATATAAAATCCAGTAAATGGACCTGCACTCGTTCTTAATAGTGAAATAAATGTGCTTTTATTCACAGGTTCATTTCCAACGTTTCGGTCCTCTCTGGGACCTTTTTCAAGGATCCTTGAAAAAGGTCCCAGAGAGGACCGAAACGTTGGAAATGAACCTGTGAATAAAAGCACATTTATTTCACTATTAAGAACGAGTTTGGGTCCATTTACTGGATTGTAAAATGAAACTTTGACCAACGCACCACCATCATCAGAATTGAATCCGGGAGGAGTGCGTTCACTGTACTGACATAACATATGTGTGCTAAAATATATATTAGATCATTAGGTTGTCTTTTTGCACATAATCCTGAGAATACAATCATATGAAAAAGTTTATCATTGGCTGAGCTTTCAAAGTAGCAACTTCCTTTTAATATATAACACGCCTTATGGAAACAGTAGTATTTCAGCAGTGACATAAAGTTTATTGGATTAACAGAAAGTATGCAATATGCATCATGACAAAATTAGACAGGTGCATTAATTTGGGCATCCCAACCGAGATATTACATCAATACTTAGTTGAGCCTCTAGACACCTCCTATAGCCTATGATGAGTGTCTGGATTCTGGATGGCGGTATTTTTGACCATAGAAAATCTGTTCAGTTAAATTTGATGGCTGCCGAGCATGGACAGCCTGCTTCAAATCATCCCCTAGATTTTCCACGATATTCAAGTTAGGGGACTGTGACGGCCATTCCAGAATATTGTACTTCTCCCTCTGCATAAATGCCTTTATAGATTTCAAAATCTGGAATATCCAACCCCTGTGTAACTTCAACTTTGTGACTGATGATTGAACATTATCCTGAAGAATTTGTTGATATTGGGTTGAATTCATCCGACCCTCTACTTTAACAAGGGCCCCAGTCCCTGAACTAGCCCCACAGCCCCACAGCATAATGGAACTTCCACCAAATTTGACAGTAGGTAGCAGGTGTTTTTCTTGGAATGCGGTGTTCTTCTTCTGCCATGCAAAGCTTTTTGTTATGACCAAATCAGTCCAAAGCACTTTTGTTCAAAAATGACTGTGGCTTGTCTAAACGAGTTTTTGCATACAACAAGCGACTGTTTGTGGCTTAAGTGCTGAAAGGGCTTTTTTCTCATCACCCTGCCATACAGATTTGTGCAAATTGTACTGAATTGTAGAACGATGTACAGATATACGATCTGCAGCAAGATGTTCTTGCAGGTCTTTAGAGGTGATCTTTGGGTTGTCTGTAACCATTCTCACAATCCTCCACATATGCCGCTCCTGTGTTTTTCTTGGCCTGCCAGACCTGAGTTTTACAGCAACTGTGCCTGTGGCCTTCCATTTCCTGATCACATTCCTTACATTTGAAACTGACAGTTTAAACCTCTGAGATAGCTTTTTGTAGCCTTCCCCTAAACCATGATACTGAACAGTCTTTGATTGAGATCTTTTGAGAGTTGCTTTGAGGCTCCCATGCTATCACTCTTCAGAGGAGAGTCAAACAGAAGCACAACTTACAACTGACCACCTTAAATACCTTTTCTCATGATTGGACACACCTGCCTATGAAGTTCAAGGTTTAACGAGCTAATCCAACCAATGTGGTGTTACCAGTAATCAGTATTGAGCAGTTACATGCATTCAAATTAGCAAAATTACAAGGGTACCCAAATTTTTGCACAGCCAGTTTTTCACATTTGATTTAATTTCATACAACTGAATACTGCTTCACTAAAAATCTTTGTTCAGAAAACATCCCAGTACTCTGATGTTCCTGGGAAATGAAAGACATACCACTGGTTTCTTTTTTATTGAAAGTAGAGTAAATTATTATGCAGGCTGAGAGGGGTTCCCAAGCGTTTTCATATGACTGTACTCTGTCCTGATATAGGTATCTATATAAAGATATACAGGTATGGGATCTGTTATTCGAAATGAATTAACATTGCTGAAGATTGGTAAACCATGATCACTACTAGGATTAAACAAAACAAGATAGGTGCTAAATTGCATCAGTATAGCACCCTCGCATTAGATTTTTGCTTTAATTTTCTATATGGCAGTAGACTATTCAAAATTAATTATAGATTGGTTACTGTGGTCTATGGCAAGAGCTGATTGTCTCAAGTGAAGAAAGCATTTTATTTGTATTCTTATATTTGTCACTTTTCATTAATTTGAGAAAATGAGAAAAACGCAACATTTTAACAATTTGTTCTTTTGATATTTTTGCTTTGTGGGTCACATTCATCAATTCCCTTTTGTGTATTCACTTAACATCTATGTATGTGTTATTCGTTCATTTTTCATCATCTATTAAAAAATGTTTGATTACCCTTTATACTGCCACTAAATAAAAAATATTTTCTTATCTTATAGATGGTAAAGTCCGGCTGGCCACCTTGGAACTTACATGTATTCTGCTAAAGCATCTTGTTTTAAATGACAATGGCTGCATTATAAAAGATGTTCATCTTGCTTGTTTAGAGGTAATTATTCCCATCATGCTATTATTTTGTTATAAACTGAGTAAAATGAGTGAGAGACCCAGTTCACTGGGAAAAAGTAAATGGCTGTAGATATAATAATGTTTTATAGGGAGTACTTTATATAGCTAATATTTAGAAAGCTTATAAGGCAATGATGAAATATTCTTTATCTATAGTGAAGTTAAGTGGCAGATGGAAAAAGAAATGAATAAAACAATTTCACCAAAATCTGCAAGAAAATTATAGCAGGACCTGTTTAGACTTTGTGCTCGGATTTTTCCAGGCCATCACTTAATGGAATGTAGAGTTTAGGAGGGGCTTGTGCCTTCATCTGAATCGTTGAGAAATATAATTAGAGTGATACCTCGTCCTGCAGCCTCATTTTAACATTAATATAGTCCCTATGCCAAATTCCTAAATGACACTTGTAAGGCCGCTTTCAAGCTCATGGGATCTATGGAGTACAGTGGTAGTTCAGATGTGAATTGCATGCTGGCAATAGAATTTAAACTCACTTAAAGCCTTCAATTATGATTTCTTTGGACCCATTTTTCAATTTGATCTGTTTATCATGCACAATTAAAAGTATAACCGGTTTAAATGTAGTATAAAGTTAAATTTCTGAAAATATTTACATGCTTTTATTTTTCCTCTCATTTTTATCTGCAGGGTGCAAGAGAAGAAAGCGTGCACTTACTGCGACATTTTTATAAAGTGAGATTTTCTCTATACTGAATCTTATTCAGAAACGTTCAGACTGCCTTATTGATTCCCTTTTTCTCCAGTGGAAAGGGAAAATATACCCAGGAACATTGCAGGTTATCATATAAAACAGCCAGTGTGCAAAATATGAAAAATATGTTTTAGTAGTACAGGTACGGAACCTTTTATCCAGAATGCTCGGGATCACCATACTTTAACTCTAGCAAAAAATAATTTCAACTTTAAAAGAGAATGGGGGTGCCAAATATTAGCCACCCCAAGTGATTATAGAGACTTACTTGAAACCTGGGCTGGTGCTCCTATCAGCAAAAAACTGCACCGGCCCTGGGGTTATACCAATGAGCACCACGGAGAGATCCTCTTCCGTCTTTCTCTTTCTTTGCGTGGCTGCGCATGCGCAGTAGAATGGAAGCTGAACTTTAATTAAAAAGTCGCCTATTTCATTCAACTGCACATACTTTTTCCCCTGGGAAATTTGAAGAAAGGAAAGAAGAAGCCAGAAGAGGATTGCTCTGTGGTGCTCACTGTATAACCCAGGGCCGCTGCAGTTTTCTGCTGATAGGAGCACCGTCCTGGGGGTTTCAGGTAAGTCAATACAATCACTTGAGGGTGCCTAACATTTGGCACCCCCAAGTGCAGGATGCCTTTCCTTCTCCTTTAATAAACCCAAAATTGATTCATGCAGCTTAGTTATGATCAATTACAAGGTATTACAGATAAAGAGGAAATCATCCTTAAAAATGGAAAATGGGGGTTGTTTGATTAAAGTGGACTCTATGGAAGATGACCTTGTCGTATTTTTAGCATTCTGGATAACCGGATTCCAGATAACAAATCCGATCGCTGTAGTATAATGTATAATTTTAAGTACAGAAATTAACGTTTGCAGACCCTGAATTATTTCCTCCCAGGTGTTCAGTGAAGGAGCACACAGAACATCACAAAATGTGAGCAATGCAAAAGATATAAAAGGGCAATATTTGAGGATGTGTACTGTACATGGGAATTTGCTAAGTAGTGATGGACGAATTTTACCCGTTTTGCTGAATATTTGCCGAAATGTGTTGATGTCTATGGGCCACAGCTTTTAGTCTATTGGTATGATTTTCGCGGTGAAAAATTTTGCTCATCACTAGTGCGAGTCTTTACAAGGTCCTTTGGGACTGATTTTTCATCCATTGATGCTTATGATCGGGCAAAACAAATGCAGAAGAGGTGAGTGACTGAACTCAGAATTTTGATTGCTTCTGTTTTTTCCAACCTGGCCATCTTTTTATTTTTTTTTTTTTGTGCGAAAATACAAACTTGGATAAGGTAACTTTTTTTTAAACTTAAAACAGGTTTAGAAAAGAAAAAAGCGGTAAATTCTAGAAAACCCATTTGCAGTGTTATGTTGCCCATATCTGATCATATGGAACTTCTGTGCTACTGTCTGTAAATGGGCTCCATATGCTGATGCTAATGGCTAAGCACTGCCACTGTTAACACAAACCGTGAAATCATGTTATAAGATGTGAAGAGTGGTAGCATAGATAGCCTTCTAAAGGTGGCCATAGACACGCTGATAATATCATACAAAACAAATTTTAGTATGATATTGAGTGTGTGTATGGGAGGAGATGAGCCAATTGATATTGGCAGATGACTTGGATATTGGTCGACTTGTTGGTCGTCCCAGGCGAAAATTTTTGATTGGGTGCCTTTGAAGGCACCCCGAACATCGGCCATTGTTAGTGCTGAATCGTCAGATACAGGTAGAATTCTATTGTTTCTACCTGGATATCTGACAATTCTGCTCTACACGTGTATTTAAACGAACAAATTTCCTGGAAAGATCTTTTCAAAGAAAGATAGTAATTGTTATGTCTTTGGCCACCTCAAATGAGAATTCAACCCGTAATTAAAAAAAAAACCTTCCCCCCTACCCTGGGTAGACCCCCCCCAGGCAAATGCCCCTAATTTTTTACTCGCCCTTAATTTTTTACTCACCCCTCCGTGCAGATTCTAGCGTCGGAGTTCACAGCAGCCATCTTCTTCTTCTCCGGTAATCTTCGTGTCTTGACGGCATTTTCGGCGCATGCGCAGTTGGAGTAAATCTCCGGCCCTGAACAACTGTGCATGCGCCGAAAGTCACGGAAATTCTTCAGAAATTTTCAAGACTTTCTGCGCATGTTTGGGAATGGAAATATATTCCAACTGCGCATGCGACTAAACTTCCGAAAAAGACCAAAGAAAGAAGATGGCTGTAGTCCAAGGTCAGAATCTGCACGGAGGGGTGAGTAAAAAATTAGTGGCATTTGGCCAGGGGAATGAGGGAGGAGGGTCTACACAGGGTAGGGGGGAGGATTTTTTTTTTATTATTACGGGTTGAATTCTCCTTAAAAACTTGCCAGGGTTGGAAAACAAAATTGTCCTCTCTCTCCAGCGAAGACTCCATTTAGTGGCTCTTTATATCTCAGTTAACTTGTAAATCCTATTTTATTTTGATGACTAATTTGTCGAAAACTTAAATGGAGAAATTGCAAGGACTATGCTAAATTTAAAAGTTCTGCAACAGTAGAACAGTACATTTTGTTTTAGGAAAAATGTTTTCTGGTTAAGCCAATGTCACATTTCTTACAGTGTAAGAACAAAACACAGTGTAAGCGACAAAACACCAGTAATTGGCACAAATCACTTTCAGTTATAAGTAATGGGCATGCTTCTGGCACACATGAGGGGTGATTGTCTGGAACCGCAGTCCCTGAATAATAGAGTACACCATCATGGGTTACTGTAAATGTAAGAAAAGTACTGAAAATAAACATTGCTAAAAATGGGCTATATTTATACAAAATAAATGAAAGGGAAGCACTGCTTATAAATAAAGTATATTTTCCTGGTATCAAGCCAGCGTTATAAATTTTATATTAGTAACCCATTCCTGTAATATGGCGGTGGGATAGATAAACACACACAGGCTGAAAGCATTGTAATGAAAGAATGTTATGCAAATTGGAAGAACAGGAAACCGGCAACAATATTACTTTTTACCTTTAATCAAACAGTATATTGGAACAAGTATATATTTAAAAGTCAAAGGCACTTTGCATAAACAATAGCAATCTGTCTCCTTGTCCTATTACAGACAGGGACAAGCAGTTAGATTTTAATGGTTGTATTTGTATGGCTCATGAGGCTAATGTGTCACAACAATATTGGCTCAGAGTCATGCTGGTTGTCTAAAAAAAAAAAAATTTGTGCTCACCACTAAACAATTTAAAACCATTAGTTTGGGTTTCAGTGTTGTCCCAACTGTGGCAACAAAATTCACACTAGATTAGTAGTGTAGATTAGTAGAGTAGAAATCTTATGTAATCACCTAAAAAATAGATTGTTTTTCTATTTATATGTATTCATACTGGCCAACTATGTGAAAGTCATCCCTGGTTTGTCTAGCTCTAGTCCTACATTCATGGAGCATTCTACCACTTCATCATACGTTTTTCACTGGAAATAAGTTTTATTTAAAATAGAGCTGGCCACTGCTCCTGTAAAAACGATATCAAAACAATATTAAACCAATCGGCAGAGGCGCAATACAAAGGGGCTGGTTTATCAATGTTTGAATTTGTGTTTTTACTATGATTCAAGTTATTTGTGGTAAAACTCACAAACTCCAATCATGACTTCAAGTACTTATTAAACAAACATGAATGTAAAACGTCGGCATCTAAATTGCAAGGTCACGTAGAAGCTAATGGGAGTTGTCCTCGGCATACTTAAAAATACTTATTGAATTCACGGTTTTTGAGTTTTCTTTGAGTTGGTGCTAGTAATTAAAAATTTTGATTCATTTTTTCTTTCTGTGATGATTTTTAAGGTAATTTTTTTATTTATTCCACTGTTTAATTTTGAGTTTGACTGGAATGTGAGTCTATGATACTATTACAACGTATTTCTAATGTTTGCCAGTGTTCCTAGCTTTAGGGTGTTGTTTCATAAGTTTTTTTCTTTTTGTAAGGGGGAGGAAATCTTTCTGGATATGTTTGAAGATGAATACAGAAGTATGACCGTAAGTTTCTCAAATTGTTATCTGTGAAATGAAGTGTATAGGTATTGCCTCTTTGTGAGCATAGAAGGTTGAGGGGAGTTATTGCTCAGTTTTAGGTTAGCTACAGTTTACAGCGATATGCACCTGACATTGAAACAAGTTTGCTGTCTCTGTGAACCACTTTTTTAAAAAGAACTGTATATTGGATAATTTCATGTTTTCTCTTATGCAAGTTAACTGATTCCTCCTCTCTTGTCCCTCGATGGGTCTCCATAATTTACCATATACTGCATGAGTCTTGTTGGAGTTATTTCTTAATTCTTTCTACAGCTATTGCATTAAGAATGTTAGTGTTATCTTGGATTAGTTCCTAAAAATGTAATATCTTTTATTTAAACTGCACCATGGAGTCATATAATTAAGCCAGTTTGAGCTCTTTGGCTTCAGGATTTTCTGGTCTTTTGAATTTGAGAACAATATAATGTTTATCTTACAGTATATTTAAACATAATAATGTTTTCCTCTTTTTATAGAGCAAGCCTCTGAATGTTGAATACTTGATGATGGATGAATCTATCTTGCTACCACCAACTGGAACACCCCTCACGGGCATTGATTTTGTGAAGCGCTTACCTTGTGGCGATGTGGAAAGAACACGCAGAGTAAGTTTTTGTTTTTGAGAGCTAGGAGACCACAGTACATAATGAAAATGTTTTTTTTTTTAAATTTTTTTTCCTGTTAAACATACTTTTATGATAATTTGCTCTTGAAAGGTTTATTAGACATGTGCTGTATTCAGTGTATTCAGCGAGTAGTTTGCCAACTCTAAAAACCCCTACCATGGTTCAAAATAGCCAGGTTCCTTTGACAGAATACTGATATATAGCATGGATTAAATTAAAGGGAAACCAAGCAGAACAATGCTTGTGAAGCCTCTGTTCCAAAAATGATGTTAGAGTCCAGCATTACTATACACCATTCTAATTTTGTATTGTAGAGCTAGATATTTTTCTATTGTAGAGAAGTTTTAACAAAGTCGTAAGTTAAAGAGATGTTGTATTATTATTGGGCCACATTCAATTCAGTGAGTAAAGCTTTATCTCATTATACAATTTCACATTGAAGTTTTCACTCAAGAGAATAGTTGTAGTCCATCTGGAATTGCATCTGCCCCATTTTATGTAATATTTAGGGGGTTATTTACTAAAACTCTACTTCTTCCTGTTTTTTTAATAAAACAAACTCGACCTAACTCACATCCATTAATTAATAATTCAGTTCGAAAAAGTTGCAGTGAACAAAGTCTGCAACAATATTGAGCGTCAAATCTATTTGTGTGACAAAATAGTGCAACTTTTTTTTGAATTGTCATGCGACAAACTCAAATTCGTCGTTTGTCGACAAAAAAAACTTGAATTAATCGAGTTTTTGAGTAAAAACTAGCATGAAACACCCCAAAAGACCTGAAATGGTGAAGGCACAAAACATCTTCAAAAGGTTAAAGGGACCTCTGCCATTGACTTTTACATGAATTTGACAGGCTTTAGCTGGAGTGTTTTTTGGATTCAAGTTTTTTTTTCTTTTTTTTTTTGCTGCTTTGGGGCATAATCAGCACTGTGAAATATGTTGCCGATATATAAATACATGTTAATAATAATAAAAACTCGAAATATTCTAGTTTTATTCTTCTCTAAAAATTCAAGTTTTCACAAAAAAAAACACAACCTTTAATAAATAGACCCCTTAGAATCTGCAGAATTCAGCACCGAACTGCAGTAGTAGTTTTTAAATTGCCTGTAAAAATACCAAAAATATATGTCAAATATTTTAGTTTCTTATGGAGCATATGAGTGTGCTGCCCTTTCAGCCTACACACAGCCTTAAATGTATTCCTTTCTGTTGCAGCCCTTGTGTTGCCATTATCCTGTCCAATCCGTTAGCACACCGGTGATTAAATGTATTACTAATCCTCAAACAGGACAATGTATTATTGTGCTGCCAATCGCTGTTATTCAGAAACTTTATTATAACCCATGTCTATTCATTGGTCTCTACTGTATATTCAGCGTGATTTGTTTCATGCTCAAACTACAATAGGTTATTGCTGGAAAATTCATGACCTTTCTAGGAAACCCCATCTGAATGATTGCATTATGAACATTTATTCTTTCCCTCTTGACAAGAATAGCTGTTCCGTCTCCATGTTATTGAGCAGGCAATTTCCTAGAATCCTATTCTGAAGATTGAGGTCCTGCAATTTAAAAGTAATTTAGGGTTGTGGTTTTTTTTTTTGGTGTGAGGATTGTTACCAAGGAAATGAGCAATAACAGTCTGAACTAGAAAAAAAAAAAGTATTTTACTCTGATGGACAACATATGGCAACAAAAGGAATTTGTCCTCAATTTCTCTTGCTGAGGTCCGCTTCCTTTTCATGGACCTGTTTCTACCTTTTGGACTCATTGCTACTTTAATTACACATATTAAAGTGATATTAACTACTGCCTTGACTACTGCAACTCGTGAAGGCCATTCCCATATACATTTGCAGAGCTCCAGTCTGTTCTAAATGCTGCTGCCAGACTCTATCACATCAATTCGTCTTGATAAAAGTCTCAGGAACAGACTGAAACGTTGACCTGTATTTAATAAAATTAACCTTTTAAACGAAACAAAAGTTCCCAGTGTGCACCTCACTTTTTGTGTATATATATTTTTATATATATATATATATATTTTTATATATATATATATTTTTATATATATATATATATATATATATATATATATTTATATATATATATATTTATATATATATATATATATATATATATATATATATATATATATATATATATATATATATATATTAGTCAAATACAAGAGTCCTCTGCACTCAACCCATTATCAATATATTTAAGACAGCGACATTTTGTGCATACTGCTACTAAAAAATGCCTTACCCTTTAAACAAAACAGGGATTGTTTGTCCATATATTGCAATATATTTAAGCTGGCCAACTACGTCAAAGTCATCCCATATCTGGCCAGTCCTATGCTCAATTTTCATCTGATTCATTAAGAATTCTATTGCTTCATTATACATTTTACAAAGGGACTTGGTTTTACCTGCAACTTAACTTGCTGCTTTCAAAGTAAACCTCCCAAACTTGGCTGCCCTTTTATTAGACACCAGTGGGATCACCTAACTATAGCTGGGAAGGGTGGGAGCTACAACATGGAGCTGTGTGTGTGAATATTGATATCGAAAATGTACTGTTTCCTTATTTCATGTTTACCAAACATCTAACTAGAAGAATGAGTTGTAAATACTGTATGTAAGAGAGATGTTAGGGCCTAGTAAGGGAATATTAAAGATGTGAGAGAGGAGGTTGGCGTTCACCTTTAAGTTAACTTTTTATTATAGGATGTCCTATTGCTGTCAAGTTTGCAGTTGGTCTTCATTATTTTTATTTATAGTTTTAGAATTGCCATCGTGAGCTTCGAATTTTATTATTGTTACTTTATATTCCCTTTCTTTCTATTCAGTCACTCTCCTATTCATATAGAAATATAATTTGGAGGACACACACTCTAATTGATGCTGAGGTGTTAATCCCATGGAGACCGCCCAAATTAGGCCTAAATCCAAAACAAAACATAAGGATTGCACACTCAATTATAAAAAGTCAAAAATGTATTTCATTAAAACACTCACGTTTCAGCAATTGGCCCAGTGATTGGCCCTACGCGGTTCGACCACAAGAGTGGTCTTCATCAAGGGTAAAATCCATAAAGTACAAAAAAAGATAAAAGGGCATATATATATCTTTTTTTACTTTATGGATTTTGCCCCTGATGAAGACCACTCTTGTGGTCGAAACGCGTAGGGCAAACCACTGGGCCAATTGCTATGTGTGTTTTTATAAAATTAATACATTTTTGACTTTTTATAATTGAGTGTGCAATCCTCTCCAATTCACATTCCAGAGGATGAGATGAATTTAGGCAAATAACAACAGATGCAGGCCTTTGATCAGGCACTCCATAGGTATCAGTTGGACCAAGACCCCGCATGCACTATAATATAGGCATCACTGATCAGAAATCCAAAACATTAGTGCCCACATTGCATGTACCATGTCCACCAAAAAGTTACATTAAAAGCCATTGTATGTTTACCTATTTTAATCTATTACGGTTTCATGTTTTTCTTTGTATTTCCCCTAGACTTGCTATGGATTCCTAAATATCTGCAGCAGGTTTATAAAAGTTAGTTTTCAGAAATTTGCCTCTGTATGTGCAGAGCTATTCATTTTGTCAGTTTGCTAGTTAATATTTTTACTTTTTGACCACTCATTTTATGGCCTTTGAATTTTAGTATTGGGCCTTTGGGCAAACTATCTGATTACCCTGGGGTCCAATGAAATACTGTTTACCACTGACGACCACTGACTGCTTATATGTCAGACACACAACCCTCACTCAGATTTTGCTTAAGAAGGCATTTGTTTATCTTAAGAAGGCATTTGTTTAGCCTTTTGTACTCAGAACTGGAATATTATTACCAGGACTGTAGTATTCGGTCTGCTGTTACATAGGAATTTTAGATACATT
This sequence comes from Xenopus laevis, assembly GCF_017654675.1. Classification (NCBI taxonomy): domain Eukaryota; kingdom Metazoa; phylum Chordata; class Amphibia; order Anura; family Pipidae; genus Xenopus; species Xenopus laevis. The sequence continues at coordinate 86,339,541 of NC_054388.1, forward strand.
TTAGCTTAAAGGGGTGCATCACCTTTAAGTTAACTTTTAGCAGATTATAGAATGGCCAATTCTAAGCAACTTTTCAGTTGGTCTTCATTATTTATTTGTTATAGTTTTTTTAATTGTTTGCCATTTTCTTCTGTTTATCACCAGCTTTGAAATGGGGATCACTGACCCCATGTTAAAGGGGTTGTTCAGCCTCCAAACACTTTATTTAGTTCAGTTGTTTTCAGATTATTCCCCAGAAACTTTTTTCAATTACTTTCCATTATTTATTTTTTTATAGTTTTTCCAAAATTGAATGTTCGTGTCTGTGTTGTTTGAGTCTGGCAGCTCAGTAATTCAGGTGCGGACTCTGAACTGTTACAGTTTTGCAACATTTAGTTGATACATTTGTCAGCTGCATCTCTGGAATATTAGCAACTATTGTATCAATTCTAACAGCTTTAATGAAACCTATGGATTCAGCTCAGCAGGGACAAAGATAAGAAATGTATCAACTAAATGTATCAATTTAGAACAGTTTACAGGGTCGGTGACCCCCCCTCCCAGAGCTGCTTAAGAAGGTGAAAATGCCACTTTATACTTCAATATTAGAAAAACAATGACACATAGAAAATAGAAAGCAACTGGAAAAAGTTATCTCTGGCGATCTATCTGAAAACAAATTTGAAGGTGAGCAACCCCATTGAAAACAAATGCACTATTGTTGTTGTTACTTTTTATTACTCCTCTTTCTATTCTGGCCTCTCCTATTCATATTCCAGTCTCTTATTCAAATCAGTGCATGGTTGCTAAGTTAATTTGGACCCTAGCAACTAGACAACTAAAATTGCAAACTGGAGAGCTGCTGAATATAAAGGTAAATAACTCAAAAACCACAAATAATAAAAAATGAAAACCAATTGCAAAGTGTCTCAGAATATCATCCTCTACACCAAACTAACTGTTAACTCAAAGGTGAACAACCCCTTTAATATATCAGAGATCTCTCATAGATAGAAGAGACATACAATGACTATGTAACTGGTGTGGCTCTTATGTGTGTAACTTATTAAAGACGGCCAGGGTCTTTATTGAACTTGTACATTTATGGTCTAACCTGAATTAGAAAGAAACTGATCTACTTGAGAAATGTGAAGTGAAACCAGGTTGTTCTCTGAAACCTGCCACTTAAAATATTCCTGGAATCACCTACCATCTGCTATGTGCAGGAAGGTCATTTACTCAAAAAGAATTGTGACGTGTCTTATTGAGAACAGATGATTTTGTGGTTTTTAAACTTGCAGACTTTCCCTTTCATTGTGTCTGAAATCAAATATAAGTGTGTGTCTATCAGACATACTTCAAACAAAATGTTGCAAATACCTCTGTAATATAGTGCAGGTAATTCTTAGGAGGGAGCTGAAAAACCTATTTCTATTCTTGGAAATCTCCATCACTATTGCACTTTATGCACTTTATACTTTATGCACTTTATACTTTAGGCACTTCTGCTCCTTTATTATGTATTTTGAAATGCTTGTGGATAAGACAGTTTGAGTGCTTAGGTGTTTTATACGAGTGTCAGTACAACTGCTCATTTGGTCCCTCTCTGCTGACCCTGGAGTTAGGGAGGCCCATTTATCAAAGGTAGAATGCCTATGAATAAGTGCCTGTGGGCACGAAGCACGTAAGGCGGAGCATCAATTGGTCCGTATGCCTACTTTTTAATATTTATGCTGAATAAAGAGTGATTTTTTAACTTTGAGAGAATGACTTGGAATATATTTTTTTTGGATTTTGACTTAAGTGCCCTTTTGAGCTGGGGGCTATATCCAGCGTTTTTGGCCTCTTTTGTTGACAAGCCTTTATAGATTGCAGCAGTTGACCAGCAGTTGACCAATAGTTTTGTATCCTCACAATTGGACTGGGAGGTTATTTAAGAAAAAATGTAAATGTCTAATATTCGATCGAATGGTTCCGACCCGAAAATTTGAATCATATTCGATTCGTTATAGAGTTTTTCTTGAATGTCAAGGCTATTAACATCTCCAAATGCCCTAATGGACCTCTGCCATTGACTTGTACATGAACTCGGCAGGTTTTAGGTGGCAAATATTCGAATTAGGACTATTTCCATGGTCGAGGTGTAATAAATCTCACATTCAAATTTACATTCGCATAAGGGGATTCAAATTCGAATGTTACTATTCGAACCTTTATAAATCTGTCCCAAAGTGTTTATAAATGTACAGGATAGTCTGAAGCACATTTACTTAAATAGAAGGATGGTTTCTGTATGTACTGAGGAGTGTAGATATGATTATTCTCAGGCTGGAGCCCCAGAGGATACCAGTCTCCTGATGTTCTAGCAGAGCAACTACAGCTAGGCAAATAAATAATATTGGTTTGGTGCATATTAAACTGCATGGGCATGATTACATGATGTGGTCAGCCAATTTAGCTTACTTTGAGCTTATGCCTTGCCATTGATATATAGTATTTATGGGTCACGAGAAAAATGGTACACCAAAGGAGCCAATTATTCGCCCGTTAAAAAATAGAAATTTATTGAAGAATCATTAAAAATGGTGAAGGCCTGCCCAGAACATATTGTAGGCTGCCCGCTTTACATGTTTCGTGGCTACTGGCCACCTTCTTCAGAAGCTAATATTTATGGGTGCCTTGCTCACTGTCTGGACCAGGGGTCCCCAACCTTTTCTACCTGTGAACCACATTTAAATGTAAAATAAGTTAGAGAGCAACATAATTTTGTTAGAGGTTTCTAGGGGTGTGAAATATGGAATGGTATTGGCAATTGGTAGCCCTATGTGGACTTACAGCCTAAGGGAGCATCTGTTTTGCAGTACACATGGTTTTTGTACAAGTAAAACTTGCCTTCAAGAGAAATTCAAAAATAAGCACCCGCACCCACTGGGAGCAACATCCAAGGGGTCAGAGAGCAACATGTTGCTCACGAGCCACTGGTTGAGGATCACTAGTCTGGACAGACCATTCTGCAGTGCTATTGACCTATTTGAGCTATGAGGCATTGGCAGGTTTAGAGGTTTTATCTCACTCTGACTTTCATTTAGATAAATTCATTTATGCCATAGAATAGCCAAACTAGACAAGTATGTGTGTCTGTGTGTCCTTCTACCTTAGCTGATCGTCCTTTAGTCTTATCAACAGTGTTTGTGCAAACAATTTAGAAGACCGGTGTCCATATAGTGGCATCAGATACTAGGAAAAAAAATATTTGAAAACACATTTCATATTGCACCATGATAGCATAGTACATTTCTTCTTCATTAATTTTATTCAAATACTCAGGTCCAAATTCATCCATTTTCCGTGCACGGATTCCTGTAAAACTGTGTCAGTGTTGGGAAACTGTTTAAATTGCTTACTCGTGATAGACCAGAGATTAAGTCTGTTTCTTCCAGAACATTAAATATATTGTAATTTATGCTGTGCTTTACTGTAAAGTGCCTTTTAATGACACATAGGGTAGAATTGGAAAAGAAGGAAAAACAAATCCTAGTGTTGCGGGAAAGGTTGTAATGGGCGCTGCAACAAATATTTTTAAATATTATTACTGAAAATACTTAGCATCTCGAAACTTTTTTAGGATGTTCAGAAAGTAATTGGCACCAAATTTATGTTGTAAGCTTTATTTTAATCTTTCTTTTAGCACTGTCTGATAATACCATTTTTTATAAGAAATGACAGCACCATATTTACAAGAAGTGATATCAATGAAACAAATTCTCAGACTGGAGCCCCAGAGGATACCAATCTCCCGATGTAGCTTCATGGAGTCCACTTTTTTTGGAGAAGTAGCTTTACATGATTTGCAATCCCATAGAACTTTCCTACTGAATTCTCTATTGGATAATAGGCTGCTCTCAACTTAAAGGGCACAGTTAATAAAAAGAGTATGCTAGTGAAACTCAAGAAACATGCTGCATGGCTGCTATTATTGCTTTAAATAGTGTGCTGGCTTGTTTTCAAGCACTAGTAGGAAGTTATGGACAACCTGTAATGCTTCCTGTTTGAAAACCAATCTAGTATAAGGAGCAGCTGTTTAAAATGCCTTACTGTGTACCATGGCCTTTATATAGCTATGCTACAGATATGAGATCTGGAAAACCCATTATCCTGAAAGCTCAAAATTACATGAAGGCCATCTCCCATAGACTCTATTTTAATCAAATAAGGAAATTTAATATATATATATATATATATATATATATATATATATATATATATATATATCCTTTTTTCACTGTAATAATGAAGCAGTACCTTGTACTTGATCACAAAGATATAATTAAGATATGATTAATTGTTACTGGGGGCAAAACAAGCCTATTGGGTTTAATTAATGTTTAAATGATGTTTTGGTAGATATATATGCTTCGATATATGCATCTGAAACAAAATACTCTGTTTGGAATTCAATTTTGGTGTCTGGAGTTTTATAAATATTCCAGAAACAGTAGACCAAACAGTAGAATGCATGTTCTGTTTTCTGTTCTGTTTTTAACAATAGCCAAAGGCACTCTGCAAAGGTTTAATTTATCTATAAATTAGGGCTGTACCGAATGCAGAATTTTTTTTGGGATTTGGCTAAGATTTGGCCTTTTTCAGCAAGAATCAGATTCGGCAAATCCCAGTGCCTGGTCAAATCGAATCCAAAAAAAATTACATGATTTTTTTGTCTCACAAAAGTCAATAACTTTTTAGAGGTTCTCTTTCCCCATTTGTTTCACTTATTTACATATGCAAATTAGTTTGGATTTGGTTCGGGATCGGGCTGAATCTTTCTCAAAGGATTCAACATTTGACTAAATCCTAAAATAGTTGATTTGGTGCATCCCAACTATAAATTACTAAATAAAATGTATATCTAGCCTGTGTGTTAGAGGGCTAAAAAAAAGACAGAACAGCTGATTCCCTCCTTCCCAGATGGATGCTTTCTTCTATAGACCGCATACATAGCAATAGTGCTTTAGTATATGTATGGTATTTGAGCGCGTACCCTCCATTCATCAGAAGGAAGAGAAATGCTGGTTTGGGGACAGAAGTAGTTGCTGGCTTGTGATCAGGCCATGCAGGTGAAAATAATTTCTGAGAATATGTGAAGAAAGCTCATTCTTAGAAATGGTTTTCCAAGATTAGCATTCTTGGAAGACAATCTATATGTAATACGGTTGCACTTTTTGCTGCTGAGCAACAAACACTTTTTTGATGAAAATCTGCAAAGCAGGAGCAGTGCATGATATATAGTGAATAAAGTACCCCCTCTTGTAAATTATAAGGATATTATAAGTTACCGAGGAGTTTCATGACCATATAAAAACACGAGGCCGAAGGTCATGGAACTCCGAGGTAACTTCTAATATCCTCATAATTTGCAACTGGGGGTACTTTATTTATTATAATACACAAATCTCAGTGAGTCATGTGACAGAAATGACATCAGAACTCACCGTTTATAACTGATGACATCAGAAGGATATAATTTACAAGATATTCATAGCTTTTGTGTATTATATAAACATAATATAGCACCAAGGGCGCTTCCATAACGAGGCCGCTTGAGAATCTTGCCTCAGGCGGCAAAATGTGGGTCAGTCAAGGGGCGGCATTTGGACTGTTGCAGGAAGAAAAGAAACTTGCTTGGCAATTTTGGCAAATGTAAATATGCGCTGCGAGCCAGCACATAATGCGCTTGCACCTTCATCTTCCAGTCAGTTCCCTCCTACTGGCTGCTGCCTGGCTGCCGCCCCTGGCCCTGACTTGCCCGCTGGGATGTGTGGAGTGCGGTGCCAGTCTAGGGCAGCAGGTCTGTGTGAGGCAGAGTTTATTCACAAAAAGAACCAGGTACTGTACTGTACTTGCATAACAAATATTTGGAATAAATAATATAATAGTTGTACTGCCTGTCTGTCTTTTATTTGAATTCTCCACTGCCATTCCACTGTGCGTGTCATCAAAAAGCCAGTATTTATAATTAGTCTGCTCAAGTGCCCTCAATGCCTGTTACTGTGTAAACAAATTACCATACCAAAATAAAATTGTTGACAATTAATAAATAATAGTGGCTTAAGTTACCTCTTGCCGTCACCACCTCAGACCAGGCGAAGTGCAATAGAGTAGATAGAAAATAATTCAACTATTTTTGAAGATCCTCCTAAGTCCCAAAAAACGCTGGCGTCTTTTACATTTGTTGAGGTACCCTCCTCCCCCCTACATTTCCTATATATGGTACCTAAACTATACACTGGGCACATGTGTAGGGCAATATAAGACCTCTATTTTATTTAATGAATGTTTCCCAGGCTTGTGTAGTGTAATGTAGTTTATAAGACATAGTATGTGGGGGCGTGGCATGGGGGGCATTGCCATCCTTTCGCCTCAGGCAGCAGAAAGGCCAGAATCACCCCTGTATAGCACCTTCCAAAAGTGTTCAGATCATTGACCACTTCAATTTAGTAAATAACAAATTGTACACGAACAAATAATTCTCTGGGAGAATCCTTATTTCAAAGAACTGAATCTCAAATGTTACGTCACAATAAAATAAAGCAATCAAACATGCTATTCGTGTAAGTTGTCCTTTAGCTCCCTTAGTATTTTCTAGAGCAAATTTTTGCAGCTGTAGTAATTGCTCCTATTCTCCAAATCAATCATTTAGAGAGAGAAACATGTTGAGATCTTATAAGTATTGTAAATTGCGGCGAGACATTTCATTTAGTTGCATATAACACAAGTGCTTTTTGTATTGTTACAATACAACTTTTATATTTTGCATTTTCACATGTCACATGAATTTGCTCCAGTACACTGATGCGAGTTGCAGCTTGCTTTGCGTTGTCTGTTGTTTATAATATTATTGTAACAATGTTTTGCTACAAACTTTTTGCTTATTGTGTAAGATAACAATTGAACATTTATGATACAGCATATACTATAATATGTATGTTTAATGCTTTCTAAACCACATTTGCAAAACTCATCCCTAAAGAGACTTCCGTGACCGACTATTTTAATTTGGTTTCTCTGTTCTGCAGGCTATACGTGTCTTTTTTATGCTAAGGTCACTGTCATTACAATTACGGAAGGAATTAGAAACCCAGTTACCATTGACAAGGGAAGAGGATCTCATAAAGATAGACGATGTTTTAGACTTAAGTAAGTATTATGCCAATGTCATGTGTAAATGTTTAATGATAATATTAAAATCCATTTGAAGGTGGCGGGTGAGCAGAGCTGGAGAAGAGATCAACCCGCACCCGCTCACCACCTACGTAAATAATCCTGCGTAAACCCAAGGGTATCAGGTCGGCCCGCACATCACTAGTTTCCATTAGTCTTTCTGTATTGCTTTCTGTACAGTGAAAATATATTCTTCCAGCAAGAGAAAAAACTCTCAAACGATAATAAAATATCAAATGCATGTAAAATTTTTATTTTTAATAGATTTCAGAAGCAAATATACATACTGTATGTATCCTAATTCAGTTTTTGAATACCGTTTTTGAACAGTTTCCAAATTATTTATATAGTGCCCCATATTATTGATTGTTGACATAAAGCTGATCTCTTATTAAATTTATTAGAGACATTTATAAAATGAAACAAGCACTAGAATGGTGTTGGGCTTAAAAACTAAACAAAAGGTTCTAAGAATTTGTAATATTGTAGTTGCTAGTCTGGTTGTATATATTGAAAATCACACAGTAGTGAGGGGTTTTATTTATTCTAAATCACGACTATGCTCTTTCTTTTGTTTCCGTTCAGATATTTGAATTTTTTTTTTTTGATATATATATATATATATATATATATATATACATTTTGAGTTGTCAAGATTTTGCAATTTTAATTTGGTTCTTTAGGCAATTTTTGTACACTTTAGAGCAATGCTCAACTGGCAAGTGTTTTGTCTTCTAAATGCTTACATTATTACATGTATATTGATTGATGCCATACATCAAAGCTCTGCAACTCAATGCTCTCAATTAGGTAAATGCAAAGAGTTGTGAATCTGGAAAAAACATGGCAATGCAAGGTACAAAGTACAAAAAAAGGTGCACTTTGAATACAACTTGTTTTCCAAAGAACTTCACATATGTATTGGCTCCCCTTGATTCTGTTTAGTTACAAAAGAGAAGTTTTCTTCAAACTGTGTTTCTTCAAACTGGGTCATAATTAGAAAGCTTAATTGTAGAGACAAATTTTATCATAGCCTTTATTATTAATTTCCATTGCACCTACAAAGGAATTCCTCTGTGCTAAGCACAAATCAGTTGCAGATTATTCACCACTGATTGAAGAAACATATTTTCAGAGGGGAAATTCAGTTTTTGCTTCATCATTTGCTTTTTTTAACATAGGATTTTTCAATTACAGTGAGCCAATGATCATCACTGTGTTAATTCTTATTGTTGGACACTAGTGCATCTGCCTATCATGAGATGCTAAGTTGGTCTTTACTTCACACTAGGCTGAAACTGTATATGTAAATGTACAGGGCCTTTGTTGGCTTCTGCACAAGCTTTAGTGCCTACCATTTCTACAGGGTGTTTATGATTTAAATGATTTATGATTAGGGGGAAATATAATAAGTCTGTAATGGTAAAAACAGTCGCAATGTGTAGATTTATGCCTCTGCATGAATATATTTTTGCGCACCCAGAAACTGTAAAGATTGCGAATTTTAATGTTTGTGAGTGTCCGCAGTGTATGTAATAAAACATCTCACTGAAAAAGTTATGATTTGCGCCAAAAGATTACACCACCTTCAAGCATGTCTTAAATGGGCTCAATCAAAATTTGTGATGCAATAAAAGACTAATGAAAAATAAGACATTGCAAAATTCTAATTTTTGTTGTTATTATAACAAATTTGTATTAAAGGAGAAGGAAAGCTACCGTGGCAGTTTTTTGCCAATAGATTAGACACAATAGTGTAAGATAGAATGCTGTAGAATGCTTTACCATACCTGAGTAAACAGCTCTAGAAGCTCTCTGTTTGTTTAGGATAGCAGTTGCCATATAAGCTTGGTTTGACATCACTTACTGCGTGCTCACTCATAGCTTACAGCAGGGATGGGAGGAGGGAGAGAGGAGCAAACTGAGCATGCTCAAGCCCTGGAGGTTTTAGCTGAGAACAGGAAGTCTGATACAGAAGTCCATGTGTACACAATAGAAGGAAAGAAATGCAGTGTTTCTTTGGACAGAGGCTTCTGAGCAGCATTACTTTGAGGGTTTACTGGGGTATTTATATAGACCTTTCTGATAAAGTTTACTTTTTAACCTTTCCTTCTCCTTTAACATTCAATTTTTATTACATTCCCCACATAGACTATTATAATATAAAGCCACATACCTTAAATGTTACCATTTATAATTATGGACAATTTTTAACAGTTATACAAAATAATGTTTACCCTCTGACATTAGGCATCTACCAGTTGTGTTATGTGTTCTTATCACTTGCTTAATTTGTGTTTGAATCCTAAGTATGTAGTTTTCGTAGTCCACTGAGCTCTGTGGCACTGCAAAAACATACACGTCGCCATGCACTGCCATGGATAAGCTTAGAAGAAACAGGAGTTGGCACTTAACCTTTAATGATGGTTCCACACATAAATAAAGCCCTAGATATTTTAACCACAATGTATCTGAGGGTTTTCAAAACTTTTTTTTCTCATTCAAAATAGCAGAGGTAGTATTCAGGGATTGTGCAGCTTCAGAAAACCATAACTCAAATGTGTTTCAGTTCACATTAGTCAGGGACTGATCAATATAAATTTTTTACTTTGCCTTAACACCTGCAAAACACAGAAAGATTCTTACAACAAACAATGAAAGAAGAGACAATAGTTAATGTTAGAAAACATTTTCTTTCGATAAAATGTAGTTTTTATATCAAGTCCATATTGGGGTTTTTAGTTTTTTTCTAGAATTACTTTCTTTTTAAGGTTATTGAGTAATATGCTGAAATCAGGAAATCTCCATTCCGTTAAAAGTTGCTACTGATCAATTTGAATTGATTACAGATTGCCAGTCAGAATCACTTAACAGACTTTTTTTTCTGACAGCTCCCTTAATATGAATTTACTGGCAGCATGTCTGTTGATAATTTAATACAGTGTGGTATAGCGTTTACTGAAACAGATTAAGTCAAGTAAATTGATTACAAAAATCTAGATTTATTTGAAACATCACACTGTAATTTTACTTTCTGTAAACAGCTTTAGTCTTGCATGTGTTCCCATGTGTATCCATTGTTTATATTAGATTTTCTTGTACCATGCATCTTATACTGTATTCAAAGATTACTTTTTTTGATTACTTTTTTTGAATAGAAAACAGAAAAGTAAGGGGGATGCCTCAAAAATCTCTGAACCTCTCGGTGCCTCTCACTTAAAATGTTAAACAACTGAAACAAGAGCTAATGCTTTGAAAGAAACTTTTTGTACCCTTAGTGGATTAATTAGATCTGTCTCCATGGGGAATGCTCATTCACCCAGTCCTATCTTAAATCCATCCCAAAATTATTTTATTGGCTCACACCTTGTTATATTTAGGCCTAGTCTGATCTTATTTATTAAAGGAGAACTAAACCCTTTATGGTGATAAGTCCCCACTCACCCTGCTCCACTGGCCCCACTCCCTGCCTCCCCCCTGCACAGTCTTACCCCTGAATTCTGTCCCCTCTAGAAATAGTGACTGCACATGCAGAGTGAGTGTAGCGGTAATCGGTAATCTTTGTGTCTTCTTCCTCCCCTTCGGCAATTTCCGTCTCTTTCGGCGCATTTGCAGTTGATGCGAACAGGAACATTGCTCCAATTGCACATGCACCAATATGCCACTCATTTCATGAAGATTACCGTAGATAGAAGATGGCACCCGTGAGTCCCTCTGCGCTCACTCTGCATGTGCGGTTACTATTTCTAGACAGAATTCAGGGGTAAGACTGTGCAGGGGGGAGGCAGGGACGGAGCCAGTGGAGGGGGCCACTGGGGACTTATCACCATGGGGGGTTTAGTTCTCCTTTAAAGGCCTTGAATCTCCAAAATAAAAAATGTGAAAAAACAACTCTAATGCAGTGGAATCACATGATTATATCCTTCATTTCCACCTAAAACCTAGTGAGTTTTTCATTTGAAAAACATAATTGTGCAGAAAAAAAGAACTTATGTTTTCTGCAATCAATTAATAAAACAATAATAAATATTCACTTGATGGGATCTGTTAAACGGCTCTGTCCAGAAATTAAATTATTAAAATTTTTAAAAATGATTTACTTTTTCTCTGTAACAATAAAACAGTACCTTGTACTTGATCCAAACTAAGATATAATTAATTCGTATTGGAAGCAAAACCAGCCTATTGGGTTTATTTAATGTTTATATGATTTTCTAGTAGACTTAAGGTATGAACATCCAAATTATGGAAAAAACCATAATACCTGGAAAACCCCAGGTCCCGAGCATTCTGAATAACATGTCCCATGCCTTGGTTTTCCCCTGTTTTTGGTAATAAAGCCAATTATACCAGGCTTCTTTAAACCTAGGTATGGTATTGTTACAGATTCCTGTGCTATACTTTATTTTAATTATGTGTAAGTTTAAAATCAGAAGTCTTTAAATACAGAGCATGTACCTGAACATGTTAAAACTGTATAAACATACCATGAATTTAAGTACATCTCTTTAATGCTAAAAAGATTCTTTTGATGGAGTTTAATTGCTATAGTTAACAGAACAGTTCTATAAACAGCTTTAATGAAGAGAAGTACTAGAGTAAGGCCTTTTTAATTGTTTAAGGTCAAACATATTAATATGGATTAAATGATTCTGCAAAACTAAACATTTTATGCTTGTATACTGTGTGAATGATTCTTTGGTTATCAGTAGGAACATCTGCAAACCACAATGTGTTAGATATTGTATTTATGTGATTATACCTATATTAAGAAAAAGCAAAAACTTTATTTCTGTCAATGGAGAACTAAAGCTCAAAAAACACTTGTGCGTTTCTAAACTCCCATGTGGTTTTCACAGCTGAATACCTCTGCTTAGTGCCATTCATGTTCTTTCTTTGCCACAGCGAGGTTTTTAAAGCATGGCACTAAAAACCTGCCAAGCTGTTTATTTTTTGTCAGGGAAAATAAAAAATGGTTGCCAACAGGCCAAGGTATTTGGATGCGGAAAGTCACAATTGAGTTCCTAAACTCCCGCATGATACCAGGGTTACTCAGTGTATTACAGCTTTATATTCTAAGATCTCCTCAAGGTAGACTTTACAGGCACACTAAAAAGAAAATAAAGAGCCATATTAAAGTCCACAAACAATTGGGAGAATTAGGAGAGCATACATATTCAGAATTCCTGCTTCAAAGTGCTTTATTGCTGACTAATAAACACACAACATGTTTCGCTAAGCGTAACACAGGAAGGAATGTATTGACCTTTAAAACACACCCTTCTTAAGTCCCAACCCTTACTGCCCAGGTAAAAGGTCAAACCATATTATCCGAAAATCCAGCACATTCAGAGAAAAGAAGTCCTAATTCTAACGTGATTTGTACAATACAATGGACATATTGTGCAAAGAAGTCCAAATTCCAAGTGTCCCCGTGTTATCAGATTGTAACATCACCAAGTCCAATCTGTATAAAAAATAGTGTTTCACAAACTCACTGATAAGGCACCTGGGTACTGCGCACGAGGTGCCTACCTGGCACATTGAAATGAATAATATAATAACAGAAGCAATTTGACATTGTCTAGTAGTAGTGCTACAAGGGCAATTAAGTACTTTACCATTAAGTTTCCTTTAGAATAATTTCTGTATCCACAACTACCTTTAAGATATAATATACATTTCACCAGCAATTAGGTATTCTTACCATTACTTTCAATTCATCTATGTAGCTGCTGTTTTCTATGTTCAAGACCTGAAATAAGGAAAAGGTATAATTAGCATCATAGATATGGTTTTAAGCTCCAGTAATCATTTAGTCCATACGGTATTACATTTTTTGATGCATTTACCTTCAATTTGAATTAGTTTTTTCTGCCTGTCACCACCTCCCCTATCCAGTGTTGCATCTTACAAGACACACCATTTAAGCTGCATGGGGTTGTGTTTGCGTTTTGAAAAGTGTGTGTCTTTTTCTTAAAGGGGAACTATCTTGAAACTTTAATATACGCTTCAGTATACTGAATAAGTTTTCTAAATATAATAAATTAAAAATTCTGTACCGTTTCTGAAATAATCAAGTTCATCTTCACTATTCCTCCCTCAGCATCTGTTTCTCTTCATTCTGTCTTCATTCAGGAGTTTGGTGTCAGATATTCATTGACAGTTAGATCCAATATATCTTGTAGGGGGGCTCCCTTTGCCTAGAAGATATATTAGAGCTCACTCTATCAAAATCACCAGAAATCCTGTCTCTCTACATGCAAGATTTGTGTAAAAGGCAGTTATTTTGTTAGCTTTTGTTTGTACTGAAATCCGTTATTTGACTGAGCTCTAATGTATCTGCTTGGAAAGGAAGCCCCCCCTATAGAATATATTAGATCTATCAATGACTATGACACCCCACTCCTGAATGAAGACCGACAAAGATGCTGAGAGAGGGATAGTGAACATAACTTGATTATTTCAGAAACAATGCAGAATATTTAATTGATTGTATTTGGGAAGCTTCTTATTTCAGTATGATGAAGCTTATATTAAATTTTAATTTTTGCGACAGTTTCCATTTAAAATTTCTTATGTTACCCCTGGATGTTCCTGGATCCTGGTTTTAATCTTCCTTTTAGTTTGTCCAACATAGCCCAGGCAACACAGGCATTTTAATAGATACACTACATGTGTTTAATTATTATTATTATTATATATCATTTTTAAGGTTATTCTCATAACCTTTCGCTGGGTGATTAATGATAGCACCTTTGGTAATAGAGGAGCAACAGTTACACCCTAAACATGGAAAAGTCCATCCGTGCTACCAGGTTGACAAATTAAGACTCTAGGAGGGAAATGTAATAAAATTCACAAAGAGAACAAATTTGCACACAAATAAGAATTAAAATGTTTATGCCGCAATGTAATATTCTGCATTCAAATTGTATTGCATTGCGAATCTTAATTGCGCATTGAACACTTTTACAAAGTGTTTAAGGGTGTTGTAAACGTAATAACGTTTTCATTAAAGGAGAAGGAAAGGTCTTTTAACTTGGGGGCAAAAGTTAGGCATTCCCAAGTGATCGCATGTACTTGCCTGAAACCACGTGTTGGTGCTCCTATCAAGAAAACTGCAAGGGCCCAGGATTCTTCCAGCGAGCCCCACCGAACAATCATGTTGTGTCTTCTTCTTTCTTCAAATTTCCCAGGACAGATGCATGCGCAGTAGAACGAAATAGTCAACTGTTTCGGTACTACTGCGCATGTGCAGCCGCGAGAAAGAAGAAGCCAGAAGATGATCACTCCGTGGTGCCTAACTTTTGGCACCCCCAAGCTAAAAGACCTTTCCTTCTCCTTTAAGAAGTTTTATTGCATACACGATGCACTGTCACAAACTATAAAATTTGCAGTCGCATGAGAGGCAAAGGATTTGCGTAGGCAGAAATGTTCTCAATGATTGCAAATTAATTGCAAATGTTTTTTCAATTAGCGACCTATTTTCCATTCGATTATAGATGTAGTGCACCCTTGCTCTTTGTGTGAGACCTGTTATCCAGCATGCTCGAGGTTTTCTGGTTTTTATAATTTGGATTTACATACTTTGATTCTACTTAAAAAATTATATAAACATTAATTAAACCCAATAGGATTGTTTTGCCTCCAATAAGGATAACTTATATCTTAGTTGGGATCAAGTCTAAGGTACCGTTTTATTACAGAGAAAAAGGAAATCGTTTTTAAAAAATTTAATTATTTTATTAAAATGTAGTCAATGAAAACATGGCCTTCCCATAATTTGGAGCTTTCTGGAAAACGGATCTCATGCCGGTGCTATAAAACATTGCATTGTACTTTTTACGCCTCTACAAACAAATATGAAGTCCTGAGAAAACATTTGAAAAGTAACCATGTTGTAAAACAGTAGACTAATGTTGCGCACGACTGCAGATAGACAAACTTTTATTTTACTCATCACAATCCTCTATCCTTTGACGTATGGGGCTATTTTAGTTTCTTGCTTACTGGAAATGCCATTTTCCTTTTCCTATACACTGTCACATTTCCTTAATTGCTTTATAAGGTAAACAAAACGGCAGTATTCCTTGCACTTTTCAGGACATTATGTAACTGGTTCCTACGTATTGATTTGTTGATTGGTACCTGTCTGCAGTAAGTTTTTATCCTTCAGTAATTCTCACTGATGTCATTTTAATGCACATTCCTGTAAAACTTTGAGGCTGTTGCGTTTCAGTCAGTCTAAAAGTGCCCAAAATTGCCCCTGAAAGTACCAATTCTGAAACCAATACCTGAAGCACCAGTTCTGAAACTTTATAGTCTTTAAATGCTCTAGTGAGCATTTTAAGGCCATCTCTGTTTTTGACTGTTATACCTTGATCAATTAATTCTGTTGCAGCTTATCTTTTTCCCTATATGCAATTCATAAACTTTTTTAAAACATGGGCTGTGGTTATAGAATTGGTCAGAACAAAATGCCTCAACTAACCATTTCATAAATGTCCCATTTCACTGGATGCCTGGCCACTAGTGATGTGCAGGTCAGGGTTTTCCTGACCCGCACCCGACCCTAACCCGCCCTGCTCCGCCCTTTAACTTCATTGGAATAATCACACTTTTAACAAGAACATAGAACATTCAGAGTTGAAGGGAAAATACAGTAAATGTGAAGGTTGTGATTTAAGTGATTTACTGTATATACCTTGGATGCTATAATATTGGTCATGCTGTCTCTGTTTGTTGCACTCCTCCATCCTGCTAAGAATATATTGATTTCAGATGTAGTGGAAGCACAACCTCTAGCTCACATTTACAGCTGAGTTATTGACTGTTGCATGGTGGGTGGATGTAGGTTTTTCTACATCTTATTTTAACTGCCATCTGTCTTGTGACAAATGTTAAGACTGGTTTTGGTGGTAACCAACAAAGCAGAAATATTAAGTGCCTCCTACTTATGATGAGCCCTTGTGAGAACTGGCAGACATCCTACATTATGTACATGTGGTGTAAATGGGTGCACTTTAACGTTAAAGTGCAATGATTGAACTCTTTATGAAGCAAATTTTCTATTTTCTTTTATTAAAGTTCCCTGGGCTTGTGTAGTGTAATGTATTTGCTGCAACATATACGTCCATTCAATTTTAACTTCCCGATGTATGCAAATTAGCCAACACTAGCGCAACTACGCTTTGCTTGCTGAATTAACGCTAGCGAAACATCACCAGCGTTTGTCGCCCTGGACGCAACTTAGCATTTTAGTGAATTAGCGTTGTCCTGGCGAATGTCACCTGGCAAAATGTTGCGATATGAGCGAAACCATCGCTGGTGAATTTTCGCTGGTTAGTGAATTTGCCCCTAGGATCCTTGGCTATTGGTTGGTGTAGCTGGGGACATATCCAGTTAATGTGATTTAATGACAATATATTACCTTGGTTATCATTTTTTGGGCTTTAATCAAATAGGAGACTACCTTGTTCATCCCATCAAGGACTGATTGGATAGTAAGGGACTCTGGGATCAGGAGGCGGGTCTTTTGTGGCTATGTAGGTGTGTGTACACTTCACTCTGCAGCCTGACGAAGGGAGGGTTGTACTCCCTCTGCAACGTTGATACTTTGGTGGTTGAATAAATGGGGTAAGATCCCCAACTGCATAAAAGTATTTGTTTGCGGCTCCATTAAAAAACTTTACTGTAGTCCAAGGACCTAGCTGGGCACCAGTGTAGCTTACATTTGAATGATGGGTGTGATGAATTAACTACATTCTGCTTGTAATAGCACATTATTCTAGTCTCCTCTCAGTCTGGGAGCAATACATTTTTGTATGTTTTAATCCATCAGGGTTGCTACCAGCACAGTGTTGACATTGTCTAGCCACCAGACTCTTGATATTTATCCTAATATCTCCTCTATGTTCCAGTACTCTTGGACCCAGCCTCCTCAATGTTTTTCCCACATACTACTTCCCACGTTTGCACTCAAACACATATACCTGATCCTTTCAGTTGCAGTTTACAAATGACCTTAAGATGTTTTTCTTCAAAACTTTTTAGCTGGTACATACACTGGTATTCCTCAGACCTTTCACATGGGGCCTTACCTTGTAATTGGACACTGGGGCAGATTAATGTTAATGTGAGATTAGGGCTCACCACAGAAAAACTCCCCTACTTTCTATTCATTCCTAGGTGAAATATCCAGTATATTTCAATGTGTCATACAATAAATGGGTGTGTACATTGAACGTAGAGATTTACAGACTAAGCAACCAGTAACTGCTACAAATGGTAAAGAGGGCAATGCCCAAAAGGTTGGGTTAAGAGTTTTTCATCTTGATTGATGATTGTGTCCTTTATATACTTATTCGTTTTCTGTTTTATGCGTATGTTAGAGATGTGTCAAGTACCTTTGTTCCATGCAAATACATGGAATACTAGTAAGAAGTAATGGAAGTTCCATTTACTGTAAAGTGAAGCACCTACATACAGAGTGAAAACGTAGGTCTGCTGCAGTCTGGCTTTTCAAGACCTGTAGGTGTCTCAAGTAGGTGGTTGTTTTCATTTCGAATAGCCAGTTTGTCCTCACATAGCACACTATTTGTTTCTCAAATTTCTTTAGGTTTACTAGAAATATGGTGTAAATTAGTTTCAAGCTTTACAAATGTTCACCTTATTTAGCATTTCAAGGGAAAGTAATGTAGCCCCTCTGCCCATATTTAGCTTCAACAGTTATATAATAACATTTTTCTATCATGCTTAGAAATTCAAAGTACTCTTACATTTTTGTGTGGCAAACTATTTGTTAATTGGACAAGACTCCTAGACCCTCCAGTTCGATGCTGTCTACAGTTAAAGGCCTTTTGGCTTCTAGGTCTGACACTTGACTGTAATTAGAAAGCTGTGAACTCCATCCCAAGTGAGAAAGCTGCTACAATTCATGCAATGACTGCCAATTTCCTAATTTCTTGGAACTTGTTTTCTGTAAAATATTCATTTAGCACATACATATCACAGCAAGTGTAAAGATTACCTGAGGAAAATCATCTGCACCTGGGGCATGCAGTGTAACTCAATGTACCCAACTCAATTTCACCCCTTGTGCGGCACTTTTGATATACTGCATGAAAAAAATAACAGAAGCTAATACCACGCAGGCGTCACGTCGGATGAGACAGAAATAAGGTAAGTAATGCTATAGTCGGATCGTGTCGCATTGTTGATGTGACACGACTGTCGAATACAGACAGATCGTCTGCATCCCATGGTCGCGTCTCATCAACGCTGCGACACGATCCGACAATAGAATTACCTTATTTCCGACGCATCCGACGTGACTCCTGCTTTTTTGTGCAACACGTCGGATCACGCCGGATTCGTCCGTGGAGTCCTGCCTGCCTTACCTCATCTGAGATGAAACCTGGCCTCCTAGATTAAAATTAAACTGTATTAAAGGGAAGATAACTCATATGCATGATGCTTTATCATCTATGAATTTGCATATAAATAGGCATAATGATTTTGGTGCACATATTTAAAGGGCAGAAAAGCCTCCAAACACATTAAATAAACAGAAAGTGCTCTGGTGAGCTCCTAGCCCATTGCTTCAGTTTTTATTGTCAGCTGTTTGTGTTAATAAGCCTAGCTTTAACCGCTCATGCAGGGTTTGTGGATGGTTCACAGTTTGCAATTTAGGGTAAATATCCAATGCAGGCAGCTTCAGTTATCAGGCCTTTCTGCAGGGGCGTAACTACAGAGGAAGCAGACCCTGCGGGTGCAGGGGGGCCCAGGAGGTACAGGGGGCCCCATGAGGCTTTCATTGATGAGCAATTTGAACATATATTGGTAAAACTGGACAATTACTGGATATGTTGGGGGGCCCTAAAATTAATTTGCTGTGGGGCCCAGCAACATCTAGTTACTAAGCCACTGCCTTTCTGCATAGGGTACTATACCAGTTTACCCATAGGTCACAGGGGTTAGAATTGCAGATTCGGTTTGGGTTCAACTGGGGAATTACACTTCTCCACTGCATCTGAAGATTCCCTGTCTTGGAAGCAAAGGTGCAGAAGTAGTGTATGGAGCTGGAAGATGAGGGTCCTACAATGGCAATATTTTGCAGTTTAAGGTTTTGCAGGTTAGGGTTGGGTGTGGGTTGAGATTATTTCTTGCCAGCACATCATTATTAGGTACCCTTTGCTGATAAATCATTGTGCTGTGTACTTTACATAGGATAGCAACATTCCTGAAAAGCACTCTTTATACATAGAATATAAACAGGCCCCAAAACATGCAAAATATATGGGGTGTATGGGAAATCTTTACAGAGTACCTGTACAAGGATGCATTTTCATTTTGGATGGTTTATTGGTTTGAAGAATAAATCTCCTTGCTCCTATTTTCAGTGTCCTTAATGCTTTCATCATGTGGAAGCCAGGAATGATTTCTTCAGGAAGGCCATCATTATTTTCGTCAAGTACAGGTATTGATCTGGGAATGAATGATTCTTGCACATGTTAAGGATCTTCCGAGAAGAACACTCCTGGAAATCTATAAGCAAGCCCATGTGGGACCCTGACAATGGTTTTAGACTGCAGATTTTATCTGGCAGTAGCTTATATCTTGCAGTGGAGTTTTTTTTTTTATATGTCTGTGTAAAATTGATTGGGTAACAATGAAAGCAGCCTCTTTTTTACATTAGGATGCATGTATGCAGTGAACATAATTACTGCATTCTCCCTGAATAATATCACACTCATCTGGCCACAGAGCAAAAGAAATTAGAAACATGCACTTCTGTTTATTACATTATTATCTAAAGCCAATCATTGGTTGATGTTTAGTATCAGTGGAGGATGCAAAGTTTTGTTTTTTTTATCCTAATAACATTGCTAACTTTGTTTTCTCTACTCTTAGTAGGCTAATGAAAAGGAAGTGCCTTGGTAGTTTGACTATTTTGTCACAGTGTGTTATGAAAAGAACAGATCCACCAAGGCCCTTTAGCAGGGAAGAGCTATGCTTCTGAAAATGCCCCCCAGTAGCTCCCCACTTTCCTTTCTGTTGATTCACAATGCATGCTCTGGGCTGCTGTCGGTTACCTGTACTAACTCAAAGGGCGCTGTTTATTAAAGTCCAAATGTTAAACATGTTAATGTTTGACTAGAAAAAAGTAAATCAAAATTTTCAAATTTATTATACCCTGGTGCTGCAAAAAGCCAGAATTCGAAAATCTGCCACCTCAGACCTCAAATTGAAGTTATTGGGGTCTTCAGGGGTTTTCGGCAGAAAACTCAACTTTTTCAGGGTTTCAGGGAAAAATTGGAGCAATCCAAATTTTAGCTCGATTTTATCGAGTTTTTCCGGGATCCGATTAAACTGAGTTTATTTGATTAAAAAATAAACTAAAAACTGGCATCGGAGTTTGGTCGTGTTTTTTTTTTTTTTAGTAAATTGAGATAAATTTGGATTTTAATAAATAACCCCCACAGTGCACAATATATACAAAATCTAAAATTCACAATAGAAAACGAATTAATCTAATAAATAATTTTTTAATAATTGATTTGCATTACCTAGCAGCAGAGAAGCCAGTGCATTGTGCATCAACATTGATGCAGTCTATACTCGTTTGCCTCTACAAGAAATATAACCTCAATTTCTGATGTTGATTTACAATGACACCTAAGTTTAGCCTCTGAACAGCAGCCAAGAGCATACAGAGCATGTGCACTGAAACTGTGGACAGATTTGAATACAGGGACCATTTATATTATAGAGCTATTGTACATGTGGACCCCTGCAGTGAGTTCTGTATGTAGAATTTGCAACTATATTCTTTTCCATAGCAAAACATCAAGATTGCCACAAGTAAAACCTATTAACTCACGGTGATGTGACTTAATTGCTGTAAACTGCCTCCCTTCATGTTTCCCACAATTAAAGGCGACCTGTCATCCAGACATAAAGATAGATAGATATCACTGCACTCCCCACATTCCCCCTCCCTCCTCTCTAATTTGCAGCCAGTTCGTGGTCGTGTGTGAGGTCCCCTATCTGGCACACAGACAAGATTTTGGGATGATGCAAAAGCTTGCCAAAATAGATGTCTGCAAAATGTTTCCTGCCTGCTTTTACTGTGAATTCCATACCTGTAGTTAACAATATTTAAATAATTTATATAGCGCACGTAAAGTTTATTTTGCTTGACAAACCCAATAGAAAGAATTTAGAATTCTTTTTTTAGGGTGACCGATCCCCTTTAAGCCAGATTGCTGTAATAGGTTTTTCTTGTGGTGATTTTAATGTTTTGCTATGGAATGGTTTTATTCAGAGGTTTGTGAGGAATCTCCCTATGTGCCATCATCCTTAGAGTACCAGTTTGGATAAGGTCATCCCTGCTCTGACTTCCAATGTAGACCAAGGACCCAGCACTGGAAGGCTGATGATGGAACACATACTAACAAATAGTACTCTTTGCAGGTTCCAGGTTTCCCCAGAGACAGTCGGGGGCAGATTTATCAAGGGTCGAATTGAAAATTTGAAATTTTGATTTGAAAAATTGAAATTCCATTTTTGAGATTTATCATACTCTGGCCCTTAAAGAACTCGAATTTGAATATTCGCCACCTAAAACCTGCCGAATTGCTGTGCAGCCTTTCAGACATTCGAGTTTTTTTCGGAGTCGATTCCATTCCATTCAGAGAGTTTAATGGAGGTTTTAAAAACTCACATGAATTTGAAATTCGACCTTTAATATATGTTCCTCCCGGTGTTAACTGTGCTCATTTTTAGTCTGACGCTTGCCATTTTTGGCGTGTATGAGTAGGAGTTAGGGGAAAAAGTAGGCAATTCATGTACTCAAACCTGCTGATTTGCAGAAGTATTTGTGCTGCTTCAGAGATCTATAGTAGCTTTCCGTTATATACTTGTTTGTATTTAAATTCCGGAAACCTACAATTTTGTTAAAATTCACCCAGAAAAGTTGTTTATGCGTTGTGGTTGTAAATTGCTGTAATATCGACTCAGTTATAACTGCACCGAGATATTTACTGCAGTTGTCCAGTGAAGATGTTTTCAGTGACTCTGTACCCCCTCTGCAGTAAACACTGTAATGATGTGTATAAACTGCTTAACTATGCTTTTGATAAATACACTACGCAATATGTTGGCGCTATATAAATACATGTTAACAGGGCAGCCATCAGGGGGGGGACGGGGGAGAGTTGTAGGGGGCCCCGAGGTTAAGGGGGGCCCGGCCACGCCACACTTACTTGATTAGCTGTGCCCCCCATCTTTCTGAGAGCTGCTGACTTCAGGAAGGCATGGACGTTTAAGGGGCCCTGGCCACCAATTTTCTTATAATGTGGGGGGGGGCCTGGCCACCAATTTTGGCCACCATTTTTTTCCTCATGTTATTTTTTAATGGGGGGGGGGGCTCTGGCCACAAATGTTTTTTTTATGGGGGGCCCTGGCCACCAATATCTTTTAATTTTTTATTAACATGTGGAAACCCTACCCACCAATATTTTTTCTGTTTTTTTACTGTGTGGTGGGGAGGGCGGACCTGTAGGTGGGGCTTGCAGTGGGCGCAGCCCATGGGCCCCAGGAAATTTTGTCTTATGGGGCCCTGCGATTTCTGATGGCGGTCCTGCATGATGTTAATAATAAATGGAGCAATGGTTAGGAAATTCATTGCAGTGGTGGAGTGGGATTGGGCAAATGGACATCCCTGGATTTTACCCTAGAATATCCTTTTGTATTAATGTTGCCTTACATGTTCCCTTTTATATCGTCATAACATGTCTGTGTGTCTAGAACAAAAGACAAACAGGTGTGGTGTTGTAAGTATTAAATCACAAACCACAACATGCAAAGAGTCTGAAGGCTGTGGTTTTCTTAGGAAAATGGCCTTGAGCCAAAGAAGTGCTATGGCTGTTGTAATTGTTTTGTAATGAGAATTAATTTCCCAGGAACATAAGGAAGTATGTGGTTTCAGCAGAACGCTGAATGGCTTTCCTGTATTTCACTGAAACTTGTTTGTTCTTCTCTGTTACCTTGTAAACTGTAAATCAGCAGGAACTGTCAGTTATTCATGAGCTCTGTTTTCCTCGCAATCAATATCCACTTCGACTCAAACAACTTATATCTGTTAATTCATTCAGCATTTTCCTTGAAGTCTGTAGCATGGCTTCCATGGACACATTCAGACTTTTATAGTAATTGTTGCACATGAGGATTGTATGCATATTAAAGTTTGGATTCGAGTATTTGGCCAAATCTTTTACAAATGTTACTTGTTCATCCCTATTCAGGAAGGAATTTTTTCCCCCTCTGAGGGAATTTGAGGGGCTTCAAATTGGGTTTTTTTTTGCCTTCCTGTGGATCAACTAGCACAGGGGTCGTCGTCCAATTTGGCGCACCGCGTTCATTGTTTGGCGGCCCAGTTCAGGACTGTCCGCAGCCTGGTGTTTGGGGACCCCTGAACTAGCAGTTAGGCAGGTTATATATAGAGTTAAAAGGTTGAGCATGATGGACGCTGTCTTTTTTTCAACCTAACTTACTATGTTACATTGATCTTTTCATTAAAGTGTGTTTTTTTTTTTTTTTCAGATATTCTGCAAATAATCTATATTTTCTCAGTGTGATTTCATATCTATTAGAATGCCATTAGAGGCCCTGTGCAATAAATATAAAAAAAAATTCTCCTCCTGTTTTAGTTGTATGCCACTTGCTCTTGATAAACTGCCTCAGAATGTAAACAGTTGTTAGATACACCTAGGGTTGCCACCGGATTTCACCCAGACAGCCTGGTTTTTGGAAGGGCTGCCAGGTGGAAAGTTCCTGCCTGGATTTTCAAATTAGGAAATCCAGACAGGACATTGAACTGAATGACATGGTGATCAGCCAATCACTGATTGCCATGTCGTCAGTCCCGCCCCTGACATCATCCGCCTGCCTCCCCACTTTATCTGCGCCCCCAACGTCACCGGCCCGCCCACTGCCCATTTTCACCCAAAAAAAATGGTGGCAACCCTAAATGCATCCGTCTTCTTCATCGTGCCTTATACGTTGCAAGGCAAATGCTTTTACTCACTGGCCACTTACAGCTTTGACTGAAGAACTTATTTGGGGGAATTGTAGTGCTGCATCACTCACACGCCATGAGTGCATTTTACAAGTGCCTGTGTGTGTGTGTTTATAGCCTTTTCATCCAGGTTTTTAGATAAAAAAGTGATAAATGATTAGAAACAATATACACTTTTTTATGGTATCCATTTAAGATGTGTATTTTAAAGGAAAACAATACCTCCTGAACAATGTATGTCTCTATAAGAAAAATATTGCATAAAACAGCTCATGTGTAAAACCCTGCTTCATGCAAATAAACAGTTTTCATAATAATATACTTTTTTAAAGGAGAAGGAAACCCAGTCGGAGCAAAAACCCTCGCCCCCTCCCCTGTGTTGCTTCCCCTCCCTCCTCCCCCCTGGCCTACCTGTCTCGCTGGGCAAATGCCCCTAACTTGTTACTTACCCTTCTGCGCAGGTCCAGTCTACGGAGTTCACCGACGCCATCTTCTTCCAAGCGATCTTCTTCCTGCTTTGACCGGCACATGCGCAGTAGGAGCATTTCGCCGGTACAGATCTACTGCGCATGCGCCAAAAGTCATAAAGTCATAAAGTTTTCCGATTTCACTTTGTGCGCAGTAGATCCGTACCGGCGAAATGCTCTTACTGGGCATGCGCCAAAATGCCGGTCAAAGCAGGAAGAAGATGGCGTCGGTGAACTCCGTAGACTGCACCTGCGCATAAGGGTAAGTAACAAGTTACGGGCATTTGCCCAGCGAGACAGGTAGGCCAGGGGGGGAGGGAGGGGAAGCAACACGGGAGGGGGGGAGGGTTTTTGCGCTGACTGGGTTTCCTTCTCCTTTAAGTAGTATGTGCCATTGGGTAGTCCTAAATAGAAAATTGCCATTTTAAAAAATAAGGGCCACCCCCTGGGATTCACGCTGCACACAAACAAACCTAATAAACTATACGTTAGGTCACAGGAGCCAATTAACAGACAACTTTCTGTCATTTGCTTCTACATTTCTTCCTGTTACAGTTACAGTTTGAGTATTTTTGGTCAGGTGATCTCTGAGGCAGCACAGAGGCCATCACAAAATGTTGGTTCAAGGCAAGAGATGTAAACGGGCAATATTTACTTAATTATATTTACCAGTTTAGTAATCTTTAATATGCCACTTCATTTCATATAAACTATATGTTGCTTATTATTAATTTTGGGAGTATAGTTTTCCTTTAAGGAGAACATGTATAACAAGGGGAGTGATATAATGCACAATTCTGTAAAATCAATGCTTTTAAAATGCTCATCCTTCGTATAATTTTTTGGGTAAACTTGAAGGGCATGTGACTCTGCAGCTAAAGTGGGGCCTATTGCAGTGCAACCCCTGGCAATCAAAAAGATGCACACGCTCATAAATGAAATGCTTTATTTGTTCCAGTGGAATTGATATCCTGTAGCACTTAGGCATGTCCTGCTCAGCAAATTGCTTGATCTAATTGGTGGTTTGCTCCGAACCTTTTAATTATAATGATTGATCTATAAAACCCACTCAAGCAATTAGCCAGGCTCTGAATTTCACATTTAGTACACAAGAGGCACAACTTATTATTTACAAAGTCAGTTAGTTTTCATATTGCTAGTGTTCTTTGCAATTAACTAATATATCAATGTAACTTGTGTTTGTCGTATAGAATTGTTTTCTATTACCTATGTCTGAAAGTGGCCTTTTTTTTTTAAGGATTAGAAAATATGCCTTTAATTAGTATATATTTTTTTACCTTTTCTGTTTTTATTAAAGTTTAGTGATGAAGACAGGTCAATGATTTTTAAAGCACCCTGAACAGTTCGCTTAAGATGCATAATATTTACATCAAAGCTGGTGCAGGGGTCATATTTTGCCAAATGCAGTGAGCTAAATCCCACCAAAATCACCCACCCTTGCTGGAAAGTATTTGCTCCAGAGTATGCCAGACATTTTGCAATTAAAAGACCGTTTCCAAGCAAGAAGCATCCGATGAACTACAGGTGTTTTGGCTCCACTACTTAAAAACAAATCGGACAACACACCCAAAATCAAGCCTGTACACCATTGCTCTTAAGACTTTTGAAAACCTCCATTTACATGCTGCTTTCCTCCCTTGTCTAATCTTTAAGCATTTTAAGTCAGAACTTTAAGGTAATGTATTTGTTATGGAAACTGTCCCTTCTGCACCCTGCGTGCCATGAGCTTCAGGTGCTATGGCTGTTTAAAGGGTGCCCTGCAGTTAGATAGGTAGATGCATACTGAACCATCATTCCGCCAGTGGATGTGCTACAGTATTATGAACACTTTGAAGGTTATTTATTAAAGTCTGATTTTTTTTCTGGTCGTACTTCTAAAGGGAAAACCAGCATTTTTTCGTAGAAAAAATAACCTAGACTTTTTCGTAATTTGTTAAACTCTGATGGTGTTAAAAGTCCAAATAAAAAAGTATTCCCAACTCAGATCTGCTGAGTTCATGTTGAAGTCAATGGCAGATGTCCTGTTGACATCCTGATCTGCCCTGGGGTTTTTTCAATTAGGGCTGCTCTAAATCCAGGATTTGGTTTGGGATTCGGCCTTTTTCCAGCAGGATTCGGATTCGCCCGAATCCTTCTGCCCGACCGAATTTGCATATGCAAATTAGGGTCAGGGAGGGAAAGCACATGACTTTTTGTCACAAAACAAGGAAATGAAAAATGGTTTCCCCTTTCCACCTCTAATTTGCATTTGCAAATTAGGATTCGGTTCGGTATTCCGCAGAATCTTCCGCAGATTTAGGGGTTCGGCCGAATCCAAAATAGAGGATTCGGTGCA
Source organism: Xenopus laevis (assembly GCF_017654675.1). Lineage (NCBI taxonomy): Eukaryota > Metazoa > Chordata > Amphibia > Anura > Pipidae > Xenopus > Xenopus laevis. The sequence goes on from NC_054388.1 coordinate 86,366,644, forward strand.
TGCCTATTTTCAATAATCCAAAGATTTCGTAGATTTTGGCATCAAACTGAAAAAGTCACAGTTTTCGATGACAAATCCAGAATATTCTGAGGTTTCGGAATTTGTCACGATTTTATCAAGTTTTTTCCCCGCACAAGAAGTTTTCGGAAAAAAAAATTGATAAATAGGTAAGGGGCCGTCTGTGCGGCTTTGGTCGGAGTAGTTTTCAGTAAAAAGTAAGAACTTTTTGAATTTTGATAAATAACCCAAAGTCAATTTAGTCATTATAAATAAATGGGAGGGTGGATGGCACACAGGTCCTTGAACTTCACTGACATCACTGCTCATCTCTGCTCTTTTTCTTATCTCTTTAATATCTAACACTGCCTATAAACCAGTAGTTTACATAGACACCTCATCATGACCTCAGAGACTTGTGGCATTCAGGAAATTCAGTCAACATTCATTACAGTATGTCAGTTTATACTTGTTCAACTGGCTTTGGCTAGAATTATGCAATTAGTCACTGTATTTCATTGTGTGTGCACTCAACTCCAGCACAAAAAAGCATGAGAGAGAAAATATGGCGTGTGGCCCTCTGATACAGAAATCCGGTGGCACAATGTGTGTCTTCAAGCAAAATGCATTAGTCAAACTTCATGTCAGGTTACAAACATAATTAGAAATGGAGGAAGACAAACCGTTAAAGGGGATATAAACCTGAAATTAAAATGGTTTGTAATGAAAGAAAATATAATTCTAATATATATTAATATACAGGATTCCTACTGTTATTTGTAACTTTAACTGCAAGTTAAAGCAGTATTTGTTCCTGTCTGAACATCTGGTTCTGTCTCTTGCAACAATGTAGCAGAAGCCAGCTCACAGAATGTGATATTTTACACATAAATAAGTATATATTGTATATTTTCTACTACTTTTCATATATTTCAAATCATCATAAAACCTGGCTGATTTAGGTTAAATGCTCAGCCCTAAGACTATAGTAATTAATCTGTGAAGTTGTATTATTTGGAAATTTGTGTACATTGGTTGTTATAATATAATGAAGTAAACTGCATATTAAATAGATAGATGAGTTGTGTCCTTCTTTGTGGAGACTTGGAAATGGCCACACTACTCATTATAACCAAAATGGCAGTTCTAGTCTACTCCAAAGTCTACTCCAAATGATTCCTTTAAATGCTGCTAAAGTCAGAACATTTACAATTATGAAATGTTGCAAATTATTTGTCACATTCCCTAGAAATAGATGGTTGATTCCACCATTAACCACCTCACTGATGCTTTCCAGAGATTACTGCTTACAACCAACATCCCTCCAATATCAAAGCAATAAACACAGAAAATACAGATAAAACACTGCCCCAGCCACATGATTTCTCAAACCAATGCATAATTCATGACTACACAATTCTTATTTTGTGTCTGGTTTAAAGAGGAACTCTTAAACGCACACAAAGTAACGGATATTTAAAGGAGTGGTCCACCTTTCAATTAACTTAGAATGGCTAATTCTAAGCTACTTTTCACTTCGGCTTTTTTTTTTTTTCTCTTTTTATATCGTTTTTGAATGATTTGCCTTCTTCTCCTGACTTTTTGCAGCTTTTAAATGGGGCTCACTGACCCCATCTAAAAACAAATGTTCTGTATGGTTATTGTTATTGCTAATTTTTATTGCTCATCTTTCGATTTAGGCCCTCTGCTATTCACGTGCCATTCTCTTATTGAAATCTTATTGAAATCAATGCATGGTTGCTAGGGTAATTTGGACCATTACAACCTGATTGCTGAAATTGCAAACTGGAGAGCTGCTGAATAAAAACTTAATGACTCCAAAATCACAATAATTAAAATTGAAAACCAATAACAAACTGCCTCCAAATATCACTTTCTAGATTATACTAAAGGTTCATTTAAAGGTGATCAACCCCTGTTGTTCACCTTTCAATGCCGTATCAGCATATGTGATACAAAAGTACAAGATTCCTGCAGGCGCGTAAGATGATTGTACAGGCATGTAAGAGGATTTAGGTCAAGGACATCTGAAACAATGTTGAGCAAAATGCAATAGAAGTTCCCACTCATCTATAAACCACAATTTATTCATACCTTCAGTATAAGGAGCCTACAATAAGGATTATTTACCCACCTGCCACTGTAGTTTCCTATTCTAAATACGACCCCAAGATGGGTTTTTAATATGTTCTAAAAGCCAAATTCTCCAGTCTTAACAGTTTACAGGATACAAAATCCCCCCTGTACATAAATCTTTTAAAAGTATTTATAAAAATGTTGAAAGTTTATTCAATCAAAGCACCATGGATCATGGTACCACAGGGCTGGCAGTTCTGAAGTGTTTTTTTGCTCAGCCAAGATCTACTTTACATCTTTGAAAATAACTGCTAGTGTGTCCGCAACATCTAATATATGTAAGAGCACTTGTGCTACTGTGTGACTTATAATACACAATAGGCACAATTGTCTCATAATTTTGGTAATGATTTTCATATCTGTAATCCGTGTTTTTAATTTGTTTCCCCAGATAACAGCGATTTAATTGCTTGCTCAGTGGTTACAAAGGATGGAGGACAGGTGCAAAGGTTTCTAGCTGTGGATATCTATCAGATGAGTTTGGTACAACCGGACAGTAAAAGACTTGGCTGGGGAGTGGTGAAGTTTGCTGGACTGTTACAGGTAAATCATGAATAACTATGAAGAAGCAGGGCTAAAAATCTGTTTGGCACTACCATCAAAGTGTGGCAAGCTTTCACGCTCATGCCCCATAAATTCTTCATCAGAAAGGATTTTTATATTAGAAGAACTTACATTAAACACTACTGTCACATTATAATAGGATCTCACCCAGGACTTCTTGGAAGTTCATTTTCAAATAACAGCACAGTTTATCTTGGTTGAATGTCTACTGGTTTATTTTGTTCTTTCTAGTTTTAAAATATTTATCATTTCTCAGAATAAAACTACCTTGGTTAGAGTACACTGTTGCAGAAAGATTTTATTCTTAGAATGAGTTAATGTCTGTAGATAAAAGTATAACAAATGGTTCCTTGTTAATGTCTTTTTGAGTAAGCAGTACGGCTGACTACATTTCAAATGATATTGAGGTAAAAAGATGCGTTTAATGATAACTATTCCGCATTAGAGCCCAGATTTGTTTAGTTTCCTACAGTAGCCATGTACCAGTGATATAAGGGGTGTTCAACCCATTTCAGCCCCTCTTTGGCATTCATTAGTCCAGATAAGATGGACAGTGAGTGTGGTTAACTCAACACAACTGTGCTGTTGATTTTACAGTAAGAAATATCTATATATCTATATGGGACAGTGGCTAAAATTAAAATGTTTTTATAAGAAGGCATTTAAAATCTGTTGCACCTAGGGTTGCCACCTTTACTGAAAAAGATTACCGGCCAGTGGGGGGGCAGGCATACAAAGGGGGTGGTTCGTGATGCAAAAGGGGGCAGAGGCATGCATCGTGATGCAAAAGGGGGCGGAGCAACATCGCTCAATGTCCAGAACACTGGAAAAAAGTTAAGTTCTGCGCGAATTGGGGGCAGGCCAAGGGCCTTTTTTAAACGGTATTACAAATTGCCATTAAGTGCATTGCCGGTAAATTTGTAATACCGGCCTTGGCCTTGGCAGGTGTTTTACCAGCTAGGTCGGTAAAATACCGGCCGGGTGGCAACCCTAGTTACACCTCCCTAATAATCTTGGACCACTGCCATAGCTACTTATTCATTCATACCAGTCATAAGCATATACTGAGTATTTTAATTCTAGTAGGGTAGATGAGGTGCAGAGGAATGATTTGTTAACAGCATTTTCGGAAATGTTGTTGAAATTCTTAAAACTACACCTATATAATATGGTTTTAATGTCTTTCAGGTAGTACAGTTGTAATGTAAGAGATCTAACTGTGGTGCCTTTTGTTCTCAGGATATGCAAGTAACTGGAGTTGAGGATGACAGCAGAGCCTTAAATATCACCATACACAAACCAGCTTCTACTCCACATTCCAAGCCATTCCCCATCCTCCAGGCAACATTCATCTTTTCTGATCACATTCGCTGTATCATAGCAAAGCAGCGGCTGGCAAAGGGTCGAATACAGGCTCGCCGTATGAAAATGCAAAGAATATCTGGTAAGTAACAGGGTAGGACATTTTTTAGAGAAATAATAATGCATGTTTGATAAGCTTTACACATTTTCATTGCTGTTTGAAACCTAATCACATGTAAACAGCACAAAGATTGTGGCTTAATATATTACTGGCCAGTATCCTATCGAAAGCATAGTTTTTTTTAACAAATATTAATCTTTGCTGATAATAACATGGTACTTTAGATAATATACCCTGATCTGATGCATGCAGAGATATTATCAGCAGCCGAAAGAAATTTTATAACCTGGCCGATTGTCTGAACGACCGATCGCCATGGCACGAAAAATGTCGGAACACTCCACACACGGTCCGTAAATCGTACAAATCGAGGATTCACATGATTATCTGTACGTCTATGGCCAGCTTAAGTGGTAATGACATTCAGCACTTATAAGCCTGTAGTCATTTAGTCATCCTCAATTCCAGTAACCTGTGAGCTACATGTTGTTCACCAGCCCCTTGGCTGTTGCTCCCAGTGGCCTCAATGCAGGTGCTAATTTTTGAATTCTTGGTTTTGGTTGCATAAAACCAGATATACTGCCAAACAGAGCCTCCTGTAGTCTGCCTGTGCACATAGGGACTAACAATAGCCTATCACAGCCTTTATTTGGCACCCCTGTGGACTTTTTGCATGCTAGTATTGCTCCCCAACTCTTTTCACATTTTGACTCACAGGTAAAAAAAAAAAAAAAAAAGGTTGGGGACCCCTGCCCTAGTTGTCAGTTGTCATTAGTCCCCAGAGAAGAGGATATAGAGCTATATAATATTTAGGTTAGTTTGAATAGTGATTAGTTAGGAGATTAGATGTATGGCTTATTTATTTATACTTTTTTAATTTTTAAGCTTATTTTATTGCTATATACCATTTTATGCATTTACATATATGCCATGGGAAAATCCCTGTTTGCAGTGATCATTTAAGGGAGCGCTGTTCTATTGTATTGGGGATTCCTTTAGCTAAGACATACAGTACATGGAAATTATCATTCATTTATAAAATATTAAATGAATATTTTATGCACCTTTTGCAATTGTTCAAATAGATGTTTTAGATTCATAAATACTTCAGTTACAATTGACAAGAAAAGATCTTGATGGGGAGAAATATCAACAATCTATTTTTTCTTTGTCAAGCTCTTTTAGACCTACCTGTCCAACCGTCAACAGAAGTCATGGGGTTTGGACACAGCTCATCAGCAGCTGCTCAGCATATGCCGTTTCGGTTCTATGAACCGTCACGACGTGCATTGAGTGATCTTGCCATGCCGCGAACTGGCTTTGGCTCTGTCGACAAGGTGCCAGGTAAGGCATTTTCTCTTCATTTTGCACTTTTAATGACAAGTTAAATAACCGTATAATTTTAAATAGTTAACCTATGTAGGACCATCACAGAATTTACATTTCAAACTAGTTTTGCCCACTTGTATGGACATATTACCTTGCTGATTTTACATATCAATCATCGTTGACATCATAAGTCTCATTACACTGTGCATGCCCCACATTCAGTGCTGTGGTGCATGTGAAAAATGGTGGTGTTGGCCCATATTAGTAAAAAAAATATTTATTACAGAGAGAAAGGATATGATTTTTAAAAATAATTGAATATTTTAATAAAATGGAGTCTATAGGAGATAGACTTCCCATAATTCAGAGCTTTCTTGATAACAGGTTTCAGGATAATGGATCCCATACCTGTACCAAGAAATGCAAAATCTGAATATAAGTAACAGCTGAAACTGAAATCTAATATGGAATTTAATATCCAAAAACACAAGAGAAAACTTTATAGATATTCAATCAGCCTCACTAGTAAATATCTCTACAGACTATCATACTTAGTAGTAAATAGCAGATTATTTGACTTGCTGCTGCTAAATTCTTTCTTGCTACAGGTGGAAGTTTTATCAAAATGTGAGATTAGAGCGCAAGGATTTCTATTCGAGAGAAAGTACTTATTGCTTTAAAGGAACTAAACTTTTGTTTTCTAATAATAGTAAGCTATTGCTTAAAGCAAATGAAAAACAAAAGTTCGGACTTGAAATGTTGTGATGAAAAGCAAAAACAGTTTCCTTTCTTGAGTTCATTTAAAGGCATTAAGTCAATGTACCAAAATAATTTTGTCAAGTAAACAAAAATGCAGTTTTGTAACAAAACCGCATGGCTTTGAAAAAAGATCCTCTGCTGATCTCACACGAATCAAGACTTAAAGGGATACTGTCATGGGAAAAAAAAAGTTTTTTTCAAAATGAATCAGTTAATAGTGCTACTCCAGCAGAATTCTGCACTGAAATCCATTTCTCAAAATAGAAACATGTGACTTGTGCTCTGATAAACTTCAATCACTCTTTACTGCTGTACTGCAAGTTGGAGTGATATCACCCCCCTCCCTTTCCACCCCCCCCAGCAGCCAAACAAAAGAACAATGGGAAGGTAACCAGATAACAGCTCCCTAACACAAGATAACAGCTGCCTGGTAGATCTAAGAACAACACTCAATAGTAAAAACCCATGTCTCACTGAGACACATTCAGTTAGATTGAGATGGAAAAACAGCAGCCTGCCAGAAAGCATTTCTCTCCTAAAGTGCAGGCACAAGTCACATGACCAGGGGCAGCTGGGAAATTGACAAAATGTCTAGCCCCATGTCAGATTTCAAAATCGAATATAAAAAAATCTGTTTGCTCTTTTGAGAAATGGATTTCAGTGCAGAATTCTGCTGGAGCAGCACTATTAACTGATTCATTTTGAAAAAAATGTTTTTTCCCATAACAGTATCCCTTTAAATGTGCCTTAAAACTACAATGCATGTTTCATAAAACGGTTTCACAAACAGTTGTTTATATATAAAATGTCATGATACAGGCCTGTAATAGTCAATAAAACGGGCCATGGAAACATGAAAAAATATTTCTGCCAGTACATAAATCAGACGCATAGCAGGCCTCTCTTCACTAAGGTCTGGAGCCAGCCATTTGTAACAGGGTCATAACCTATAATATCCTCACAGAACCCATACCTGTTGTACCAATAGCATAAAAAAAACTGGTGATGGGTTCAAGGTAATTTCAGCTTTCAGATGAGTCCAAACATGACAAGGGTTGGAACTCTGTTTATCAGACGTGAATATGTGGGCAGGGGCAGGTCACACACTATTATGTTTAGTATCTATGGAATCCATGAGAGAATTAATAGCCAATGAATATAATATCATCTCTCTCCTATGTTCCAATAAGGTCATGGTCATTATATTCTTGGTCCAGTTCCTACTCACAGGAGGTCATAAAAACTCAATCTGTGTCCTCTAGGCCATGCCCCCTTGCATTCCTGAGGGAGGGGGGAGTGTGCAGTTACCTGATGCCCTGAAATCACTAATAAATAGTCAGTTCTTCTGACTAAAGGTGGCCATAGACACACAGATCCCGATTCGTACAATTTTCGGATCGTGTGTGGCGTGTGCCGACATCTTTCGTCCGGCGGAGATCGGTCAGGTTTGATTTTGACCCGTCCGATCCCGCTCGAGCCCACGGCACATCGTAATCAGATTACCCGCGATATAGCCATGCTCGTTAATGGCATATCGGGGAAAGATCCGCTCGTTTGGCAATGTTGCCAAACAAACGGATCTTTGCGTCTATGGCCACCTTTAGAATGGGATTTACTGAGGAGGACCAATTGCGATTGGAAGTTATCCCATTTGTTTCCCCTTCCCTCGAGGACCAGGAATACCTTTGGCGTTAAGTATAGGGTTTCCATGTTTTCCCTTTTATTTTATAAGCTGTTTGTATTTGTATTATTGAATGTCTGTCTCTTTTTGTAAACTCTTTTTGTTAATTGCTCTGTTATACCTTGTCTAATATCAAAGAGATTACTTTATAAGTTTGTCTTTGGTGCTCTAAATGAACCTAGCCTGAAAGTGTTTACCTGTGAGCCATAACCCTCTGCATGCTGAATAGAAACGCTAGTCTGTCTGTATGCTGATTAACCCTTAGAGTGCTAGAGTTTTTGTTGAATCAGAAGGAACTAACTGACTATAGTGAGAGAGTGTTTAATGCATTGGCGTATTGTGAGTTATTACCTATTAGAGAGAACAGGGGAATAGCCACATTAGTTTTCTATCGCCTGTTAATGATAGTTGGTAGAATGAGTTTTGTTAGTGTTTGGGGTGCTGTTATGCTAGTGACCCCTGATAGCCACACCTAAAGTATCTGTTTTCTCTTGCTATAACTTCTTATTTTAGCAATTTGCACTGCTTTACTGACAGACAGTGTGGAGTTGTTTGTTTAATGTTAGTTTCTTCTCTGCCTGAACTTGTCCCACTGACTTAAATTTGAGGTGGAGTAAAATAAGGTGTACATTTCCACAGTAAAATTAAAATACACACCCTAATAAATTACACACCTTGACGTTCCCAGAGACTTGATGATAAACTGCCATATAAAGATTGAGTTATAAAAATGAACACAATGGGGCACATTTACTTAGCTCGAGTGAAGGATTCGAATGCAAAAAACTTTGAATTTCGAAGTGTTTTTTTGGCTACTTCGACCATCGAATTGGCTACTTTGACTACGACTTCGAATTGAACGATTCGAACAAAAAATCGTTAGACTATTTGATAGTCGAAGTACTGTCTCTTTAATATAAACTTTGACCCCCTACTTCGCCACCTAAAATCTACCGAACCTCAATGTTAGCCTATGGGGAAGGTCCCCATAGGCTTTCGAAGCTTTTTTTGGTTGAAGAAAAATCGTTTGATCGATGAATTAAAATCCTTCGAATCGTTCGATTTTTCGCTCAATCAAACGTTTGTTCGATCGAAAGAATTGTGGTAAATCCTTCGACTTCGATATTCGAAGTCGAAGGATTTAACTTCGACAGTCGAATATCGAGGGTTAATTAACCCTCGATATTCCACCCTAAGTAAATCTGCCCCAATGTGCAAAGTAGTAGTAGCACTATACAAATCCTCACATACATACACCAGGCACATGTGTTATGTGCATTCACAGAAGTTGGAAACGATATGATCAGATTTGGTAGGAATAAGATATTCAGATACATTTCAGTTTCTTGCAAAATTTTTGACTTCTGCCTAAAGAACGTACTATTTTAAAACATCAACTAGTTGACTTCATTTAATATTAATCATTTTTTATATTTAGAACAAAACATTCTTGGTAGACTCTGACTTTAAAGGACTTGTTCAGTGTAAAAATAAAAACTGGGTAAATAATCTGTGCAAAATAAAAAATGTTTCTAATATAGTTAGTTAGTAGGCAAAGATGTAATGTATATGTAATGTATAAAGGCTGGAGTGACTGGATGTCTAATATAACAGAACACTACTTCCTGCTTTTCAGCTCTCTTGGTTACACTGGTTACCATGGTTACCAGGCAGTAACCAATCAGAGACTTGAGGGTGGGCCACATGGGTCATATCTGTTGCTTTTGAATCTGACCTCAATGCTGAGGATCAATTACAAATTCACTGAACAGTTATGTCCCATGTGGCTCCCCTTCAAGTGGCTGACTAACTCAGAGTTAGAGAGCTGAAAAGTAGTGTTCAGGCTAGTATATTACACATCCAGTCACTCCAGCCTTTATACATAACATTTTTGGCTAACTAACTATATTACAAACATGTTTTATTTTATAAGCTGTTTGTATTTGTATTATTGAATGTCTGTCTCTTTTTGTAAACTCTTTTTGTTAATTGCTCTGTTATACCTTGCTTGCTCTGTTATTTACCCAGTTTTTATTTTCACACTGAACTGTTCCTTGTTCACCTTTGAGTTAACTTTTAGTATGTATGTAGAGAGAGATATTCTGTGTCAGTTTGCAGTTGGTTTTATGTTTCAATTTGTGGTTTTTGAGCTATTTAGCTTTTAATTCAGCAGCTGTCCAGGTTGCCCAAATTACCCTAGCAACTATACGCTGAAAGAGACTGGAATGTGACCCTTGTCTGAAAGTGTTAGAAGAAAAAGGCAAATGATTAAATATGATAAAAATAGATAATAAAGACCAATTGAAGTTTCTTAGATTTGGCCATTTTATAACATACGAAAAGTTAACTTAAAGGTGAACCACCCCTATAAAAACTGCTATGTATAAACACAAAATGCTCAAAATAATTCATAAGAGATCGTTCCAGCAGGTGCTTAGTGATGCCTTTTATCATAATTGTTGTTAATGGGAAGGATGTTTTTAAGATGGTTCTTGAGTTTCTTTCCTATTTCTATGAGAGATAGATATATACAAATCAAGTTTCTAAATAAGGCATATGTGAACCCATATCGCTTGGTAAAAATATATGACAAGTGTATCTGGCCGATGTCATAAATGTAGGGATAAAATAGGTTCTCTGTTCCATGCCTTTTCTGGTAACTCAGCAGTTTTGGGGTACAGTCTTGTGAAAAGAAAACCCGACTCTCCTATATATTCACTCCTTGGAACTCTCCCTGCTGGTACTATCAGCTGCTTTAAAATGTGGGCCATACTCAAGGTTGTGCTACTTATAGTTACTGCAATATGCTAAAAAAAATTAGCCATCGTAACGCACTGGAAATCCTTTGAACCGTCTGCCCTGCTGTTTTTGGTAAACTTTGGCAAGAGGCTGTCCATAGAATTTCAATGAATTTCAATTTCAAAATGTCTGACTTGTGTTTACTTTGTAATGTGACCAACTATGATCTAAACCTTACTCCCTTTTTCATTGTACAGGTATGGGATCCATTATCCGGAAACCCGTTATCCAGAATGCTCCGATTTACGGAAAGGCTGTCTCCCGTAGACTCCATTATAACAAAATAATCCAAATTTTAAAAAGATTATTTCCTTTTTTTCTATGTAGTAATAAAACAGTATATTGTATTTGATCCCAACTAAGATATAATTAATCCTTATTGGAATCAAAACCAGCCTACTGAGTTTATTTAACCTTTACGTGATTTTCTAGTAAAGTTAAGGTATGAAGATCCAAATTACTGAAAGATCGATTATCCAAAAAATCCCAGGTCCCGAGCATTCTGGATAACAGGTCCCATACCTGTATTTTTTATTGCTGAAAATAAAATCTTATAAATAAAAATAACTGGTGTTAATGGATGTAACATAGCACATAAAAGCTTGTGTGTTTTATAGGTAATATACCCTTTATTTTAAAATGTTAGACTATTGGATTACCACCTTGGGGTTTCATGATCAGCGTATCAACCTACACCCACATTCCTCAATGGGTAAGGTCCAAATATTTTTGGAAACATGATTACATCATAGATTTACTCTGCATGCTGTCACAGAACTAGGCAATCTGGCAGTTTGTGGAATCTCCATCAAAAAATACAAAGTCCAATTCATAGATCCAAGCCAGTGTGTTGTGATTCAAAGTCTCTTGGTTCCATGTGTTTTATTGGCTAAAATATAGTGAATAAATAAATACAATAATTACACTTCAGCCCTGCACTGCCCATGATGGGCCTGAAAAAGCTACAATTAGCCAAAACACTTTGTGTCAAATTTTCTCTCAAGAGCAAAAAATGCTACATAACATTTGTTGCAACATATTTCGTAATACTTTTGACATCGTTTCCTAGCTGCCAGCCTTATATGTAACAATAAATGTATCTTACCCACAGTAGGTTTCCATTTTTCAAAAGGCAGCACGATCTGTCAAAGAAAGAGGAAATAACATTTAAGTCATAAAAGACTCGCAACACTCCATTGATCATTAAGGCCTTGCGGTTTCATAGCACACAATTTTTTAATCCACAGGGCCTCTTTTTGTAACAGGATTCTCTTTTTATCACCCCCTCTCTGTGGTGCCTGTACAACTTCTAGTACCTGCCATTTCAGTTGTGACATATTATGTCTAAATTCTTTGAAGTGGCAAGAAACTGTGGTGTCTGTGTAAGTACTTAATTTAAAATTTTTGATGTCACCTCTATGTTCCTTTATTTTAGCCTTTACTTCCCTCGCACATAAACTTTTCCACACGGACATTTTAGCATATAGACCACCCCTAGTGTGTTGCATGTGGCATAGTGTTTTAGAGGAATGCTATTACCTTTAGTGGGATGTTGTACAACTGCACCCTTTATGATTGATGAACAACAAACACAGCTAAGGCAAGGGAAAGTACCTAGATTTGGTTTGCCTTTAAAGATTTTTTCGATTCTTTTTGGTGCATGTGGTTCGGTGGGGCACAGAAGATCTCTTAACATATTGCCTTTTCTGTAGCTAAACATTGGAGTATGAGTGAATATCATAGCAACAATGCAATACAGGGCATTGCATTCAGTAGAGAAATAAAAACCTTCGGCTCTATCACTAAACAGTGTCAGAGTCTGGAGTTCAAATATATTTCTATATTTATTAACAAGATTTGTGCGCTCCTGCAGTACATACACGTGTTGTTGCAACGTGAAACAAAAAAAGGGGCAGAGAAGCTGTAAACTAACCTACAAAACCTGGTACTCATCTGCATCCTTGTTTCACCCCTGTTTGACTAAGTTTAGTTGTCACTTGAGTTTATGTAGTCGACTTAGAAGACATCCAGGAGCCAGAACTTGTCTAATAAAGCTTGCAGTACAGTAGTTTTTTTTAAAAAAAATTTTATTACAGCTGCCAAGTTCAGGGGGATGGAAGCTGGTGTGGATCTGTCCTATGAATAATTTTCTGGATTCTGGTGCCTGAAATATGCTATAAAGAAATAGATTTCATCATTAAATGACTAATGCAGTGATATTTAATATGAAATAGACACAGGATGTCTCGTGAGAAATTCAGCTGGAAAATGGCTCATGCAGTTCTGCTACATATGACCTTCCATAAGTCCTCGAAATGAATCATATTGAATAATCATAATAGTTTATTTAACCAAAGGTCAGTGACTGTTTGACTCTGCTCCCTTACCCACTCTACTAAAGGAATACACGAGTTTGTGTGGACCCCACCGGCCTAAAAATATACTCCAATATTAATCCCTTCTTCACAAGAAAGCAGGCAAGCTAAATTTTATACACTATTATAATTTTCTTCTTAAAGGGGAGGTTCACTTTTTGGACAGTAGTGCTAATTTAACAGCCCACGTCATAAACATTTTTTTGTATTTATCTTTATTACTTTAAGGTACATATTTATTGAAGGGTTGAATTGAAAATTCGAATTTTCGATTTTTTTTTTATGATCAAAACTGTCAAATTCGACAAGGGAATTATCCGAAATCGATTCAAGGTTTTTTTTAAAGAAAGATTTATCATACTCTGGCCCATTAAGGATTGGAATTCGACTATTCGCCACCTAAAACCTGCCGAATTACTGTATGTCAATTTGGAGCTGTTTGGAGCCTTCCTGACATTCAAGTTTTTTTTCAAATGCTACCTATTGAATGGAGCTGTCATTTACACTGGGCTGGGCAGATCTCTAATTTAGGAGTGTAGTAAAAAAAATGCCCCCAAAGTGACTGACAGATCTGACGTTCATCACTAATTTCAGGGTGTTGGAACTGGTCTGTGAGTTATTCAAACACCCAGCCCTTTTAATCGCTTTATTACTTTAAAATAGGAGGGAAATTATTCTTTGATACTCAGAAAAAATAAAGATATTTTTTACAAGCTATGTACATTATGATAGACACTTTTCCAATAGGTTTTCATTTTTTAAATCCATTTGATTTTGAAAATACATCCAGTTACCTTGCTTACCCATTATCTGGAAACCCCCTATCCAGAAAGCTCAGCATTTCAGGAAGGCCATCTCCCATAGACTCCATTTTAATCAAATAATTCACATTTTTCAAAATGATTTCCTTTTTCTCTGTAATGATAAAACAGAACCTTGTGCTTGATCCAAACTAGGAAATAATGAATCCTTAATGGAGGCAAAACTGTTATAGTGGGTTTATTTAAGGCTTTTATTTATCAAAGTACAAATTTATCTCAATATTTTTTGCTACAAACTCCAATCAAATCAGCTCAGTTTTTTTTACACTTTATTATTAAATTGTCCTGAAAATTTGCTTTGCGGGAAAAAAACAATCGGATTTTCACGTTTTTTTTCGGATTTTTCATCCGAGTTTCACTATTTTTTCGGATTTTTCACCAAACACTCTGATTCTTGCCAGAAAATTTCCATTGTCTGACACTTCACTTTCTGTTTTTCAACAGTCTGGAGTGTTTTCTAGCCTTTAAAATAGGAATAGTTTAAAGTTTGTTGGTAGCCTCTTTCTAGTATAGTGGTTAAAAAATAGAGTTTATTCAATGTGCTCAATTGTCTGCCAACAATGTCTTGTGGTGTTTCTTGTTGCTAAAGTTTTCATGGACAGGTGATTTTACAGTGAACAAATCACTGCTACTACAACTACTATACAGTTACATTATTTTTGTATTACAGGTAGGGGATCTGTTATCCGGAAAACCCATTATCCAGAAAGCTCCAAATTATTATCTCCTATAGACTCCATTATAATCAATCCAAATTTTTGAAAATTATTTCCTTTTTCTCTGTTATAATAAAACAGTAGCTTGTTTTTATTACAGAAAGATCCATTATCCGGAAAATCCCTGGTCCCAAGCATTCTGGATAACATCCCATACCTGTACCTACTTTCTTGACCTTAAAAACAGACTGGTTTAGCTGATAAAACATCGAAACTTGTTTGTTTTGTACTGATATTTTTCAAGGTGCCTTCTGGAAGAAATTAATTAACATTGGCAGCAGGCCTAAATGACACAAACTATAGTGAGCACACTTCTCTTTAAATGGGAACTTTCCCGAAAATGAAAATTTAATATAAGCTTCCTCATACTGAAGTAAGAAACTCTCTAAATACAATCAATTTAAAATTCGGAATTGTTTCTGAAGTAATTAAGTTTATCTTCACTCCCTCAGCATCTGTTTCTCTTCATTCTGTCTTTATTCAGCAGTTGGGTTTCAGATGAATGAGCCGGTATATCGTATAAGGGGGCTCCCTTTCCTATTAGATGTATTAAAGCTCACTCAAATAACTGATTCCAGCACAAACTAAATCTTACAAAATAACTGCCTTTTGTACAAATTCTGCATGTAGAGGATTTCTGCTGATTTTAGTAGAGTGAGCTCTAATACATCTTCTAGGCAAAAGGAGCCCCTCTATAAGATATATTCAACTCCTGTATGAAGGCAGAAGAGAAACGGATGTCGAGAGAGGAATAGTGAAGATAAACTTGATAATTTAAGAAATGGTACAGAATTTTTAATTGATTGTATTTAGAAAGTTTCTTATTTCAGTATGCTAGCTAATATTACATTTTAATTTTCGAGATACTTCCCCTTTAATACAAAGGCAGCTGTCCTTAAAATCTATCACGCAGCGTCTATAGCAAATTACATAAAGCTAATGCTGCTACACAAATCATATTAACTCTTTATACCCCTTTGTTGTTTTGTTTGCTCGCTCAGTAAATTAGACCGGGCTATGGGCAAAAGGAATTTTAACTTTCCCCAAAGCTGTCACATTCACCTGGAGCATTTATTATTTCTGAAGAAGGAACCAGGGGCTGCTAAAATGCAAATGCAAATAACCTGTAGCACTTCAGGGGATGCTTCTACATCTTAGCTAAGAATAAATACAGATTATTAAATAATGTACTATGGAATTCAGAGGTGCTTTGGAGATAACATTGTCATAGCACATATCCTGATATTGATCCAGGAGAATCCAGGCAACAATAGCCATTGACTCTTTTTCTTACTGAACTTTATTCCTAACCACTCCACCATAAGGCTAATACCACATGGGGCTGATTCTTGGTCTACGGAAAAACGTAGACCAACAATCAGCCCAGACACCGGCATCACCCTTTTTCCTTGCCTGCCCCCGGAACCACTGTGTTGGCCTTGGTACAGTCACACACACTGAATTTCATCACCAGAACATGTAAGTATGCATTTTGGCACCAACAGCAGTCACATGTGCTTGCACCCAGGCTGCTGTAGTGGTTCCAGGTACAGGCAAGAAAAAAGGCTAATGCCAGCATTGGGGCTGATTCTTGGCCTACGTTTTTCCATGGAACAGAATGCTAACAATGCTTTTATGGATGTAGATCCTAATGGGACAACATCACTAAAAGTAGACCTTGCATTAGCAACATCACTAAAAGTAGACCTCGTGTAGCATTAGCCTTAGTTAAGGAAGGGTCTATAGTTAGTTCTTATAAAAATGAATTAGTAGAAACAACGGATTAGTAGGAATTTGCAGAAATTGTGCAATAAATATGTCCTTCAGTACACAGATGCTTAAAAATGATTTTCAGCTGCAAAAAAAATTTCTGATAATTGTCGGAAAAATTGTCCTACCAAATCCACACAGATTTTTTTCCCCTTGTTTATCTATACATTGTACCAAAATTTTCCTTTGCAGGAAAAAAACTCTATGAAATCGTGAAAAATATTAGAATTTTTCGGATTTGATGCCCGAAAAGTCTGATTTTTTTTCTGATCATTGCCCTTATACCACGAAATCTTAAGATTTTTGCATGAAATTTAGCGCAGATCAGGATATCTTCGGGGCTGCTCTTATTGACTTCTACATGAACTCAGCAGGCATGTGGATGGGCCTGACTATGTCCATAGCACAATCCAGCCGCCAAATCAGCATGTCCAAATCTTGGGCATTTGGCCTATCATCTTTTATATACATAGCTTTATCTGCTCTGCCCGGCAGAGTTAACAGTATGAAGGTTGGTCACGCATGTATAAGCAATGCCTGCGCAGCTAGTTAGATTAGGGGTGGACATGTTTTGCATGTGGGGAGCATGAAAAACACTAAAATCTTTATAAATCTGTGAAAAAATCTGAAACGTACAGCAGATAACCGATAACCCCTACCGTATACAATGGGATTCTTCAGAATTTATTTGTTATCTACTGTGTATCCTGTGCTTGAATGGCTGCCGCCATGGCTACACAGCAGCTTATGTATATAAACTGCAGTTGTAATTCTATAACAAACACACCTGTTTTACCTGTTCAGGACAACAGTATATTATATTGTTATTCATTTAAAACAATTTATTTTTAGGTGTTACTGTTCCTTTAAATCCAAAAGACTGTGTTAAATGATACCCAGTTGTAAATACCTACAAACCAATAGCTTCCCCTACAAAAAGAATCTATTCAAGCCGTCCCCTGTATTTCAGTCTACTGTTCAGTACACTGCCTGGTTTCTAGGACCCTAACAACCAGATAACAGCAGCAAAAAAGGGTGAACTATTTTCAGAAATGCAAAGAATAAAAATAACAACCAATAAATGGCAAACTGCAGTGGAATATCAATGTTTCCATCATACTAAAAGTGTATTAAATCACAAAGAAAACCTTACAAGGCCTTCTGCAAAATAAAAAAAAACAGAAATAAAGGATGTCTGTAGATGCATTTAATGGTTGCCCTCAATGTTTAGGCCAGGAGAAAAAAAAAACGCTTATAGGAAACCATTATAGAGCATTAGTAATAAGCAGAGCTTTCTGCTTCCCTTTACATGATCAAAGGTCAACCATCTTTGTTTGCTTGTAACCCATGTCCCCGCTTAGCTGGCTTTTATGTTCCCAGTAATTAGTATCTAATTAAATCTCTCCCTGGCAGAAAAAGCCTTTATTATCTGCATTATCTGGTTGCTGTACAAGTCCATACAAACAATTAGTAGTAATTAATCAGATATCTATCAAGTAGAATTCATATGATATAAAGGTGTGCACCTCAAGCCTGTACTGTACTGCTCCGCTGGGCATATTTATACGAAGCAGTTCTGTTTAATAAGTTAGGTATTTAAGGAACAGTTTAGTGTAAAAATAAAAACTGGGTAAATAGATGAAAAATGTTTCTAATATAGTTATTTAGCCAAAAATGTAATGTATAAAGGCTGGAGTGACTGTGTCTAAGAACAGAACACTACTTCCTGCTTTTCAACTCTCTAACTCTTGAGTTAGTCAGTGACTTAAAGGGGGGCCACATGGGACATAATTGTTCAGTGAGTTTACAATTGATCCTTAGCATGCCGCTCAGATTCAAAAGCAACAGATATGACCCCTCTCAAGTCACTGATTGGTTACTGCCTGGTAACCAGTCAGTGGAAACCAAGAGAGCTGCAAAGCAAAAAGTAGTGTTCTGGCTAATATGTTACATATCCAGTAGGGATGTAGCGAACGTCGGAAAAAAAGTTCGCGAACATATTCGCGAACTTGCGCAAAAATGCGATCGGTTCGCGAACGGTTCGCGAACCCCATAGACTTCAATGGGAAGGCGAACTTTAACATCTAGAAAAGACATTTCTGGCCAGAAAAATGATTTTAAAGTTGTTTAAAGGGTGCAACGACCTGGACAGTGGCATGCCAGAGGGGGATCAAGGGCAAAAATGTATCTGAAAAATCTGCCTGTGTGTGCTTGGAAGAGATAGTGTAGGGGGAGAGCTGTTAGTGATTTCAGGGACAGATGATAGTAAGTTTGCTGGCTAGTAATCTGCTTGATACTGCTCTGTATTGGAGGGACAGAAGTCTGCAGGGATTTGAGGGACATTTTAGCTTAGGTAGCTTTGCTGGCTAGTAATCTACTGTTCTCTTTAAACAACTGCCATACGTTGACCTTGTAGGCATTGTTTGCCCAGTTTTTTTGGACGCAGCCACTGAAGCACAGTTGCCAGAAAAAATATGCCATATAAATGCTGAAAATAGTCATTTTTCGCCATACGTTGACCTTGTAGACATTGTTTGCCCAGTTTTTTTGGTTGCAGCCACTGAAGCACAGTTGCCAGAAAAAATATGCCATATAAATGCTGAAAATAGTCATTTTTTGCCATACGTTGACCTTGTAGGCATTGTTTGCCCAGTTTTTTGGTCGCAGCCACTGAAGCACAGTTGCCAGAAAAAATATGCCATATAAATGCTGAAAATAGTCATTTTTTGCCATATACGTTGAGTCAACGTATGGCAAAAAATGACTATTTTCAGCATTTATATGGCATATTTTTTCTGGCCTCTGTGCTTCAGTGGCTGCGGCCAAAAAAACTGTGCAAATAATGCCTACAAGGCCAACGTATACACTACTACAGCGGTGGATACGGATTACGTAAAATATATGAATGCTGCTTGAAAAAAGTGACTCCGGTGTTTTTTCTGGAGACGGTAATATTATGGATATTTAGACAGAATGGGAACAAGGTCACACAGCTCGATGGCGGGTTGAAGAAAACAGTGTGCAAATAATGCCTACAAGGCCAACGTATACACTACTACAGCGGTGGATACGGATTACGTAAAATATATGAATGCTGCTTGAAAAAAGTGACTCCGGTGTTTTTTCTGGAGACGGTAATATTATGGATATTTAGACAGAATGGGAACAAGGTCACACAGCTCGATGGCGGGTTGAAGAAAACAGTGTGCAAATAATGCCTACAAGGCCAACGTATACACTACTACAGCGGTGGATACGGATTACGTAAAATATATGAATGCTGCTTGAAAAAAGTGACTCCGGTGTTTTTTCTGGAGACGGTAATATTATGGATATTTAGACAGAATGGGAACAAGGTCACACAGCTCGATGGCGGGTTGAAGAAAACAGTGTGCAAATAATGCCTACAAGGCCAACGTATACACTACTACAGCGGTGGATACGGATTACGTAAAATATATGAATGCTGCTTGAAAAAAGTGACTCCGGTGTTTTTTCTGGAGACGGTAATATTATGGATATTTAGACAGAATGGGAACAAGGTCACACAGCTCGATGGCGGGTTGAAGAAAACAGTGTGCAAATAATGCCTACAGGGCAAATAATGCCTAAAAGGTCAACTTATACACTACTACAGCGGTAGTAAAATAAAAAAAGTAAAATAAAAAAAAAATGAATATTAAAAAAAAAAAATTAAAGTTGGTGCTGCTGAACTACTAGGAGCAGCAGATTAGCACACCAGTCCCACTCCCCAACACTGCTAGACTAATAGCACTGGGCTCTTATAGTAGTAGTAGTAGTAGTAGTAGTAAAACAACAAAAAATAAATAAAAGCAGTCCTTACAAGGACTACTGTTATTGCAGCAGTCAGCAGATGAGATCAGAAGCAGGACAGCTGCCCACTGCAGCTACATACAGAGCACTGCAGTAGAAGGTAGATTACTAGCCAGCAAAGCTACCTAAGCTAAAATGTCCCTCAAACCCCTGCAGACTTCTGTCCCTCCAATAACAGAGCAGTATCAAAACGATTACTAGCCAGCAAACTTTCAACTGTCCCTGAAATCACTAACAGGCAGCAGCTCTCTCCCTACACTATCTCTTCAGCACACACAGGCAGAGTGAAAAAACGCTGCAGGGCTTCGGTTTTTATAGGGAAGGGGAGTGGTCCAGGGGAGAGCTTCCTGATTGGCTGCCATGTACCTGCTGGTCTGGGGTGAGAGGGCAAAAAAAAGCGCCAACAATGGCGAACCCAAAATGGCGAACGTCGCGCGACGTTCGCGAACTTCCGGCGAGCGCGAACACCCGATGTTCGCGCGAACAAGTTCGCCGGCGAACAGTTCGCGACATCTCTAATATCCAGTCACTCCAGGCTTTATACATTACATTTTTGCCTAACTAACTATATTAGAAACATTTTTATTATACCCAGTTTTTATTTTTATACTGAACAATTCCTTTAAGAAATCGTATCTGTTCTACTGTATGTACTGCCTTCTGCAATACATATCAACTGCCATATTGCTTAGTTTATATGCACAAAACACCCTTAGGATAACAAAATGGGATGGGGAGGGGATATGCACAATACATACTCTTCTTGGGTTCTTTGTACACAAGGGGGCTCATCAGACGATACCCATCAGGGATAGAACTGGTGCTTTTCAGCCACACATTGATCCCTGGAGCATTTTTAGGCTGTTCGGTATTTCCCATTCAGCTGGAGCCATTGGCCGTGGCAACTAAAAAATACAGCCTTGTGCTCTTGTTGCATTCTTGACTATGAATCAGCGTATTTAAGTGTGTTGTCCTAAATGAATTAGCCAAATTTGAAGAGAAGGGTATTAAAAAATGCTGGGGCTGCCAATTTATTAGACACCCCCGAAAGAATAAAATTGGCACTGACACACTTCTTCTTTAAAATAAGGGGTATAGTTTTGTAAAGAAGACTCTGCTGGCCAGGGCATTAGCACAAATAGCAGTATCCGTCACCTTAGCATGTAACAATGACACTCCCTATCCATGTGAGTTGGAATCTCAGCATAGTTGGAAATATCTGGATCAAAGTAGACAGAAACGTCAGATGATGTTGCTAGTACTGACATTTAATTTATTAATATTTACTGTAGCCACTCCCCAGGTCATATTGCCTGACAAACCTGTCCTGCCCCAGTGATATTACCCCTTTATGTGTCATTAATGTGTTGCTGCGGTGCAGTGATGCAGCTGTTAATCCTTTATTGTTACTGTTGAGGTCACATACAGTCAATCTATTTCAAGTGAGTAATAAATTGGCTGATGAAAACAAGACACACGTTTGGCTAATTATGGAGATAGATTATCTCTCCTCTGGGGTTTCTCACTCTTGAGTTCTTTCAACGCATGGAGTAAACAGCAGTAAATAAATGCAGTATAGTGACTGATTTGTTTTTTTTATACTGGTCCTTCAGAGCTTCATGTGTAAAACAGCATTGGTTTAACAAAAGGTTGGATTCACCCAAAAAAAGGATATATTAAATATTTTCTTACAAGTAACACTTATTTATATCATCATCATCATTTATTATATTATTTATGTCTCCTAATAGCAATTACTTTTGTCACATTCTGCACCTATATTGCCGCAGATAGATGTGTTCTCTGCCATTACACAAAGGTAATGTTTTTTCAACAATGGCTGATAGTCACTAGTGTGTTACCCCTGTTATAGTAATTTCTCTATTGGCAACCAGCTCCTTCATTATGCCCAGAGAAAACATTGGCACACACTGCTTGCAGAGAATTATAAAAGAAAGGCTATGGCTTTTTTGTGTATTTATGGGGAATTGCCATAGCATGTGCTATTAAAATTTGCTTTCAAGTAGTTTACAAGCTTTCAACAACCTCTCCCATGGCAGTTAATCAAGGAAAATAGCTGACCTTCTGTTCAACTCACTTTTATGTTACTGTAAATTATTTTTCTAAAAGTTCTTCTGAAGGATCCATTTTATGGGCAGAGCCATTATTTAAGTATGGGCCACTCCGGTGGGCATGCGGTATTGACCCAATGTCCATCCAGTCCCTGGGTAGGCCCTGCCAAATCATAAAAATGGGGGCCTAACTTTAAAGAACTGGATGGCTTAATAAGCCATGCTCCATTATGAACAACTCTTGCTACATTATGCACAAACCCTGCTGATTTTTCAAAAACACCATTTGAAGGCCCTTAATTCTGGACTATCGGGAGGAAAGTTTGTCCAACTAACCCCCAACCACACCTGTCATGGCAGCCCTGATTATAGGTGCCCTGAATAATTCCAGGCAATCAAAATATTCAAGAGAATTATTTCAGTATATAATTGTCTATAAGTTAGCCCACAAATAAGTCCATGGTCACCTCTTCTTCTACCTTTCTATTCATACATACATACCCTTCAACAAGTGAACAATTTTTCAAATTTGACATATAAAGAAAATGTGTAAAATGTTACTGTACAAAGCATCTTATTCTTAGAGCTCATAACCATATCAGTGTAAAGAGAAAAGAAAATTACAACATTATTTATAAGCACATCATAAATGGTACAATTGAATTGTACATGGTGACGAGCTACTATAACTTTATTTTTTTCGTTTCGTCTGTAAATTTTATCATATTTTCCCTTCAACACTTGACAGAGAGGCATATCACCAAGACCTCATAGATAAAATAATAAAAGTACAGGAACTTCTTCACATTGAATTGCCTTGTTGCGCCAGTTCTTCAGTTGCTTTTTGAGGGGTGATTACTGGCTAGGTCTGTGTGTTCTTGTGCATGCATATTTTCTTTTATTCAATTTTCCCACTCAATTCTTTGAAGGTTTTGCCGGCAAATCTGAGAATGTTAACCTTCTCTCAAGTTACCATGACCCATGGCTATCACATAGCCCTCCGATTAAGTTATATATTAAAAAAAAAAAGCTATATGGGACAATGCCTAGTAGTGTACACAACCGTAACTCAATCTGGTTCAGTAAGGGTTGTTAGTTTTCATTCTGTAATCTTGCTTGAAGTGTCAGGTACATATATGACTACATTATCTTTGCTTATACAGTTTTATATTTGTGTAGGTGCTACTACTAATGATTCATATGTATGTTTTATGTTTGTCACCTTACACTCTGGTTGTACTGCAATAATATTGTACAATAGGTTCAAGTAAAGATGCAATTCTATTTTAGTGCAGTAAGTCACAATAAATTTGTGAAGGTAAGGAATGTGACAAATGAACATTCCCCCCAAGGCAATGGAATAAGTTACCTTTGCTTAGCAATTATCATAAGACACCAGCAGTTATGTGAAAATAGCCCTTTATACTTGCGACAAGATTGCATATTTTGATGTAATGCATCAAAAATATCAGTTCCACAGATATGTCCCATCAGTATAAACATTAGTTACCCAATGACATGAATAATCTTGTAAACAAAAGAGAAACTAGAGCTACAGATATCGTGCCTTGTAAAATGTGATTGCCAGACCCAATGTTTGCTACTCAGAATGTCTTATATGCTAGGGCAAAATCAGCCTGCTGAAATCCACAGGCCGTTGTCAGTACACGACCGCTAGCAGTATCTTCCTTCTTCTTTTGCGTCTTGAACTCTTATGTAGGCTCTGGCACAAACACAATCGGCCGAATTCGGTACTAAATGCAAAGTCTCACTTTTCTTCACCTAAATCCGCCGAGTGTGTTTTCGTTGAAGTTGACACCATGGTTCTGGGCCAGGAAGAAATAGGAGGATATTGATTACGATAGGGATGCTGGGTTTTCATTTGGAGGGGTTGAACTTGATAGATAGACTTTGTCTTTTTTCAACCCAGTTTAACTATGTAACTATGTAAAATGATAACAAGATTACATAGTAGTAGAATTCATGCCTATAGATAAAGACCAATCTTATCAACCTAGTTAGTCTCTAAAGTTCATTTAAGTTTTTTTTGTTGTGTTTTCTCAGCATATGCATTTTTCCAAGTATATTTAAGTTCTTTGAGGCTGTGTAGCCACAAGCATTTACCTTCGTTTGGTTGCATGTGTTTTTGCTGCAAAATATATTCCTAGTGTCTGCCTGCCGGCATACAGACACCAACCAAAGCTTAATGCAAAGCTTCAAAGCAAAGTGTTTGCCCATCTGCCTGCCTAGACAAATACAAGAGATCTATTTAAGACAGAGACATTTTGTGCATACTGCTACTGAAAAATGCCTTACCCTTTAAACAAAACAGGGATTGTTTGTCCATATATTGCAAAATATTTAAGATGGCCAACTACGTCAAAGTCATCCCCAGTATGGCCAGTCCTACACTCAACTTTCATCATTAAGAATTCAGATTTTTATTCCCAAACGATCCTCCAAATGACTTGATAGTCAGACTCTTCAACAGGTTGATGGAGTAGCCATCTCCACAGCAGTAACAGGAAGCATGAAGGAAACTGGAGAGTCTTCAAAATGTGAATAATGTAGTTTTTATTGACGCACTACATGTTTCGGACCCCTAAATTCCTTCCTCTGGTGCAAGTTGACCAGTTATGCTGAGTTTGACCCAAATCTCCAAAAGTTCCAGATAATATACTTGCTTGGCTACAGCCACTTATGGCCGATACAGGTCATTCTTCAGTAGTTCATCAGGCCTTGAAATAATTGAATGACCCTAATAATTTACTAAACTGAGATTATTCCAATCTGCACAAAGTTTGGTCATTAGGACCCAGACACACTGACAGTAGTTGTTTACCCTTTCTCACAATGTATTTTTTTTCTTACGGCTCGGGGGCCAGAGGAACCATGGGGTTAAGCTCCTCCTTCCAGGAGGCAGGGCACTGAAGCAAAGCTGAACTCTTCCTTCTCTCTCCTATATATACCTCCTGCTTTACTCCCATATTAATTTTTTTCAGTGTCCTGTATCCAAGGTTCTTCCCTCCCTGAATTAAGGGATAAAGGTACTGCTTTTGTAAGTCCCCATGGTTCCTCTGTCCCCCGAGCCGTAAGAGAAAAGGAGATTTTTAGTATAACTTACCGTTAAATCTCTTTCTATCTAGGCACTCGGGGGGCACAGGAACGCCCCCCTGAAACAGGCCTTCATTGGCCATAAATGGGAAAGCGTTTTTCCCATAATTTTTGACTTTTGGTTTTGTGTATATAGTTCCTTGTTTTCTGCTTGTTATCAAACTGAATATGGGAGTTGAGCAGGAGGGATATATAGGAGGGAGAAGGAGGAGTTCAACTTTGCTTCAGTGTCCTGCCTCCTGGAAGGAGGAGCTTAACCCCATGGTTCCTGTGTCCCCCGAGTGCCTAGAGAGAAAGAGATTTAATGGTAAGTTAAACTAAAAATCTCCTTATTGTAATGCCACTCAGATCCCAAAAAATGTAAAAAAAAAAAAAAAAAAAAAAAAAAGTGTTCATGGTGGTTCAATGTAGCGTAGAGAACATATTTTTTAGGTTGTAACTTAAACTGAGAAAACTGAATTGCCGCTAATCTGCCAGAAACCACCTGGTTGACAAAAACAAATACTTTCTGGGAAATGAAATTATTAGAAATCCAATTACGCCAATAAAATTCTTTTCTATGAAACACTGCCACAACTCTCTGTGTAGAATTAGAACTGGAAAGAAATCTGGTACAGATCATGTAATTTCATAGCCTTGCCAGTACTTTTATGTATTAAATCACATGCTTTCATCGCTAGGAACTCTGCAACTATATGCAAAGACTGCCCTAAAAACAATATACTTCACCAGCAACTGGATATTCTTTATGCAGAATTGTAATGATCCATTTTTTGGGGGTTGGAAACAATCATTCTATGAAACCTTTATAAAAATTGTTATTGATGCTTTTATTTCTATTACACAATGTAAAAAATCCTTATGTATGAGTTTATTGATATACATTTTGGTGGCATAAGTAGGTTTATTAGCTGGCATATACCTGAGAAGTAAACAAAACGAACACTTGGATACATTTCTGCCTATGGATCTTATCATTTTGCTACATACTGTCTCATGCTGTTTTTTTTTACATTGTTCAAATGGGTGAATAATGGAAAATCACTATAGTATTGTGCTTATTACTGATATGTTTCTCTTTTGTGTGTTATGCCGATTACTATATGCCATGCTATATAGAAAAGAAGGAATCAATATAAGACTTGGTTACATAGCAGCTAAGCATGGGAAAAGATAAGGCAGTCAAGCTCAACATTGTACTTAAATAATTACTTCCCATCTGGTTCTGTACCAGGCAAGTTTAATTATGTGTGTTATAACAAAGACAGATATCTTTTATATAGAATGTACTGAGACATATTAAGGGAGTTATTTATCAAAGGTCGAATTTAAAGGGCTACTGTCATGGGAAAACATTTTTTTCCAAAATGAATCAGTTTATAGTGCTGCTCCAGCAGAATTCTGCACTGAAATCCATTTCTCAAAAGAGCAAACAGATTTTTTTATATTCAATTTTGAAATCTGACATGGGGCTAGACATATTGTCAATTTCCCAGCTGCCCCTGGTCATGTGACTTGTGCTCTGATAAACTTCAATCACTCTTTACTGCTGTACTGCAAGTTGGAGTGATATAACCCCTCCCTTTTCAGCCCCAGCAGCCAAACAAAAGAACAATGGGAAGGTAACCAGATAACAGCTCCCTAACAAAAGATAACAGCTGCCTGTTAGATCTAAGAAAAACACTCAATAGTTAAAACCCATGTCTTACTCAGACACATTCAGTTACATTGAGAAGGAAAAACAGCAGCCTGCCAGAAAGCATTTCTCTCCTAAAGTGCAGGCACAAGTCACATGACCAGGGGGCAGCTGGAAAACTGACAAAATGTCTAGCCCCATGTCAGATTTCAAAATTGATTATAAAAAAAATCTGTTTGCTCTTTTGAGAAATGGATTTCACTGCAGAATTCTGCTGGAGCAGCACTATTAACTGATTCATTTTGAAAAAAAAATGTTCTCCCATGACAGTATCCATTTAAGTGAATTTTTTTTAACTCTAATAAATTCAAATGTACTTACAACTCAAATGGGAGGTTATTTATGAAAAAACTCGAACGTCTAATATTTGATCAAATAGTCTTGAATGCAGGAAGGCAATTAACATATTCAAATAGTTCAACAGACCTCTGTCATTGACTTGTAAATGAGCTTGGCAGGTTTTAGGGTCAGGGCACACAGGCAGATTCGGGGGTGATTTAGTCACCCGGCGACAAATCTCCTCTTCTTCGGGGCGATTAATCTCCCCGAACTGCTTTCCCCTGCCTTCTATAATGAAAATCGCCAGCAGGAAGGAATTCAGAGCAATTCATTTTCCGAAGTCGCCGAAGTTGCCTCATGAGGAAACTTCGGGCAACTTCGAAAAACTAATCGCTCCGAGTGCCTTCCTGCAGGCGATTTTCATTATAGAAGGCAGTTTGGGGAGATTAATCGCCCCCGAAGAAGAGGAGATTTGTTGTCGGACGACTAATCTCCACTAGTCTGCCTGTGTACCCTGACCCTTAGGTGGCGAATATTCGAACTGTTTCCATGATCGAGATTCAAATTCACACTTGAGTTGGTGCTTTTAAATTTTAATTTACAAGTTTTCACACAAAACAAATTTGAAAATTAAACATAAATGCACTTACCTGCTCACATATCTGAGCATGAAGAAGAGAACATGTATGAGATGAACTGCAGAATAATAATCATAGTAAACACCTGGTTTACCATTACTAATACTTTAATATTTTTTCATTCATTTTCTCCCCACATATGATTTGCATTGGGGAGCAATGATTTGAATGGTTATTGTGCTCAGAGCTGCTGCTTTTTGTTCTATTTGTTTCTACCAGGGTTCATTTTTTTTTGCTTGTGGGGATTTCACGTTTCAATTCTTCGTTTTATTAAGCGATCACTGTTAATTAAGGATGAATAAAAGACAACCTTTGTCTAAGCCTAAGAAGAAGAAATTAAATCATGTCTCTCCTAACTATATACCCACTTTCTGGTTAACACAGTCACTGACCATAGAGGCTGGATAGAATGTGTAACTATGAAGAGGTTTAGAACTGAAAGCCAAATACAGTTATGGGATCTGCTATCCAGAAAGCTATGACTTACAGAAAGGCAATCTCCCATAGACTCCATTTTGTCCAAATAGTCCACATTTTTAAAAAGGATTTCCTTTTACTGTTTAATAGTAAAACAGTGCCTTGTACTTGATCCAAACTAAGATACATTAATTGTTATTGGAGTCAAAACCATCCTATTTAGTTTATTTAATGTTTATATGATTTGCTAGCAGTCTTAAGGTATGAAAATCCAAATTATAGAAATATCTGTTATCTGTAAAACTCCAGGTCCTAAGCATTCTGGATAACAGGTCCCATACTTGTAATTCAAAACCAAAAAATTATGGTATTAGCAGTTTACCAGGTCGATATTAATAATAATATATAATAATAATAACAATTTGCCCTTTAATCATTGTTGTTTTGAAAGTGTCTGATGCAACACATTACTTTGATACAAGTAATAAATGTTTGCTATTTCATCATTGGGTATTTTTCTTGGGGAATTTACTATTGCTTATGGATCTTCAGGAGCATTACCCTAGGATAATATAAGGAGTGTCAGGATCTATTTGGCTTCATGTCTTGCAAAAAACTTGTTTCATAATGAGAATGAGTGAAGGAATTCTGGGAATTTTTTAGTGCCGTAGTGATGTCAGACAATTCTTTTCAAATAATCCTGGTGTTATAATGTTCAGTTCAAAGTGAAATACAGAAATGAATGCTCCCCCTGCTGTTCATAAGTATGATTGTTTCCCTGCTCAGCAGTTAGGGACCATCTGACAATTCCTAACCACCGCAGTAAATGAAGGGAGAATTTCACTGCAGACAGTCAGGCTTCTTATAAAAACAGTACACATTTTTCAATTAAAGTATATAGGAGATAGGTTTCTTTTTCATTAAAGAAAGTAAAAATGGGATTTATTTTTTTGCCTTTACATGCCCTTTAACTGCCTTTCAGGATAATTGGTTTTCGGATAACGGGTCCCTTACCTGTATCAGGTCCATATGATTTTTTTTTTTTAACATTAAATCACTGTAGTCATGAAAACCCTGGAGGCAAGAAGATCTTTCACTGAATGTACTTGAAATTCTCTGAACTAAGGGATTGGCATAACCTCAGGGAAACCCTTTTCCTGTTCACTGTACTTTCATTACCATACATATTTCTGTGGTGAAGTTCTTTGAACACCACTGGTAAATACAGCTGACTATTTAGAATAAAAGCTGTGGTATGAAGTCCTATCACTGCAGGTTATTTTTAAAGAAATAATGATTTTTTTTTTCTTTCTAACTGGAAACATATGGGTTATGCGGCAGTACCAGAATCAATCAATGATGTTTCCCATAGTTTTGTTATTGCCAAACTTTCTGTAGTAAAATGTTTTGCCTTAAAAATAAATAAGTATAGATGCTGTCCTAGTTCCTACAGGTTAACACCCTTTACATGCTCAGGAGGATTTTATGCAGAATATCTTCTTTTTCATGCTCCCTCTCCAGGACTTTTCCCAAGCTGGCATCTGTTGTGTGATTATGCTCTTTAACCTATTAAATAGTAATGGATAAAAACACTGGCACATTAACACCCTTAAAAATGATGTATGGGCTGCTAGAGGGTATGACACCCAGTAGATAATGAGATAATAAAATGTGTGCTGTATCTTTATCATGGTAGATTGCCAGCCTCTACAAAGTGGCGTAACAAACTCCCCGGTGCTCTTGATAAATTGCCTATGGGATAAGTGGTATAATTATGACTGGTACAAAGTGTCAAATGCCAGTGCACATTTAGGGGCTATTTACTAAAACTAGATTTTTTTTTTTCTCACCATAATTAAAAAAACATTTCAACCCAACCCAAATCCCCTTAATTTACCAATAAATCTGTTCAAAAAAGTTGGTGTGGGGAAAAAGTCACTACAAAAGTGTACATCAATTTGAATCGTGCAACTCAACAAACCGATCCATTCATCGGATTATCGAACAAAAGTCAGCGTCAAACAGCCCGAAACTAATGAGAATCCTAATGGCACAAAACATTGTTAAAGGGGCCATCTGCCATTGACTTCTACATGATTTTGACAGGTTTTAGCTGGAGTATTTTTGGATTTGGATTTTTAGCAGCTTCAGAGCATAATAAATCTCAGAAAATTCAAGGTTTCCCCCTTTAAAAATTTGCGGCTTCATAAATAGGCCCCTTAATTTCAAACGTTGTTCTCTCATTTAAATTACCGATGTTGTGGCATCACAGGAAAGGCTGCATTTGTCTACCGTGATTTTTGTCATGTATATGGTAATGCTACTGCATATATTGTGACATTGTAAGACTGTCATTAAAGGAAAAGTTTACCCCCAAAAGAAATATTTAAGCAACAGATCGTTTATATCAAAGAATCTTACCAACCAGGTATATATATTTGAGTAAATATTACCCTTTTACATCTCTTGCCTTGAGCCCCCATTTTGTGATGGTCTGTGTGCTGCCTCAGAGATCACCTGACCAGAAATACTGCAGCTGTAACTGTAACAGGAAGAAGTGTGGATCAAAAGACAGAACTCTGTGTTAATTGGCTCATGTGACCTAACATGTATGGTTTGTTTGGTTTGTTTGTGTGCAACGTGAATCGTACAATCCCAGGGGTGACCCTTGTTTTAAAAATTTCTATTTATGATTACCCAAATGCACATACTACTAAAAAACTATATTATTATGAAAATGATTTATTTACATGACGCAGGGTTCACCTTTAGGTTAACTTTTAGTATGTTATAGAATGCCAAATTCTATGCAACTTTAATTGTTCTTTAAGTTTTAAATTATTTGCCTTCTTCTTCTGACTCTTCAGCTTTCAAATAGGAGTCACTGACCCCATCTAAAAACAAATGCTCTGTAAGGCTGCAAAATTATTGTTATTGCTACTTTTTATTACTCGCCTTTTTATTCAGGCCCTCTCCTTTTCATATTCAAATCTGTTGTTCAAATAGGTTGCTAGGGTAATTTGGACCTTAGCTATTATAGATCGCTGAAATTGAAAATTGCAAAGCTGCTAAATAATTAAAAAAAACAAATAATAAAAATTGCAGCTTGTCTCAGAATATCTCTTCCTACATAAAGTTATTGCAAAGGTGAACAACCCATTTAATTTAATTTGTGAATGGATACTAATGAATGGTGTTCCTTTGCAGGCTTTGCAGTTGCACAATGTGTAAACCAGCACAGCTCTTCTCCAGCATCCTCACCATCCCCTCCTTCCAGTGGCAGCTCCAGTGGAAGCACCGGTGTTTGTGATTCTGTAACCACCAGCTTAACGTCCACTCCCTCCACACTGCACAGTCCATCAGGTAAGGTGATGCCCTTATGGAGTGTCATTATATCAGAGGTGTGTGAGAGAAATTGGGGCTCCTAAATTTGCAATAAATATTAGCAACAGTTTTAGATGTTACATTTTGTCCATGACTATACAGATAGAATAAATGCAAGCATGCAGCAATTTTACCAGGGAACTGGTACTTTATAGCTCCTAGTCAAAGATTTCAACAGTGCGCGCAATGCACAAGGATCCCGGAGGCTCCAGCCTGGGGCCCATGGAAACATTGTGCATTCCACGCACTGTTTGCACTCAATGGCTTTCAATTAATTACATTTTGACTTTTGTACAGTGGATTGGGCTGTGAGAGGCTAATAAGTAACAACAGAGTTACAAGTTAGTGAGTGCGGATAAGTTTCCATAAAAGGAGAAGGAAAGTCGTTAACCACTTGGGGGTGCCAAATGTTAGAGCGCTTTTTTCTGGCTTCTTCTGTCTTGCAGCTGAGCATGTGCATTAGAGTGAAAAGCCGAATCTTAAAGGGATACTGTCATGGGAACAGCTACTGTCAGTGTGTCTGGGTCCTAATAACCCAACTCTGTGCAGATTGGAATAATGTCAGTTTAGTAAATTATTAGGTTCATTCGATTATTTCAAGGCCTGATGAACTACTGAAGAATGACCTGTATCGGCCATAAGTGGCTGTAGCCAAGCAAGTATATTATCTGGAACTTTTGGAGATGTGGGTCAAACTCAGGATAACTGGTCAAAGAATAAAGAGACAAGGGGGATGTAGAAAAAATTAAATTGATGGGGAACACGAGTGCCTTAAAGGGATACTGTCATGGGGAAAAAAGTTTCAAAATGAATCAGTTAATAGTGCTGCTCCAGCAGAATTCTGCACTGAAATCTTTCTCAAAAGAGCAAACAGATTTTTTTATATTCAATTTTGAAATCTGACATGGGGCTAGACATATTGTCAATTTCCCAGCTGCCCCAAGTCATGTGACTTGTGCTCTGATAAACTTCAAGCATTTCTCTCCTAAAGTGCAGGCACAAGTCACATGACCAGGGGCAGCTGGGAAATTGACAAAATGTCTAGCCCCATGTCAGATTTCAAAATTGAATATAAAAAAATCTGTTTGCTCTTTTGAGAAATGGATTTCGGTGCAGAATTCTGCTGGAGTAGCTCTATTAACTAATGCGTTTTGAAAAAAAACATGTTTTCCGATAACAGGATCCCTTTAACAAAGAATTTGGCTTTTCATTCTACTGCACATGCGTCTGCCTCTGGAAATTTGAAGACAGAAGAAGCCGGAAGAGGATCGATCTGTGGTGCTCACTGGAATAACCCCGGGTCGGTGCAGTTTTCTGCTGATAGATACACCTGCCCGGGTTTTCAGGTAAGAAATACATTCACTTGGGGGTGCCTAACATTTGACACCCCCAAGTGGTTAACAACTTTCCTTCTCCTTTAAAGGAGAAGGAAAGCTGCTGAAGCAGTTTATTGCCAATAGATTAGCCGCAATAGTGCAAGCTATAACATTATATTTATTCTGTAGAATGCTTTACCATACATGAGTAAACGGCTCTAGAAGCTCTCTGTTTGTTTATTATAGCAGCTGCCATTTTAGATTGGTGTGATATCACTTCCTGCCCAAGTCTCTCACTGCTCACTTATAGCTCTGGGCTCAGATTAAAGCAGGGAGGGGAGAGAGGAGCAAACGGAGCATGCTCAAGCCCAATCCCTGGAGGTTTAAGATGAAAACAGGACGTTTGATACAGAAGCCCATGTGTACACAATAGAAGGAAAGAAATGCTGTGTTTCTTTTGATAGAGGACTCAGAGCAGCATTACTTTAAGGATTTACTGGTGTATTTATATAGACCTTTCTGGTAAAGCTTACTTAGTTTTAACCTTTACTTCTCCTTTAAAAGTAAAGATTGCCTTAGCATGTGCCATTTAGTTTCTGACTAAAGCTTCTAGTATGGGAGACCTTCTATAGCCGCTCTTGTAGGTCTGAATCTCTTGACTTTGCTTACCTTTGCCATATGTTAGAGGTTGTCGACCAAGGCAAGAACTTCCTTCCAGCTGAGCTTGCGTTTCCCTAGTTTTTTATAGTGTGCAACAATGTGCGCATCCCTGCACAACATGGTACAGTAAATGAGTCCTGGTGTTATTTACACTAAGATAATTGGTTTAATTAAAGTTGCCCCTGTAAAAAATTAATTGGTTGTCCAAAGAATTAATTCTTGTTTCTTCTGTGTCGACTGGGCTCGAAATTTTGATTTTACAGATGCAGTGTTCTGTTAGATACAGGTTTGAGTTTGACTGAGCCAGATGAGGATATTGCTTTTGCCTAAAAGCATCTTACCTGCAATTTACCAAATGAGAACTAAATTCTAATCAGTATTAATAATATCACTTGCAAATGTTGTCACGTCAAGCACATTGAATCACATGAGGGCAGATTTATTAAGATTTGAATGGTGAATTCTCAAATTTTTTTTTTGGTGTCAAAATTCACACGTTCGCATTTTAATCCCCCAATTTGAATGTAAATTTGAATTTGAGATTTGTCACAGCTCGACCATGGAAACAGTTCTATTTAGAATATTCATCACCTAATACCTGACAAGTTCCCTTACAAGTCAATGGCAGAGGTCCGTTGAACCATTTGAATATGTTAATTGCCTTTCTGACTTTCGAGTTTGTAGGAGAGAAAACACCATTCAAATTTGATTCAGATTTTCAGGTCGTTCCTATTCGATCAAATGTTAGACGTTCAAGTTTTTTTTGTTTTTTTATAAATAAACTCCCATTGTATTTGTGAGTATATTCAAATTTATTAGAGTAAAATTCCACCTTTGATAAATCTGCCCAATGATGTCAGTGGCATTTGCATGGTATTCACTTGATGCAAGTCAGTCAGAGTATAAAGTCACAACACGCTAAGGGAATATCTACCTCTTAAAGGAGAACTAAATCCTAAAAATGAATAGGGCTAAAAATGCCATGTTTTACATACTGATCTTATTATACCAGCCTAAAGTTTCAGCTTGTCAATAGCAGCAATGATCCAGGACTTCAAACTTGTCGCAGGGGGTCACCATCTTGGAAAGGTCTGCAAAACTCACATGCTCAGTGGGCTCTGAGCAGCTGTTGATAAGCTAAGCTTAGGGGTTGTCACAAAATATCAAGCAGAAAGCAGGCTGGCCTGTAATATAAGCTGATGCTACAGGGCTGATTATTAAATTCTGATGCTAATTGCACTGGTTTCTGTGCTGCCATGTAGTAATTATCCATATTAATTACTAATCAGCCTTATATTGTGACATTTCTATTCTATGTGTACTGTATATTTTGGGTCACTCCCTAAGCTCAGTAAGTGACAGCACCATGGAGCATGTGCAGTGAATCAGCAGAAAAGAAGATGGGGAGCTACTTGGGCATCTTTGGAGACACAGATCTTTACTGCTAAAGGGCTGTGGTTGCCTGGGGCTGGTACAGAAGCTCAAAACATAATGTGCAACATTTCTAGCTACTTCTTTAGTTTAACTGTCCTTGTCCTTTAATGCTATTTGCAACCACGATACTTGTACTTTGCACCTTGCATGAAGTTGGACATCAGGGGAGGTTGAACTGGCGTATTGGCATTCACTTCAAGCTGTAAGACGTGTATATATGGTTGCAAGTGCTATGATAGGCTTTAAACTAATACTAAATACAATGTCAAATTGTGGGAAAAGGAAGATAATCAAATACTCCTTGTAAACTTCCATGATTGATAATCAGTAGGCATGCATTGAACACGGATTTCAGGGTTTGGCAATGTTGAACGCGCACACACAAATTAACATCAGGTATACAAAAGCATTCAACAAGTTTTTACATTTTTTCTGACAACCCACTCTTTTTAGAGTTTAAACAACTTTACATGGAGGAACTTTTATTTGGTTTTCTATTTTAACTGAAATATCCGAGAGGTTCAGCTGGCAGAGAGACTTTGTTTTCACTCCCACAATGGCCTTTTTATTG
Source organism: Xenopus laevis (assembly GCF_017654675.1). Taxonomy (NCBI): domain Eukaryota; kingdom Metazoa; phylum Chordata; class Amphibia; order Anura; family Pipidae; genus Xenopus; species Xenopus laevis. The sequence goes on from NC_054388.1 coordinate 86,402,450, forward strand.
TACATGGCCCATCAATTTCAGGAGGTAATTAGTGCTGGCATGAAGATCCATATAGGGATCTTCGATTAACTAAAATTGCTAAGTGAATGGGAATGCACTTTTAACAGACTTTTAATAGTGCATTAAAAGAAGCATTAAATGGCTCTGATTTAAAGATAGCTAGAGCAAATGCAGTCATCAATGTATAGGATGTAAATATGCCTGAAGTGAGGGTTTTTCTACTGAGCCCTTATTCATAATGCAGAGAAGGTCTCTTTAGTATAGCTCGGGAGTTATGTGCTTGGGCTGAGATTACCCTTCCAAAGCAATAGGGTGGGGGGAATAGATAGACTGTGATCCTCTTGAGAGATACCATCATTTCTTGCCCCTCAGAAAATCCCAATCTTCATCCAATTGTGAGAAGGCTGTTATTACTCATTAAAATGGGTCACGATATGTGGTTTAGACCACCTTTAAAGTAATAGCCTCCCAATTTACACCAAAGGGTACATTACTTTTACACACACTCTGGGGCAGATTTATTCAGGGTCGAATTGAATATTCAAATTTTCAAAAATGTTTTATGGTCAAAACTCTCAAATTCGAAAAAGTGTAGTTCACAAGAATAAGGCAATGCTGCCGGATTAACTGATCAAACTTCAGTGTTTTATTGTCAACACAACATGTTTCGAGCCCCGTGAGGATCTTTGTCAAGTGTTAAATTCCAATTGTGAATTATCCAAACTTCAATTCGAATTTCATTCTCTGGCCCTTTAAGAACTCGAATTCGACTATTCGCCAACTAAAACCTGCCGAGTTCATGTATAAGTCAATGGGAGACATCCAGGCACCAATTTGGACATGTTACTAGCCTTCCTGCCACTCAAGTTTTTTTTTCGGAGAAAAAACTCGAATCGAGTTTAGTCGAATTCAAGTTTTAAGGTCTGTAAAATTAGTCTGAGTTTTAGATATTCCATTTTTTTTTTGTAAATAACCCCCCAGTCGAATTTCGAGTATATTCAAACCTAATAGAGTTTTACAAAACTCACATGAATTTGAAATTTGACCTTTAATAAATGTGCCTCCCTGGACCCTGGATGCCAAGTGACAAATATAAATAAAAATCGAATGAATAAAATCTTTTTTTTGCATAATATACAAACCCTAAGGGGGGTTATTTACTAAACTCCGAATGCAAAAAAAATGTCTTGATGTGCGTTGGGTTTCGGGCAATACCCTGAAGTTTTCGGGTGAAAATTACAAAAAATTCGCGAAAATCCCATGAAAAAATCTGAAGAATTCGTGAAAATCGGATTTTTTCCTGCAAAGCAAATTTTAGGGAAAATGTAATAATAAATAAGTGTAAAAAACCAAGAAGATTTGATCGGAGTTTGTATCAGAAAATATTGAGATGATTTGGGACTTTGATAAATAACCCCCCAAGTGTGCTAATTTATTTATTTATATATTGCTGAATCCATTTGTTTATCTTTGAAAGTAGAAACATCTGCTAATGGCTGAGGGACAGGGCTGCGCTACATTGGGCTTTCTTTGTTCCTTGAATTATTCTAGTAAGCAGAAGTCTGTTCTATTTTAGCAAGAACACTTACCGTACATCTGGCAAAGCCGTAAATTAATCATGTTTATTTTGTCTTTTTCCCTTGAAATTCCTTTAACTGGTCTGAACCTGCCAGCTCTGCAGAAATGCTTTAGAAAGAATGCATTTCCACAGAAAAGAAAGAACAGCATTGTAGTAAATATGGAGGGGTTAAAGGACATCTCTATCTTTGAAGGGGAATCAATTCATTATTTATTTTTTTACAGTTGTGAACACTTTTCTGCCAGGAAAATTTCCCCAATCTGTTCTATGAGGTGTTAAAGCTCAGCAGTAAGTTCTAACACCCCTACGAATCCTAAGAATGAATGCAATGCAAGTTAGGTTTATATAGTTGGAAGGACTTGGAACTGTTCCAGTATAAAACATAACTTGTTAAATCTGGAAGGATTCATTGTTTTGTTTTTTTTTACAACCCATTTCTGTCATTAGTGCTGTGTGTAAATGTCAGGCCATCATAAATTAGTCCCATAAAATAGTGAGTTGCCTTAGACAGTCAATAAGAGAGTGTGCATTGTGTGTACTGAATATTCTTTTTTGAATAGCAGGTTGGTGCTTCCCTTCCCTACATTTATATACTAACAAGAACATGTCATGGAGGGGTTCCTTTACTTTTCAAAACCTTTATATTGAGTTCCATATATGTATTCATACATTGAAGATTGTGTCTTACCTATTCCTTATAGCTGTATTACCTTGATGTTCTGATACTAGTACTTGTTCTATTAAATGCATTAAAAACTCACAAGACCTCTCTCTCTAGAGCAGAATATTACTCTTCAAGATCAATAATTATGTTGCTAATTACCTATAAAGCAACTGAACCAGCTGTACACTTTATTCAATAAAATTAGTCAGTTGCTCCTCCAAGGCATTTTCTTTTTTTTTAAAGGGTGAATACTGACATTTAATTACAGCAGTGACATTACATTTACAAGAGTAAAATACAGTGCAATAGAAACAGCTCTGTCTGATAGCTGCTGGCTAGAAATGAGCTCAGGTATGGTGCCTGTTCACACCATTACACAATATATTGTTTGTGTATATGTATATATATATATATATATATATATATATATATATATATATATATATATATATATTTTTTTTTTATATTATAAGTGACATAGTACCACACTCAACGGGAATACTTGTGAAAAAAATCAAGATTTATTAAAAAAAATCGGATGTTTCAAACACCAACTGTGCTCTTTCTCTAACTATGTTATCCTTGAGAGAGAGCACAGTTGGGGGCACATTTACTAAAGGTCGAATATCAAGGGTTAATTAACCCTCGATATTCAACCCTCGAAGTAAAATCCTTCGACATCGAAGTCGAAGGATTTACCGCAAATGCTTCGATCGAACGAAAAATCCATCGATCCATTGATAAAAAAAAGCTTAGAAACCTTATGGGGAAGGTCCCCATAGGCTAACATTGATGCTCGATAGGTTTAAAGTATGTAGTTAAAGTTTTTTTTTAAAGAGACAGTACTTCGACTATCGAATGGTCAAATAGTCGAGCGATTTTTAGTTCGAATCGTTCGATTCGTAGTCGGAAGGTCGAAGTAGCCTATTCGATGGTCGAAGTACCCAAAAAAAAATCCTCGAAATTTGAAGGTTTTTTCATTCTAATCCTTCACTCGAGCTTAGTAAATGTGCCCCTTGTTGTTCGAAGCGTCGCATTTTCTTCAATAAATCTTGATTTTTTTTCACAAGTTTTCCCGTTGAGTATGGTACTATGTCACCGGTCAAGTTGCTAAACAAGTTTAGGGTGTGCTCCTCCATGTTTCATCTTCAGAGGGGCCCAGCGCACTTCGATCCCCATCCTCCCGTCGACTTCCGTCTGGACTCCGCCCACTATCCGCTCAGTGCGGACTTGCTCTGCTTCCCCGCCGCTGGTAAATTATAAGGATATTATAAGTTACCGAGGAGTTTCATGACCATATATAAACATGAGGTCAAAGACAGAGTGTTTTTATACAGGTCATGGAACTCCAAGGTAACTTCTAATATCCTCATATTTTGCAACTGGGGGTACTTTATTTATTATAATACACACGTTTTAATGAGTCATGTGACAGAAATAACATCAGAACTCACCGTTTATAATTGATGACATCAGAACTCAGTTTATAAGGATATTTTGTTCTTTTTGTATATGAATCTGTTTCCGTGCACAGGGGCAGCTTTTTGGAGAGAGGTGCTGTCCATCCAGGAATTGAGATATATATATTATATATCTATAGTGTGTGTGTAAAAATGGAATAAATATAACAAACAAGGGAAAGTTGTGCTCACCACTATTTTTTAAAAACATTAGGCGGGGGTGCAATGAGGCTGTGACCACAAAATACATATAGACACATACATACATACTCTTGTATGTGTCTATAAAAATGGAATAAAGCATGAAATCTATGTTTCAGTGCATGTGTGGGTGAGCTATAAGTGTGCATGCTTTACTGTATGTAGAAGGTGACATTCCTTCTAGAATACCAGATTGCATTTGTTTTGTTGTCTTTGTCTAACCTGCTATTTTAATGTGTAACCTCTGTGCTCCTTTGCTTTTTGTATTCTCCTTTATTTGTTCCACTGCTACAGCCTCTTTGATGTGTCCCTATGTTTCCCTCTAGTAAGGTCTGGCAGGAAAGGAAGACGGCGAGTGTTTAGTCTGTCGGAGGCAGACAGTCACGGAGGACACTGGGTTTAGGTCATCCAACGGCAGCTGCCTCAGTGAGTCTTGCACAAATATGTGGCTTCCACACTTCACTTATTAGCGATCAACCACAGATCCAGCATCCATACGTGGGCATCACCCATGCCTCATCCTAAATCACATAACAATGAAAATGTCAGGTTGATACCGCCATCATAAATTGAATTGTAAATTCAACACGAACTAGAAAACACAATCGAAACTATATCTGTAACATTGTTATGTTGAATATTTGTATTTATCTTGATATCTGGAATGCTACGGTTTGAAAAAAAATATAAATAAAAAAATGTCAGATTAAAAAGTGGATGATAAAGCAAACAAATATAATAGCTAATGTTTGCTATGTTCTTCATGGAACCATCTGTGATTGATGTACATTCTCGCAGCCTTCTCCGTCTTCAGTTTGCTCTTCCTTTCTCTGGGGTGAATCTAAACATTTCTCTTTATATACAGATACATATGTGCATGCTTTGTCTCTGTATGTGACTTGTCCTTGTGTCTACCTCTGTCTATAAAAGCTTCATTCTTTCCTGTCTGGCAAGATCAATCAGCAGGATCACTTCTGCATGTTGGAACAGCTCTGTGTCCTATTATTCTTTGATTCTCTCTGATGTTTTCTTTTATGAAGGCCATTCAATAACATTTTGGTTTCAAAGATCTGTCATACCGAAAAAATTGGAAACGGTGCAGTGTAAAAATCAAATAAAAAATGTGAGGTTTATGATCATGCTCTCTGGTTTCCACCCACTCACCAAAACAAGCGGCTTAATCTGCTCTTGATCAAAGTGGCCTCAGTGTATCAGAGCCTGTATCAGCAGGGCCTGATGTAAATGAGAAACAGTCTCTATAAAGCGTTGTACTGACCATATACTGTAGGTTGCCCCTGCCTAATAGACCAGGTAGTCCTCAATTTACCCCCACCATGCTCCATCACCCATGTAAAGGATTCCGTCTAGTATACAATAGAGAGTGGAATGCAAGAAAATGAAGAATTAGACTGCAAAGTGCAGTTAATTACACTACACTTCGCATAGCCCTGAACATGTAGTGCAGGTATGAGATCTGTTATCCAGAATGCTCAGATAATGGATCTTCATACATTAAGCCTGCTAGAAAATCACTTCAACATTAAATAAATCATATAGGATTGATTTGCATCTAATAAGGATTCATTATATCTTAGTTTGGATGAAGTACAAGGAACTATTGTATTATTACAGTGGAATAGCAAATATTTTTTTTAAAATTTGGATTATTTAAATAGAATTGAGTCTATGGGTGACACCTTTCCTTAATTCAGAGCTTTCTCGATAACAGATTCCATGCCTGGATCATAAATTGCACTTTGCAGCCTAGGGCGGAGACACACGCTCAGATTTGGGGCGATTTAGTCGCCCTCTTGTTTGGGGCAACTAAACTCCCCGAACTGCCTCCCACCGGCTTAAATCGAAATCACCGGATGTGAGGCAACTTCGGAAAAACGAAGCGCACCAATTGCCATCCTGCCAGCAACTTACATTCTAGCCGACGGGAGGCAGTTTGGGGAGATTAGTTGCCCGGAAGAAGAAGTGATCTGTCACTGAGCAACTAATCTCCCCGAATCTGAGCGTGTCTCTGCCCTAACTTTGTATTGCCCAGCCTCCCAATCTCTATCTTGTACTATCTGTAAATGCTTTGTTAACTTGGTAACTGTAGTAAAATCTAAGCAACTGTTAGAATTTTCTCACCCAGATCTCCATACCTTTCACTACAGTTAAAGTTATACTGATACTAAAAAAACAAAAAAAACAACTCGTCTTCGAAATATTCATGTTAAAGGTCATGTTGCTGTCCATACATGTATTAATCTCACAAAACTATATTTTGTTGGATATGTGGCAGCCCACCAATGCTGAACAATTTTCATGTGTGTTGGGAAATCTTATCTGCCGATGCACCATATCTACACATTTTTTTCCACTTCATGAAATTTTCAGAACCGTTGCCTTTTCATTTTCCATTTTTTTCCATTCCATTATATTGTTATTGTGTTTGCAGCGCTGCTTTATGGGTTTGCTTTATTGTTTATTTAAGTTGTGCTGTTTTTTCCATGTAAAGTTCTTAAACGGGGACTGTTCTAAAACATGCTCTAAACTGCAGGGGAAGCTCAAAGGAGAAACAAACTTATACTAGAAAAAACCCCTACCCTGTGCAGACCAACCTCCCCCACAGCATAACTGCCCCCCCCCCAGGCAAATGCCCCTAATTTTTTTACTTACCCCTCCGTGCAGATCTGGCCTCGGGAGTTCACGGGCGCCATCTTCTTTTTTCAGTCTTCTTCGTAATCTTAGGAAATTTACTCCAACTGCGCGTGCGACAAATTCTGCTATTATGAACGACTGAGCGTTCACTGAAAGTCACCAAAATTTCTGAAAACTGAAAACTCCGCTCAGATTCCGAAGAAGACCGAAAAAAGAAGATGGCGTCCGTGAACTCCCGAGGTCAGATCTGTAAGTAAGTAAAAAATTAGGGGCATTTGCCCGGGTGGGGGTGCAGTTAGGCTGTGCGAGAGGAGGGAGCTTGGTCTACGCAGGGTAGGGTTTTTTATAATACGGGTTTGTTTCTCCTTCAATATTTCTTTATCAAAATAGGTTTCTGTTATTTTCCTGCATGTTATAAGACGCAAATGATTAATTAGTGTGCTTCTTCAACCTAATATCTTTTTCCTAAAACTTGCTGTCCCTAGTCTCCTGCTGACTCCTGCTGGAAGGAGCCAACCAGAACAAATGACACTTGTCGGTGACTGATATCAGTGTGTGTTGGTTGCAGCCATGTGAAAAACAAGTTGGGTTGAGGAACACAAATCAATTATTAAACTTATAAACAAGTCTAAAAAAAAATAATGATTAAAGCAATTTGCAAAACTGATATTCAACTTATTCAACATCCATTGCGGTGGGTCTGGGACACATTTAAACATAGGCATTGGATCCAGAAGGCCTCAAACTATGGGAAGACCATCTTCCATAGAGTCCATTTTCAGCAGATAATTCCAATTTTTTTAAGATATTATTCCCTTTCACACTGTGGTAATAAAACAGTGCCTTGTACTTGATCCCAACTAAGATATAATTAGTCCTTACTGGAGTCAAATAAGGCACAAAAGGTAAACGTGCCCTTTAATTGTGTTCTGCTTGTACTGTAATGCATTTTACAATCATGGTGCCTCGTCATTTCTGTGGCCAATATCAAACTGTATATTTTACCAGACGGTATTGGTAATAATAAATGAAATGAGAATGATATTTGAAGACATGACCTTTAGTAAAACTGCCAGCTCTAGAGTTTAGAACCACCCAGTGGGTAGTGCCATGTTAGTGATAGCTTTTCATACAAGTCATACAGACAAAATATCCTGTTTTGTCAGTTATCATTTCTGTGGTTATTTCCTGTGTACTGTATAGTCATACTTTTGAGCATGTTTATGAGCTGTAGTTCATCAGAAAAGCCAGATGATAAAGCTAAGGAGTAATGAAACAAGTGACTGTAGAACTTGATAAAAAATTAGCAGAACAAGAGGTGATATTATTCTAATGAAATGTTCCCCTTAGCGTTTATTCTGGCTTCTACAGAATTCAACTTTCAGATTGAAGCACTACATGCAAACATCTCAATTTTCTCATTGTTTTGGGCTTTAATGGTGAATGGTGAAAAGCAGATCTATAAGGTGTTGTATTAGATCATACACTGTATATATAATTTTATAAAACTATCAGGAATCATTTACCAAAGACGCGGGAGGGAAAAGTGCAAGAATGCACCTACTAATTCTCATTTCAGCGCGCACTTCTTTCTCTGTAGTTGCTACAACAGGGGACACAGGCCAGTCCTATAATTATAGCTTGGTATTTCATGGGCTGCAGGGAGGACAGCTACACACTTCACTACTCCAGCCATTCACGAATACAATGCTGCCAAAACACAAGAAATCAATGTGCAAAAAAAGGCTCCATGGCAATTTGCAGCATAGAAAGGCAAAGTGATTGCAGTCTTGCAGAACTGTTTCAACCAAGGCCTTAACCACACAAGTTCTTCACATGTTTATGTTGGTTTCTCCTGATTGATCATACTTAATAATGCTCTACCTGTTAATGCAAAATAATGAATACAAAAATAAACAACTGCTTCAATGGGGAGAAGCAAGCAGACAAACTTTAATGCATTCATAATTCTTACAGTTGTGTTCAGAATAATAATAGTGGTTAAAAAAAAGTGAATAAAGCTCAAAATCCTATAATAGCTTATATTTCCATACACACAAATGCATCGAAAACACTGCACATTCTCTTGCAAATCAAAACATGAAGAAAAATGTATCAAATGTGTGTTAATCCTTTACAGAAAGTAAAGAAAAGGGAATATTAGGCTGTTCCAAAAAAAAATCGCAGTCTCTGCATTCTTCTTTACAGACTCAAACATTCACTGTATAAACCGAAAAATGTTTCAAGATTTTGCTTTCCTTTGAATCACTGCTGCACATTAGTGGTGGATGAATTCGTCCCGTTTCATGAAAAATTCACAAAACTCCAAAATGGGCGTCAAAAATATTTACGTGCGCAACAGTTTTTCCATGTGTGACTTTTTTGGTCAAATGCAGTAAAGTCATTGGGCGGCAAAATCATTTTTACGCGCTACTGTTTTGTCGCAGCAAAATTTTGTTCGAAATGCTACCTGCGATGCCTGGTATGCGATATATAGGCCCAACACCATAGTATGAGAAAAATCCCAATATCATGATGCTTGTGCCACCATGTTTTCACTCTGTACTGTGGCTTGAATTCAGTGTTTGGGGGTCTTCTGACAAACTGTCTGCTGCCCCTAGACCCAAAAAGAACAATCTTGCTTTCATCAGTCCACAAAATGTTGCGCCATTTCTATTTAGGCCAGTCAATGTGGCCTAAATAGGGCAAATTGTAACCTCTTCAGTACTTTCTTTTTTTCAATAATGGGTGAAGTTTGGCTTCAAAGCAATAGCAGATAGACAGGAGCCGACAACCACGGGTAGTATTAAGATAAAAAAAATCTTTATTTCCAAGCATCTTTAAAAACACAAACAGGCATCCTCCTGGAGCTCTTTAGCTAAACCATGTCGTGTCTAGTCACCTGACGCATTTCGTGCCTCTCTTTGGCACTTCATCAGAAGTTTGGCTTCACATAGGTGTCTACTAATTGTAACAGTATCACATATAACTTTACACCTTCTTTGATCTTCCTGGAGCTGATCATTGGCTGAGTCTTTGCCATTTTGGCTATTCTTCTATTCACTCAATGGTAGTTTTCTGTTTTCTTCCATGTCTTTTAGGTTTTGGTCGCCATTTTAAAGCATTTGAGATCATTTTACCCGAGCAGCCTATCATTTTCTGCACTTTATAGGTTTTCCACTCTCCAATTAACTTTTTAATCAAAGTACACTAAACAATGTATGGAATGACCCATTTTACTCCGAGAGAAATTAACTTTAAGCAGCATGCACAACTACCTCCTTCCTTGAATAAGGGCTGTAATTGACACCCGTTTTTTCACAGAATGAATGACCTCACTAATTGAACTCCACCCTACTATTATTTGGAACAAGCTATTATTTTGAATTGTTGGGTCGGTTGGTTTTCTATTACTCTACTACACCTACTAGTAAATGATCTGTCATGTAGAAATACTGGCTAAACCTCTCACTCCTCCCCTTCTTTGGTGGAAATGGTGGGAGCTCAGTGTAGAATCTTCCAGGAACCTTCTAACCATAGAATTCATATTGTCTGTATAATAAAGTGTCCGTGTAGCTGTAAAATAAAGGCACAGTCCCAGGCATTCCCTTACAGTACATTTATAATTTTAGGAGTTAGGGTTGCTTGTTGTGGCACCCAAAGAATATTTTTAGCCTCAGTAAAGATTTCTTTAGAATCTGCGACGTTGACTTCTGAAATTAATTTTTGGATTTCTATGTAACTTCAATTCGGGAAACAACATTGTTTGCTTGTCCTAGTTCCTCTTCAGCAGAATAGGAGGCTCGTACTGTATAACTCATCAAGAAATTATTGAGAAGGAATATAATTAGCAGACATAAATAAGGCTTAGTCCGTTAAAAACAAGAAGGGGTTTAAAGGAGAGTTGTCACTACAATGAAATAGAGAGAGGGGGGTATTTATTACTCATTCTGAGACTGAGACGAAGCTCCAGCTGCCTACAAGACTATTCAAGTTGCTTCCAGCAGAACAAATGATGTTGGGTTGAGGTTACACTATTGAAATGCTTTATTTATATCTCAGAATATCACTCTCTAAATCATACTAAAAGTTAATGTAAAGGTGAGGCTGCATGGGATACACCCGTCACTTCATATGGAATACATTTCTGGCAGAAAATAAACATTTGAGCCATTGGCTCAGTTGAAAGCTGAGGGATATTAAAGGGGTGGTTCACCTTAACAATAACTTTTAGTATGTCATAGAATGGTCCGTTCTCTGCAACTTTTCAATTGGTCTTCATTATTTACTTTTTATAGTTTTACGGTTATTTGCATTTTACTCTCTTTGCAGCTTTCAAACAGCCCCTTCTAAAAAAAACAAATGATCTGTAGGGCTACAAATGTATTGCTATTGCTCATTTTTATGACGCATCTTTCTATTCAGGCCTCTCCTATTAATATTCCAGGCTCTCATTGATATCAGTGCATGGTTGCTAGGGTAATTTGGACCCTAGCTACCAGATCACTTAAAATGTAAACTGAATAAAAAGCTAAACAACTAAAAAACCTTAAGTAATAAAAAGTGAAAACCAATTTCTCAGAATATCGCCCTCTACATCATACTAAAAGTTATCCCAAAGGTGAAGAACCCCTTTAATTGTTCCACTAGCTGAATGCATTCTCCTATTAAGCAATGTCATGGTTGTATTTGTCCATATCTTAAAATGAGAGCCAATCAGAAACATAACTGGGAAGCAGCATTTATTTTATTTGTCATAACTGATTTTTTTTTTATATAAAGAATCTATGTTGCCTCTCTGGGACCTATCTTTGTATATGTTACGTAATACTAGTACATTTTCACATATTTCCGTGTATTTTCTTTACTAGATGATGCGTCCGTTTGTGACCAGCCTCAGCTGACTTCATGCAGCCAAGAAGAAGGTGCTGATGAGGCTCAGGCAGCAGTCTCTAAACCCCGGAAAACTTCTTTAAACACTGAAAAAACTAACTTGGCTCCCAGTCTGACTCCAGCACCCCAACCAACTATTTCTTTAATATCTGACGAAAATGCTGATGCGTTGAGCGCGGACTCCCTGACTCTGGTTCCTCCTGTTGACCCGCAAAGTATTCATTGGATCAGTTGTATGTTACAGGCTCACACCGAGTCAGAGACGGCCAATGAGATGGATGATGGCCCTATTGTGCTTCCAGACACTGAGCAAGCAGGAATAATGGAGACAAAATAATATATATTTTATTAAGTTATTGAAAGCCATTCTAGTGACTTGAGCTAAACATTCAACTACCATTTGCAGCTCTTTTTCTTTTGGACCGAGGAACTGGTTCTTTTTAGCACTGTCCCATTGTTGTAAAGTAAGGTTTTCTATAGACATTCAGAAGAAATAGCCATGTACAGACGTTACCAGCCAGTTGATGTCCCCGGAAGAACTGTCATTTGCTGCTTTTCACCCTTCTGCTTTCTAACCAGATGTGGGAAATATCATACTGAATTTAAAGCCACTGGAATGATTGTGATGATTACAACTTTTTGTGTTGATTTTTTGTTAGATTTGTGGTATTTGTCCCTTTTATTTGTCCAGTTTTTAAGTGCTGGACAAACACATAATCCTTGCACACCAAGAGAGTCTTTGCACTGACTGTCACCTGACCATGTTGTTAGCATTTTCATTGTGTTCAATTTCAATGTTTTCATCTGATCTTAGCTGGAGGCTTTTAATGGCTTTTCCATTTGTTTTATAAATGGTGTTACTGTTGGTGAATGTATCAGTATAGACCAGTGTTTCTCAAACTTGTTCAATCCCAACTTGAAGATCCAACATTTGTGCAGGAGACCTGCTTAAAGGAGAACTAAACCCTAAAACGAATAGGGCTAAAAATGCCATGTTTTATATACTGATATTGCACCAGCTTAAAGATTCAACATCTCAATAGCAGCAATGATCCAGGACTACAAACTTGTCACAGGGGGTCACCATCTTGGAAAGTGTCTGTGACACTCACATGCTCAGTGGGCTCTGAGCAGCTGTTGAGAAGCTAAGCTTAGGGCTCGTCACTAATTATCCAACAGAAAATGAGGTTGGCCTGTAATATAAGCTGATGCTACAGGGCTGATTATTAAATTCTGATGCTAATTGCACTGGTTTCTGTGCTGCCATGTAGTAATTATCCATATTAATTACTAATCAGCCTTGTACTGTGACATTTCTATTCTATATGTACTGTATATTGTGAGTGGGTCCCTAAGCTCAGTAAGTGACAGCAGCACAGAGCATGTGCAGTGAATCAGCAGAAAAGAAGATGGGGAGCTACTGGGGCATCTTTGGAGACACAGAACTTTTCTGCTAAAAGGTTGTGGTTGCCAAAACATCATGTAGAACATGTCTAGCTACTTCTTTAGTAAAACTTAAACAAGACCAGGGTCCTCCTTCAAGGTCTTTGGTCAGGGCTCTATGAGTACAAATATAGGAAAATATCAGTGTGTGTCAGTCAGCCCCAGTTTCAAGAATATCTAGTACACCAACTACATATTCTCCCTCCTAACAGTCCTTTGAGAGAGTCCCCCAGCACTGCTCGAAGCCCCACAGATTGGGAACCACTGGTATCGACTGTTACTGACCATGTTGGAGCCATAGTTTAAAGCCTCTTAAACAGAAACCAATGGAAAAACATTCAGCTGAGGTTGCTGAGACAATTGTGCCGATCATTCATTGCCCATTTTTGAAAGTCTGTGCAGCCTTCTGCTTTTATTTAAAAACAATGAATAAAAGTCAACAAGAACATGGTTATTCTAGTCTGCTGAAAACCAATCCATGCTTTATCAGCATACATCCTACTATAGCAACATCTGTACTGTGGTGATCTATATCTGTGTATAGTACGTTACAATATGGTGTTTTACTATTGGGGGCATCATGGTCTTACTAACCATTGACTAAAAAATAAAGAAAATATATTTTAATTTTTGAATTTCTTTTTCTGTATTGAACATTGTAATAATGAACAGCTCCAGTCCAACCAAAAGCCTACGGCTCCTATTGATTCTCTTACAGGTCGTATTTATTGTAAGTTCATTTTAAATGTATTGAAATATTTTTGAATACTTTTTTTTTTCTCCTTTAAAAATTAACGTATGCTTATTATTATTATTACAATAACTTCCCTGCATTATGTTTTCATAAGTGTTTTTTTCGGTGCTCTGCTGAATTTAAATTTACTTTAACCGCATAGGGCCCTTTATTAGAGAAGTTACGTCCATTGAGAGATGTAGAGACTACACAGTACGGGGGTGATTTATCAACGTTCTAAGTACATTTTTGCCACAAATTCTTTTGCACCAAAACTCACAAATTTAAATTGTATTTTCAAAAACTCTAATGTTTAGTATTAATTAAACACAGAAAACGCGAATGTAAAACTTCGGCATCTAAAAGCTAGCGAATTCATGTAGAAGTCAATGGGAGTTGTCCTGGTAAAATTTAAGATATTTATTTAATTTGGGATTTTCGAGGTTTTGTTTGAGCTTATAAACTCACACATTTGAAATTTGAGGTTTTCTTTCATGATTGTATTCGATTGAGGTTTTTATATTCAGATTGTTTTAATAAATAGAGATTTGAGCTTTTTTTTTTTTGTTTTTTAAATTGTGAATTTATTTGAAGTAAAGAAAAAGTAAAACTTCGCAAATTTGATTTTTGATAAATAAGCCCATATACTGTGGGGCAGATTTACGTAGGGTCGAATATCGAGGTTTAATTAACCATCGATATTCGACTGTCGAAGTTAAATCCTTCGACTTAGAATATCGAAGTTGAAGGATTTAGCGCAATTCGTTTGATCGAACGAAAAATCGTTTGATCGAACAATTAAATCCTTCGAAACGTTCGATTCGAAGGATTTTAATCCATCGATCGAACGATTTTTCTTCGACCTAAAAATTGTTAGGAAGCCTATGGGGACCTTGGTAGGTTTTAAGTGGCGAACTAGGGGGTCGACGTTTTTTTTTAAAGAGACAGTACTTCGACTATCGAATGGTCGAATAGTCAAACGATTTTTAGTTCGAATCATTGGATTCGAAGGTCGAAGTAGCCAAAAAAAACCATTCGAAATTCAAAGTATTTTTTATTCTATTCCTTCACTCGAGCTAAGTAAATGTGCCCCTGTGTGTTGCTTAAAGGAGAATTCGAATCTCCCTGAAAGGTCAATAAAATGCTTTATGTAGTACGTAGAACTGTTCTGTGTCCCAAGTACAGTGAGCCTGTGCTATCCAACTGAATGTTAACTTATTTCCTCCACTCTCTACTACATACTGGGTTAATTCAGTATTCCAATCATACTGCATACCATTTGATAAAGCTTTTCACATTTGCTGCACCTCTTCTAATTCATTTTCCAGACTTCTGGTTATAAAAGTTGAAATTATTGCAAAGTACTATAAATTAAGTTGTCTCTGTATTATTTAGTACAAATGGTAATTCCAGTTTTTACATAAGTTGTTATTTATTAATGACCATAAAACATATGGCGTTGCTGGTATTTGTGTAAAAAGCTTTGGGAGTACCCTGCGTCTGATTGACTTGATGATCTTGTCCACTCCATACTCTTTCATCTAGTAATACACTAGTAGTTTTATAATATGAGATGTTAGTCTAAGGGACTATGACTAAAGTATATCCGTCACACCCAACTTTTTGTCCATCTGTAGCCTACTGCACTCCTAGTTGGAAAAGGCAAATAAAATATCAGACTTCTTAGGCTTCCCAACAAAGGGTTATTCATTTATAGTAACAAATTATTTCTTGATAACGTTTTGTTCCTTATCGGAGCCATTTCGTTATAGGTGAGCCTCCAAGATCTCCTGTTTATCAGTAAAATTTCATACAACCATAGCTAAGAGTAGTAACGATAGGATACAGTTACTAACAATAGTAACAATAAGATAGTTACTAACAGTAACGATAAGATAGTTACTAACAGTAGTAACGATAAGATACAGTTACTAACATTAGTAATGATAAGGTACAGTTACTAACAGTAGTAACGATAAGATACAGTTAACAGTAGTAACGATAAGATAGTTACTAACAGTAGTAACGATAAGATACAGTTACTAACATTAGTAACGATAAGATACAGTTACTAACAGTAGTAACGATAAGATACAGTTAACAGTAGTAACGATAAGATACAGTTACTAACAGTAGTAACGATAAGATACAGTTACTAACATTAGTAAAGGTAAGATACAGTTACTAACAGTAGTAACGATAAGATACAGTTACTAACAGTAGTAACGATAAGATACAGTTACTAACATTAGTAACGATAAGATACAGTTACTAACAGTAGTAACGATAAGATACAGTTACTAACAGTAGTAACGATAAGATACAGTTAACAGTAGTAACGATAAGATACAGTTACTAACATTAGTAACGATAAGATACAGTTACTAACAGTAGTAACGATAAGATACAGTTACTAACAGTAGTAACGATAAGATACAGTTACTAACAGTAGTAACGATAAGATACAGTTACTAACATTAGTAACGATAAGATACAGTTACTAACATTAGTAACGATAAGATACAGTTACTAACAGTAGTAACGATAAGATACAGTTAACAGTAGTAACTATAAGATACAGTTACTAACAGTAGTAACGATAAGATACAGTTAATAACATTAGTAACGATAAGATACAGTTACTAACAGTAGTAACGATAAGATACATTTACTAACAGTAGTAACGATAAGGTACAGTTAACAGTAGTAACTATAAGATACAGTTACTAACAGTAGTAACGATAAGATACAGTTACTAACATTAGTAACGATAAGATAGTTACTAACAGTAGTAACGATAAGAAACAACTAATTCTATAGTGAAACTTGGGTCATGAAGCTTTTTTGTTGCCAGAGTTAATCTGGTGCACATCTGAAAAAGCTAAAAGCCCTGCACTGGGGTCTTGATGAGTATTTTAAATACAGAATCAAAAAAATGTTTCTACCACAAGGACACAATTCTGGGAAGTGCAGTGCTTCTGTCCCTGTATCTTTAGAATGTTCATTTCCAGACTCCTTACCTGGACAACTAACAGTGGACTAGTATAAATGCAGCAAACACAGGGGTGCAGCCTAGCAGAATAGCAAAACAAATGTTACCCCACTTCACCTATTAAAAAATCACAAATTTTTCAGAATGTATTAAACTCCGAGGATGGAAAAGTCAGAATCAGAAAATCCGGCATCTCAGACCTGTTGAGATTGCATATGAGTCAATGGGAGAAGTCCCAATGATTTTTTGATGTGCGCTGGGTTTCAGGCAAAAATCTTGAGTTTTCAGTTGAAAAATTCCGAAAAAAAACGTGAAAATCTGATTTTTTTTTTTCCTGCAAAGCAAATTGTCGGGAAAATGTAATAATAAATAAGCGCAAAGAAACCCGAGCAGATTTGATCGGAGTTTGTAGCAGAAGATATTGAGATACTGTAAATTCAGACTTTGATAAATAACCCCCTAAGAGTTGATAATGTATAACTGAATGCATTTTAGTTTTGGGTTTTTGAACAGTGCCGAGCTGGTTCGAATACAACTGGGGGAATGTAATATGTGTCAGCGCAAAAAACATTTGCAGGCACCTTTGTGAACGTTGGCGACCATGTTTGTGGTTATCGATAACCGACCTGAATGACTTCCTCGCAAAGTTTGCAAGCAAATGTCTGTTGCTCACACTCGCAGTGTATGTAATAAAATGATGCAATTTGCAAAGTGTTTTTAGCAACAGAATATTTAAGGGAACTCCGGAGCAGGTGTTAACTCTAGCCTTTGCTTAGTGATAACGAGCGATGTAATATTCACCAGCATCTGTTTTTTCATTGCAATCGGCGCTAAATATTCGTAAAAACACCATTTTAAATAATCGCTTGCGATTTTAATTGTGTTTCAAATTTTTTATTATCGGCATTTAAAAAGTTTCAGCTGGCTGTAAATAATAAAGCTAAGCTAATTATAAATACATTACTTGTGAAGTGCTTACTAATGAGTGTGCAAATATTGTACTTTTGAGTTAATCCTTTAAGTGCTCGAAGGCTCTTGTGCATTTAACATTAATGGTCATTTCTTGCAGTCCAATGACATTAAACCTATCCTGGTGATTTCTGTGAGGTCATAAGCATTACTTAATATTTCCATACTGGCCCGGTACAAATGTATCTGTATTGCAGCTTTGGCTGTTCCATAATAATCACTCACACTCAGATTTGCCTTTTTGTATTAAAGGGGACCTGTCACCCTAAGAAATAATTCCAAACTATGTTAGTTGAGCACAGGGGCGTTTCTGCCATGAGGCAAGGTGAGTACCTTGCCTCAGGCGGCATCTCCCCAGCAGTTACAAGGGGCGGCAAAAAGCCGCTCCTTGTAACTTTAAGATCCGAATTTCCGGTTTCTAAACCGGAAATTCGGCTTTTCTAGCGCAGAGAGCGCAATTTCGCTCTCTGCGCTGGCAATGCGGCCCCCCCTGGACCCTCGTTGGCGATTTTAAGGTAAGTACGACGGGCAGGGGGGGCGGCATTTTAAACGCTGCCTCAGGCGGCAAAACAACCTGGAGCGCGCCTGGTTGAGCAAAATAAAACTTACTACATTTATTATTTCAATTTTGCTTCCTTCAGTCTTGGAGTTACACAACCACAGCAAGCAGGCAGGAGCCATTTTGTGGACACTGTTATTAAGACAAGTTGTGTATCACCCCAAAATCTTGTGTATGCGCCCGAATGGGGGACCTAATGCCCGGACACATTGCCCTACACAATTAGTGTGAGGAGAGAGGGGGAGAGCAGTGACCTCTAGGAAGTGCTTAATGGAAAGTGAAAGTAATTGACTGCCCCGCCTCTATGCCTCAGGCATAGAGGCAGGGCAGGTAATATTTGATTGACAGCTCAGATATTTAAACGCCATTATAACATGTATAGATGCTTTAATGAAAAAAACGATTTGTGTTCCATGTTTAATTTGCAAACGACTTTTGTTATACAGCTTTTTATGTGTAGGGGACAGGTCCACTTTAAAGTAGTTTGAGTTTCTTCCTTCAAAGCCATCTGACTTTATGGGGCACATTTACTAAGGGTCAAATATCGAGGGTTAATTAACCCTCGATATTCGTCCCTCGAAGTAAAATCCTTCGACTTCGCATATCGAAGTCGAAGGATTTACCACATTTAGTTTGATCGAACCATCGAAGGAAACGATTTGAAGGATTTTAATCCATCGATGGAACGATTTTCCTTCGATCAGAAATTGCTAGGAAAGCCTATTGATGCTCGGTAGGTTTTAGGTGGCAAAGTTTTTTTAAAGAGACAGTACTTCGACTATCGAATGGTCGAATAGTCAAACGATTTTTATTTCGAGTCGTAGTCGAAGTAGCCAAAAAAAAAAGTTTACGTTTTTTTCATTCGAATCCTTCACTCGAGCTTAGTAAATGTGCCCCTTAGCATTACTTGATATTTACGATTTATTCACACCTGTTTTGTAAAAATTGTTTGTTCCACATAAGATTGATGTTGACCGTTAACAAAGAGAAAAAGTCTCTGCTCCAGACTCGAACATTGAATACTTTCCTTTAGTAAGTAAACCTGCATAACGACTGCTTTGTTGAATCCTTTGACATATAATAATGTGGTGTGAATGTAACTATCAATGGGAAGGGCTTGTGTCCATGCCTAGGGCCTTCAGGGCAGGGCTGGCCCACAGGATCCATGGGGGCCCCTGATCTTGTTTGGACCTTTAACCTGCCCACAAACCAGTCATCTACAGAAATTTAACAACATGAAAGATGCCCATGCATTTCAATCTTGCCAATATGGACACGACTGGTCTGTAGAAGCGATACTGGGCTTCCTTTCCATAATTCCTTCTTCTGGCCATTTGCAAAATCATCTGTAAACTTGAAATTAGACTGCTCCAGCCTTGCTGCAAAGTCTCACGTCCCCTCTATAACGTGTCAGTGCTTTTGTATAGGAGTGCAGGTCTCCATAAAGTTGCAAGATTCAAGATCAAAAGGATATGGACCGCACCTCTGATAGAAAAAAAATTCTCCTTTATTGTTTTGCTATTAGAAAAGATTACATAAAAGTATATAGACACATCATTGACTGACGCGTTTCCGACTCAACTAGTTCTTAATCATAGGCTTAATCATAGTAGCCTATGATTAAGTGTTTAACACAAAAACGCGTAAAGCTGCGGACACAATAAAACTTTTTCACTTTGAAAACTATGCCTGGTGGAAGTTAGCCTTTTTTGAGTGCCTGCTTCAAACAATTTCTGGTTGTCCGCTCCCTGTGCTGAGGAGCTTATGATTAAGTGTTTGCTAACACGAAACGCGTAAGGCTGTGGACATAATAAAACGTTTTCACTTTGAAAACTATGCCTGGTGGAAGTTTGCCTTTTTGGAGTGCCTGCTTCAAAGAATTTATGATTAAGGACTAGTTGAGCCCGAAACGCGTCAGGCAATGATGAGTCTACATGCTTTTATGGAATCTTTTCTAATGGCAATACTATAAAGCAGAAACATTTTTTCTTTTTAGCAGTCATGTTCAAGTCTTGTTTTTAATCATTGATCTGGTTTGAAGATAACAGTAGTTCTAATCTATTTATGTGGATCTGGTTTGTCATGTGGTGCTAGAAATGTAATATACCAGCACTTGGTGAAACATAAAAAATACATACAGTGATGTGTTCTACATGGAGGATGGTTCCAGGAAACTAGAAACCATGTAATGGTGGAAAAGGTGAATTGAAGCACACGGTAGCGTTTTCCAAGCCACGGAGATGTTTTTGTTGGTACAGTGCTGTTATGCTCTATGGGAACTTGCTACTAAGGGCTCTTGCACACGGGCATTTCTTGTGTTGGTTTGGGTGCAGTGAAACATCAGCTAATTGATTTTTTTTAGACACCACATGCTGCATGCTCTTGCACTGATTATGCTCCCAGACATGTAGGCTCCTCTGCTCTTTGCTGATAATAAAGATCTTCAATCACCTTAAAGGGGAACTACCGAAAAATAAAAATGTAATATAAATTTCTTCAAACAATGCACCAGTCCTGGGCAGAATATTTTTTTAAAAAAACATTGCCGCCACAGCCCCACTTACAAGTTAAAAAAAATTGGGGCCCCAAAGAATATTTTTTTAAAAAAAACATTGGTGACAGGGGCCTATAGATTATTAAAATAATACATTGGTGGCCAGGGGATTAAAAAAAAGAAAAAAAGAAAACACATTGGTGTTTAGAGGAATTGAACTTGTGGCTTCAGGACTTCAACTTCGCCTCCTTTCGTGACTTTGGGTATTTTCACCGCTTCGGGACTTCGGCTTTGGCTGTTTTCGTGACTTTAGGTCTTTTCGGAACTTCGGCTTTTCGGCACTTACGCATTTCGGCTGTTTGGGACTTTGGAAGGAGGCAGCACGGCTTTGGCGCTGTCCAGGCCCAGTACACTTGTACCCCCTGTGCCCCCCTGATGGCCACCCTGGTCCTGGGTACTGTATGAAGAGTATTTCCTGCCCATGTGCAGAACAAAAACAATGACATTTTGTACTATAGAGTAAAGGATGCCTGGGGCACTGGAACAAGATGGTGGTAGCAGCCTGGGGAAGCAGATAACCAATTAGAATAACCGGGGTGCTTAAAACCTGGAAACCATTATTTATTTTTACCTTTCTTTCTCCTTTAGATACTGACACCAGAAATTAAACCATTTTTACATCCATCATAATATTGACTTTGGAAGCTACTTATAATTTTGCCATAAAGTATTTGCTCAAAGCTTTTACATTACCTGTCTGACTCCCTGTGTTGATCTATGCGGGGGCTGCCATATTTGTGCAGCAGGAGTCCGTTAGCATTAGAAACTTTAATTGACAGGCTGAGATGGGACAGTCAGGTTGGCAAAACAGTCAGGATTAGAACTTACAATAACTTACAAAAACAGACCTCTCAGCAATAAATTATCAACATGACCTAGGTAACTTTTAATGTACATTATTTTTTTTTTTTGTTCAGGTAAGTTTGAGTTTGCCAGGGTTTTACATCAATGTGACTTTCATCAGGTTATACATATACATATTGTCCACTTGTGTACAGAACAGGTATCAAATACAAATACAGATCAATAACACATACGGAGAAAAGAAACATTTGTGACTCCCTGCGAGATGCCTCTGATTGTCTTTATTGTACCACTAGGAAACATAACCAACAGTGTCAGACCACCAATATTGTTTTGGGGGAAATTTCATTAGCCAGGGGTCCCAGGTCCTATGGAACTTGTCCTGGCGGCCCTTCCGCTTAGCCAAAAGATATTCAGTATTGGCTAGGTTAGCCATAGCCGCCACCCATTGGTCCACTACAGGGGGTGATGGTTTTTTCCAATTCAGGGTGACCAGTCTCCGTACTTGGAATAGAGCTTTGTTTAAGAATTCAGTCATGTGTGGATCTACTCCCAACCCTGTCTGAATATTTAATAGGCACACTTTTGGGTCATTTAGACTTTCACACTTCGTCAGCTCACCTAGAATCTCAAGGGCCTTGTCCCAGTAGTCACGCAGAGCCGGGCAGCTCCAGAGGGTATGCATTAAGTCCCCTATTGCTTGGTCACATCTGAGGCAATGAGCTTATGTATTTGGGTACATTCTGTTTAGCCTGCTTCTCGTGTAGTAGGCCCTATGTAGCAAGTATAACTGCAGCAAATGGTGTCTAGGGACAAATGAGACTCTCCTGGGGGCTCTAAGGGCTGCCTCCCACTGAGTATCAGTGAGAGCACCAAGGTCACCCTCCCAGAGTTCCCTGCATTTCAACTGTGTGCCCTCAGATCTGTAAGCCACCATGAGTTTGTACACCTTGGAAATAGTTCCCTGGGGTTTAAGTTTACCGAGCAATGAAATGAGCGGATGTGCAGTTAGCTCGGTTGGCCTGCCTTTATGCCACTCCAGCAACCTGCCCGAGTCTCATATAAAATAGCCAATGTGAAGATGGTATGTTCCACCTGGTTCTTAGTTCCAGAAAGGTGAGAGGGCCACTGAGACCCCAAACATCTGCTAAGGTACATACCCCTTTCTCTATCCAGTTTCGTGGGGGTATTTGGTCAGCCACACCTCCCAGTTTAGAGTTGTGCCACAGTGGGGTGGATGGGTCAATTTGAGTGAATCCTGTAGTCTGGTTAATCCTGGCAAAAATCCATTTGACATTCCCCAGGAGTGGGTTGAGTTTTGCCCTGTTCGGACCTGTGGGAGCCACTAATAGGGCTTGCACTGGAGAGACATCTGGGGGGAGTAAGGTATGCCATACTTTAAATAAGGCGGAGCAAGGGCCATCTGGCTTGAGTACTGTCAGGTGTGAGATCTGCAAAGCAAAATAGAGGGCCTGAAAATCAGGCAGTGCCATCCCTCCTGCTTTCACCGGTCTCTTTAGAGTCTGCATACTTAGCCGGCTCCTACTGTTCCCCCAAATGAATTTTCTCAGTTTCATGTCCAATGTATTTAAGATCTTTATGGGGAGAGGCAGTGGGGCATGCCACAGCGCATACATCAGCTTAGGTTGTATAAACATTTTGGTCAGTTGAATTTTGCCTACTGGGCCTATAGGGAGGGCCTCCCATGCGGTCAGCTTCGAGTCCACCCAGGCTAGAAGAGGGATGACATTGAGGTCACAGTAACTAGAGATCAGTAGTGCAATTTCCACACCTAGGTATGTGAATTTACTTGCCACTTGTAGGGGGCAGTTAGTCAGATCCTCATTAGCATTTGGGGGGTCAACCAAAAATAGCGTGGATTTTGAGGGATTTACTCTTAACCCTGAGACCTTCCCAAACCTCTCCGTCAGGTTAATAAGTTCTGTTAAGGACTGTCCTCTGTCCCCAAGGTATACCAGGGTGTCATCTGCGTATAACTGGATTTTGTCTTCCCCAACACTCGACACCCAACCGGTCATGCGTGTGTTTTGCCTGACCGCCGCAGTAAAGGGTTCGATGGCTAACGCAAACAGGAGTGGGGACAGCGGACAGCCCTGCCTGGTGCCTCTGGTCAGAGCAAAAGGAGTAGTCAATGTTGCACCCACCCGCAATGCAGTTATAGGCTTGGCATAGAGCAGCTGTATAAGGGTTATAAAGTGATTTCCAAATCCCACAAGTCTTAACACTCTCCACAAATACCCCCACTCCACAGTGTGAAATGCCTTGGCGACATCTACTGCCGCCACAGCTCGCCCTCCTATGTTAGAGTGTTCCAGTGTGAGGTTAACCATTAATCTGCAGATATTCATGGCCGTGGTCTTGCCCGGCATAAACCCCAGTTGATCATCTGGAATTAGGAGGTGAATTACTTTCTTTAACCTATTTGCTATAATTTTGGCTAGTATTTTAGCGTCCGCTGTTAGGAGGGAAATTGGTCTGTATGATTCTGGTACGGTTGGATCTTTACCTTGTTTTGCTAAGAGTATTACCGCAGCTTCATACATAGAGGGCGAGAGTTCTTTCGCCTGTAGGGCTGTTTCATACACCTTAAGTAGAAATGGTGCTAGTGTTTTTGAGTGGCATTTATAAAGTTCAATGGGGAGGCCGTCGGCCCCAGCTGCTTTCCCGTTGGGGAAGGAGTCGATTGCCTCTTGTACCTCGGTTAAAGTTAATTTAGAATCTAGGTATTCACTGTATTTAGGGTCTAGTTGGGGCAGCCTTAGGGAGCTAAGGAAAGATTCCACTTCTGGGAAGTCGGCTGGGGTCAAAGTGGAGGTATATAGCTTAGAGTAAAAGCCCTTTAGGATATTCTGTATTTCTAGCGGATCTGAGGTTGGTTTACCGGTGGCGTCTTTTAGGAGCGTGATAGCGGGGGGGGGGGTTGAGTGTTGCCAAGACAGGTGTGCTAATAGTTTTCCGGCCCTCTCCCCATGCTCCAGGATGTTAATTTTTGAGAATAGGTGTTGGTGTTTGGCCTTTTCAGTCAAGTATTTAGCAAGTTCATCTTGTGCCAATTGCAAGTCCCTGAACCCTTGAGTATCTGGAGCCATGGTTACTAGAAGTTCCAATCTAGTTACCTCCCCCTCAAGCTGCTGCTGTTTAAATGCGAATTGGGCCTTATAGGCATTTATTTCTGTATTATAAAATTTCCTGAGGTGGTCTTTCATTACTTCCCAGGATACAAGATGGTCATTGGCGTCCTTCATCGCCTCTAATAGATCAGTAATGAACTCCTCTACTCTATCGTGATTCCGGAGGATATTTAACCAGATCGGGTTTAGTGACCATCTGGGAGTATTCTGGTGGGGCACCACTCTGATCTCTAGTTCTAAGGGGGCATGATCTGAGATGCCTCTCGGGAGATATTTAATGCTTTTCACCAGGGGGAGAGCCCTATGGTTTAAGAAGGCATGATCAATCCGCGACAGGACTAGGTGTGAGGTGGAGAAACAGGAGTAGTTTCTTACACCTGGTTGGTAATGCCTCCAAGCCTCCTCTAAGCCCGCTCCACCTGTAATGGCTAATAAATTGTTATAGGGTGATGGTCCAGGTTTCCCATCCCTTCGTAACCTGTCGAGTTTGGGGTCTAAAATAGCATTGTAGTCTCCCATAGCCACTACTTCAGCGTGTGGGAATTGAGCAATAAATTGTATTAATTGTACCACACAGTCATCAGAATAAGGGGGAGGGATATATATAGAAGCAAGAACCATTTCTTGAGCTTGAAGGAAGCCATGTATAAACAGAAATCTGCCAGATTTGTCAGTTTTTATGGTTTCAAATCTAAAGGGCACAGACTTGTGGATTAGGATCGCCACCCCCGAGGAATGTGTAGAGTATGGGGCATGGTACATCCAGCCAACCCAGGGGCGCTTAAGGGCCTGCGCCTTTACCCTATCAGGTGAGTTTCTTGCAGGAAAATAACCTTAGCGCCTGATTTTCTAAGGAAATCTAGAGTCAGCCTGCGCTTGATGCTGTCATTCAGGCCCCTCACATTCCAGCTAATGCACTTCAAAGACATCTGTATGAGCTGACATAATATATACTTGAGAGTACACAATTCTGGCAACCAAGACAACATACCTGAACCTTGTGCAGCATACATAGACAGATCTGCAAAACATTTAACATATCATGTTCCCAAACCACCCTCCCCTCCCCTTCTGCCCTTTCCCCTAACTTATGGCAGAACTTTTCCCAAACTTGCATAACTGCTGAGGAGCGTGAACTCACGCTGGGCCAGTAAAGGCCGTGAACTGGCAAACACACTTCACCCGGAAAATGGGTGAAAGTCAACTGCATACTAAAGTTGGTGCAACGCAGTCTCGGAAGCTAAATGTGAACAGCACTTGTGCTGCGAAATGGGCCTCGGAGGCACCATCTAGGGCAACTGGATCTTACCGTCCCCTTCAGTGTCCAAACATGTGGTATAAGGTAAAAGGAGAAGTAAACAGTAAGGGTTACTGCGGGCCTGTTGGTACACCCCGTACTCGGGGTGGTGTGGCGCAGCCAAAACAATCGCTGAAAAAATTGTGGGGCAGTTAGGAGTGGGAGAAAGGGCAAAACAGAACTTAGTGGACGGGAGATCACCCCCACCCACCCCAAAACAGTACTCACGGTGCGCCCTCCAAATGCCAGACTACGCCAGATGGATGAAGAGTGGTCCCACGCCTTCCGGGGCCTGGGTGTTTCATGCCCGGTTCTGCTGGGTGTCCAGCCAGGCACTCAGCTCAGTGGGCGAGGTGAAGAATCTGGTCTGGCCTTCCGCGATGACCCGGAGTCTGGCGGGGTATAACATCTCATACTGCAGATTGAGGTCACGTAGCCTCCGCTTCCCATCTAGGAACTTCGCTCTTTGGCGCTGTACCTCTGCAGAGAAGTCTCCAAACACCGAAATCCGTGCAGCTTGATAGTTGAGGGCATCCCGCTTCCTTGCCATCGTCAGGACGCCGTCGCGGTCCCTGGCATTCAGGAGGCGCGCAATCAAAGGGCGCGGTGGGGCCCCCGGTATCGGAGCTCTGGTGGGTATTCTATGGGCCCTCTCGATGGCCCAAATTGATCAATAAGCCAGGCTTCGAGGAAGTTCTCAGGGGAGTTACCTTCTGCCTTTTCCGGGAAGCCATTAAATCGAAGGTTGTTGCGTCGCAACCTGTTTTCCAAGTCGTCCGTCTTGGAAGTGCATGCGCCCACAGCTTGTTGCAAATGCTGTATACGTTCGGGCAATGGATGGCATAGGTCTTCCACAGAGCTTACCCTTTGTTCCAGGGCCGCCGCCCTTTCCCGCACCTTTTGCAAATCAAGCTTAATGATAGAAAGGTCTACTTTGATTTCTTCCGTCTTGGAGCATATAAGGCTGTTGCTAGATTCCTTTGAGGCTCTGATTTCAGCCAGTAGGTCTGCTAGGGTCGGTTCCTGGGAATTACCATCTTTGGCCTTCCCTCGCATCGGGCCCGGGAGACTGCTCTCTATCGCCATTTTGTTCAGAGAGATTCTCTCGCGCATATTTTTCGAGCTTCGATGCCGCCTCCGAGGCTCTCTTGACTGCCCGATTTTGCCCCATCAGCGTTCTCTGGGGTAGTCCCTCTGCTGGGGTTGCCTCTGTAGCCGTGATATTGCTGTTCGTTCAGGATATAATCAGGGATTTTGTGACCGAGCTCCGGAGCCGCACCAACTCACGTCTGTTCACATGCCGCTCCAAGCCACGCCCGTACATTAATATTTTAAATAGTAGTTTTTTAGCGTCCGTATCACTTTAAGCTGGCCATACATGAAATGATATAGTTACATAGTTATATTGGGTTGAAAAAAGACAAAGTCCATCAAGTTCAACCCCTCCAAATGAAAACCCAGCATCCATACACACACCCCTCCCTCCTTTCACATAAATTCTATATACCCATACCTATACTAACTATAGAGTTTAGTATCACAATAGCCTTTGATATTATGTCTGTCCAAAAAATCATCCAAGCCTCCCCCACCCCCAAATTTGTCACATCCATGGCTAATAAACTGGCTGTGGGTCATTTTGCAATTTAAGGGGCAGATTTATCAAGGGTTGAATTACGAAGTAATGGGAGTTTTTTTGAACTGCCATAACTTCAAAATTCGAATAAAAAAAGATCAACCAAAATGTATTAAAAAATCCTACGTTTTTTTCTGCGGTGAATAGGCCATATTCATTCGAATTGAAGTAACATCGTATTCAATCGAAATCGTCTCAAAGTTTAAAAAAAAAAAAAAAAAAAAAAAAAAAAGGTTGAAATTTCAAAGTCCACCAATTGACTCTGAATAGGGTTTAGAAGGTCCCCCATAAGCTAAAACAGCAATTCGGCAGGTTAAGATGGCAAATGGGCGAAGTTTTAAAGAGACAGTTCATGATAAATTTCAATATTCAATTAAGGACTATTCCCTAGTCGAAGTATACAAAAAATATATATATTTTCACTTTGACCCTTGATAAATCTACCCCTAAGTGTGTGCCCCCTTCTAACTTTCTGCCTTTAGTCTTCGTATACTGTATATGCCATGGTAACTATTGTAACACTGCAATATGGGGGGGGGGGTTGTGTTTTTATTTTTTCTTTCGTTTGTTGTTTTGTGTTTAGTTTTAAATAAAAGTGGCACACGTGCATTTCAATATTATGTGTGATTTTTTTAACTATATCTACACAATTCTAGTATTAACAATTCGGTTTATACAGGTCCTGCTCCATCAGACAGGTCAATCGTGTGGTTGTAAACATGTTTGTAAAGAGGCGTTGAATTTGGATTGTCACAATTTTTTGGTATCCCTTCTGCCGTTTCTAAAAGACAGAGGTTTGCACAACTGAATAAAGATATAGCATAGAATTGGATGAATCCAATGCTTGCAGAACAATAGCATGTAAATATATTACATTAGATTCATTTAACTGAGAATAATATACAGTTCTGTTGTATCATCTTCTAATAATTCTACTTTGGCATTTACTCCACCCAGTTCAGTTGCTTTCCTTATGTAACTATTACAGTAACTAATTCTGCCCAAACACGTGTCACGTTAATGGCTCAGGTTTATTAAGGTTCAAAAGGTAAATTTGAATTTTCACAATTTTTATTTGGTCAAAACTTTATTAATAAAATCGAATGTTTTCAAGTCTGAATTGAAACGACCCAAAAACTCGAAGCAAATTTGATCAAACTCGATTTGAGTTTTTTCTGCGAAAAAACTTAGAATGTCAGGAAGGCTGAAAACATCTCCAAATTGATCCCTGGACCTCTCCCATTGACTTACACAATTCGGCAGTTTTTAGGTGGCGAATAGTCAAATTCTCAAAGAGTATAAAATCTCGAAAATCGAATTAGAATTTTTTTTTTTAAAAAAAAATCCTCGAATCGAATTTGAATAACTTACCTAGTCGAATTTGAGAGTTTTGATCATAAAAAAAAAGTGAAAATTCGAATTTTCAATTCGACCCTTGATAAATCTGCCCCTTAGTGTAAGGGTCGAATTTCGAATTGAAAAAACTTCAAAATTCAAAAAGACCAACCGAAATAAAGTCAAACTTTTTTTTGGTCAAATAGGTCTGAATTCGAATGGTTACGAATCGAAGGAATAGTGTATTGAAATTAAGTCAAAGTTTTGTTTTTTGAATAGGTCAGTTTTCGATCTAATAGGTCCGAATTCAGCCGAATTCGAATCATACCAATCAAAGGAATAGTGCATTCGATCGAATTCGAATTCCAAAAAAAAAACTTTGATGTTTCAAAGTCCACCACTTGACTCCAAATGGGTTCTAGGAGGTCCCCCATAGGCTAAAACAGCAATTCGGTATTAGATGGTGAATTTTCTTATTTTTAAAGACACAGTACATGTTAATTTAGATATTCGAATCCAATTTGGACTATTCCCTCGTCGAAGTACACAAAAAGTAGCTTGAAATTTGATTTTTTTTTTCATTCAAAATTCACCTCGACCTTTGATAACTCTGCCCCTTAATGTGAACATATCACAGAAGATTACAAGATGATTAGGCATCTTTGTATATAGAAAAGCTAGTGCAGTACTGATATAATGCTTATTGATATAACTCCTCAAATGGGCAAGGTATTTGCATTTTCTTTCTTTTTAAAGCCCAAAAATGAATTCCACCCTGTGACGGAAAAGGTATTTATTAGAGAACGATCATATTTTGCATGCGTGTAGAAAAGTAACAAACTTCTCTGGTGGCTTCTCTGTTGGCTGCAGGAGGTTAACAAGTGTTTGGAATTTGGTTTTCTCTAAGCAGACTAGATGGGCTCTATTTCTGATTTAATAGGAGAAAAGTAATTTACATATATAAGAAATGATGTATTTATAATACTCAAAAGCCATGAATATCCTGTAAATTATATCCTTATAAATGGTGAGTTCTGATGTCATCAGTTATAAACAGTGAGTTTTGATGTCATTTCTGTCACATGACTCACTGAAATTTGTGTATTATAATAAATAAAGTACCTCCAGCTGCAAAATATGAGGATATTATAAGTTACCGAGGAGTTCCATGACTTTTTTTTTATATGGTCATGGAACTCCTCGGTAACTGATAATATCCTTATAATTTACAAGAGGGGGTACTTTATTTACTATATAAACTCAGAAACCGAATATGCCATTTTCATGCAGTTTAATTTTCTAAAGCATAGACAAATCTCTTGTGGGGGTTTTTTTGTTTTTTTTTTGCAGTGCTAAACAATTTTGCATCTACTTTTTTTGTACAGAGATCCCGTTCCCTTCACACTGGTTGATAATGGACATGTCCATGTAGTGGAGGCAGAAGGTGACAAGCTCAAGTCTCTCCCCCTATCAATATTAAAGGAGACATATGATAAGTAACCCCATCCCAATCTTGTAAGCAAATACATGGTGCTTGTTTTACTTTGGGCTAAAAATAACATGTTCTCTTTAAAAATAGTCTCTGTATTGAAGGCTCACTATAGATCTACTATGGTCCCTATTTGTGTTTCAGATGAGGGGCAGTTACAGCGATGAGAGCCAATCACAGCCCTGCAGTCAGGTAGGCAAAGACCACTTCAATTCCCTATCAGGTCAGCCTCGCTGCTGATTGGTTCCTATCATACAGTACAGTGTGCTGCCAGCTCCCCTGCTTAGCCTGGGAAAGGAGGCATCAAGAATTGAAATGGATGGGTAGTAGGGATTTTGCAAAATGTTTCTGTAAATCAGCCTTAAACACTACCTTGTAGTAGTGTAGAACTTTCCTTCTATACTTGTGTATAATTAATTAGCAAAGTCTTGTTTTTCACACAATGTATCTCCTTTAACAGAAGGCAATGCGTTTTAAAACAGTGTACAGACTGTATCATAGTGCAATGGTCAGTTGAGGGAGTTCCAGCTAATGCAACTAGGAAACAGTGACTCAGATTAATTAATTAAGATCTGGACTTACTGGGAAAGCCAGAATCACTTATGTCTGAATGGGAATTGTGACTGTTTCAGATTAATAGATTATGTTTATTTATTTTCCAGCTAATGTCAGATAAAAACAATCCGTCCCAACCAGCCTGGCAGTTTAGTCTATTTATACTCCTCATTTTATTATTATGATAGACCAGTGTTTATTCTGGGTAATTTCCCAATAATATAGCCTCTAAGGAAGTTGCTCTATTGGGCCCTTTAAATAAGAAAATGTTTTGTTTTATAAAGCAATGCTTGGTGCCAAATCAGCTGCTTAATGTGTTTATAAGTAGGTTTTTGAAAAGTGACAGCTGGCCAGATTTAAAGGACCAGGAAATCCCCACCTAACTTAACTTTAAGGGGGTTGGTTATCAATGTTTATATATGTTTTATGGGCACAAAACGACAATTATCAGCAATGTTTCCTATAAAAAAAGAACTGCATCTTGATATGTTTTTTTTTTTTTTTTTAAATTTCCCAGTTCATTCGGTTTAAAGAGGAACTATCATGACAATGGAATCTTGGTATGTGGAAATCTTGTGAATCCCATATTTGCAATATACTGTGATTCCAAAAATTGATAAGAGTATGGTGACCGAGTTCTGTTAATTACAGTACTAAGCCACACGTTTGCACAGAATGGATAAAGGCACAGTCCTCTAAAGCAAGCAGGGAAGAACAGGACTGGGCTGCGCCAACTGATTCTCCTCTCTAAAGGAGACGTATAGGATAAATGAAACCTCCCTAATTGTGTAGGCAATCATGTATAATGTATGGTGTTGTGTATATATGGTGTTCATTTTACTTTTGGCTGCAAATTAATTTTGTCTTCAAAAATTGCCCATTTATTTGAACTCCCCATAGATGTTCTCTAGTCTCTGTCCATGCTAAAAATGAGGGGTGGGCGTGTCCTAACGGTCCCTGGCTGAAGCACAGTAGGAGGGGAACAGCCAATCACAGCCCTGCAGTCACACAAGCAAAGACAGGCTTCAGTTCCCTTTTAGGTCAGCCTAGCAGCTGATTGGTTCATATCCTACAGTGCTGAGTGCCACCAGCTCCCCTGCACAGCCAGAGAATTTAGGGAGCAGAAAGTGGAACAGAAGGGAGGGATTATTAGGGTTTATGCATTTGTCATAAATGACCCTTTAAGACTCTAAAAGATGAGTAACATTAAATAGTGAAACATTTTAATTATATTAAGGGGTTATTTATCAAAGTCTGAGGGGTTTTTTTCGTGGGAAAAAAAAAACTAGAATTTTTCGGGATTTATTAAACCCAAAGGGTCTTAAAAGTCCATATAAAAAAAGTACTCCAACCCAGACCTGCCGAGTTCATGTAGAAGTCAAAGGGAGAAGTCCCAAGCATATCCTGAACTGCGCTGGGTTGCGTGCAATAATTTGAAGATTCAGTCGTTTTGTATTTGTATTCTGATTTTTTTCATGATTTTATTGAGGTTTTTTTCACTGAACAAGACATTTTTGGGAAAATATATTAAGAAATAAGGGGGGAAATCCATGCAGATTTGGTCAGAGAAATTTTCAGAAAATTCTGAGATATTTTTGGATTTTGATAAATAACCCCCTTAAAGTTTTTATATGTAGATCCAGTGCCTACAAATAGTATGCATGTACGTCTCTGTATCACCTGACGAAGGGGGAATGCCCTGCGAAACTTTGTGTGACGCAATAAACACACCAGGGGTATGACCCTGGTTTAACTCGCTTTGTGTGCCTGCTTGAATTATTGGACTCTTATTAGCTTGCACCTCTGGTGGGGTAAACAAAAAGGGCTGACCAGTGACCTTTAATGGATAATTAGGGGTGAAATTTAGGATGAAGATTATTTGCTGTCCTCCATATTCTTGAACTCTGATGGATTGGCTACATGTTTTCATGTATTTTTATACTTGGTATAAGGGCTTGAACCCCTCAGGGCATGCGTTCTTATATACTCTTTATTTATTTGCTTGCCCCAAGTGTTTCTTTTTCATTTTATTGTTCTGCAACTTGCATAGTTCACTATATTTGGTATAGCAATGAATATTAAAGGAGAAGGAAAGTCATTTAGCAAGTGATAGTATTGACTTACCTGAAACCCCAGGCCGGTGCTCCTATCATCAGAAAACTGCACCTGCGCGGGGTTATACCAGCGAGCGATCCTCTTCCGGCTTCTTCTTTCTTCACGTGGCTGCGCATGCACATTAGAGTGAGAAGCCAAACTTTAACTAAAAAGTCGGCTTTTACATTCTGCTGCGCATGCGTCTGCCCCGGGAAATTTGAAGAAAGAAGTAGCCGGCTCTGCGGTTCTCGCTGGAATAACCCGGGGCCGGTGCAGTTTTCTGCTGATAGGAGCACCGGCCTGGGGTTTCAGGTAAGTCAATACAATCACTTGGAGTACATAACATTTGGCACCCCCAAGTGCTTAACGACTTTCCTTCTCCTTTAACGTGCATGGCTATAGCCGTTTCATATAGGCTCATTTAGTTTCCAGGTACTGACTGTAGCATTGCAAGGATTCATTTCTTTTAAGCAGGAACCCTACTTTACAGAAGTGAAAATGAATTCATGAAGCTGGAAGCTGTTAATCTGATTTTCATCCACAGCAGTTCTGTGGAAATTTGATACATGACATTTGCACGAAGGAGGGACACTGAACATTTCCCAATAAACACTTTCCACAGTCAGAGGCAGATGAACAGCAAAGTATTTTTGGGTAATTCCATGGGTCAAATCACTTATGGTAAAGCTCTTATAAGCAATTCTCAAAGTTAAGTGGTCTGTCAGTATTGAACATATGAGGGACTTTACATGTTGGAATTTTAGTGAGGCATCCAAAAAATTTTCAGCACTGGTAATTTTGAACAAGATGAAGTAGTGTATTTTTTTTCACCTTTAAACCTAAATAGAAAGTGGATGCAAAACCATGGGCACACCAGAGAGTGTAAAATGAGAGACTTAAGGAGAAGTGCTGCTGGTAATGTTTCCTCTGTGTTACTTGCTAAGGGCTGGGAAACTAATTATATCCTTGTCTGTATCATAAGCTGAAAATAACGGTGGTGGATCATCAATTTGAGCCTCACAATGGGGCATATTTATCAAAGAGTGAAGTCTGAGATCACCACAGTCCATATTTTGCCACTCTCCATTCATTTCGATGGGATTTTTAAAAGAGTATTTATCAATGGGTGAAAGTGAAAATTCGCCCTTTGATAAATACGCCTTTAAAAATGCCGTAAAAATGGATGGAAAGAGGCGGGATTTCACTCGATCTCTAACTTCACTCTTTGATAAATATACCCCTTTGATTTGATGGTCTCATCTACCGACATTCCGCCTACATATTTGTAGCCAGCCCTTAACTTGTGATGTGGATTTGTGGAAATGAATAAGCTGGTCCAGATGCATTTATTGCACGTATAACATTCGCTCATCAATTCATCCATCAATACTTCCCAACGCGTTTCATCCTCACAGTGACTTCATCAGGAAGAGTATATTACTTACAAACACCAGAAGTACTGTCTCTTTAAAAAATACTTCGACCTCCTAGTTCGCCACCTAAAACCTACCGAGGCCAATGTTAGCCTATGGGGAAGGCCCCCATAGGCTTCCTAACAATTTTCGGATTCGAAGGATAATCCTTCTGCCAAATTGAAATCCTTCGACTTCGAATATCGAAGTCGAAGGATTTAGCGCAACTCGTTCGATCGAACGATTGAAGGAATAATCCTTCGATCGATGGATTAAAATCCTTCGAATCGTTCGATTTGAAGGATTTAATCGTTCCATCAACCGATTTTTCCTTTGATCGTTCGATCAAACGAATTGCGCTAAATCCTTCGACTTTGATCTTCGAAGTCGAAGGATTTCAATTCGGCAGTCAAATATCGAGGGTTAATTAACCCTCGATATTCGACCCTAGGTAAATTTGCCCCTTAGTATGTTATAGCAAAGCCAATTGTAAGCAACTTTGCCATTGGTCTTCGTTATTTATTTTCTATCGATTTTGAATGATTTGCCACCTTCTTCTGACTCTTTCCAGCTTTCAAAGTGGGGTCACTGACCCCATGTAAAAAACAATGCTACTTTTTATTCCTTTACTTTCTATCCAGGTCTCTCTTATTCCAATTCCAGTCTCTTATACAAATCAGTGCATGGTTGCTAGGGTAACTTGGACTATAGCTGAAATTGTAGACTGGAGAGCTGCTGAACAAAAAGCTAAATAACAAAAACCACAAATAATAAAAAAATGTAAACCAATTGCAAATTGTCTCAGAATGTCACTATAAATGTTATGTTCAAATTTACACATTACAATGGTCACAGCTTATTAGTCCTTACAAATACAACATTAAAATCCTAAATGGAAAGAGACAACCAAAAACATTTCTACAACATATAGTTAGATCACTAGAAGATCAGACATTTCAGCTGGGCCTTGCAGAGAGCGTGTCTGTAAACTTAACGGCCAAACATATTCTTTTCTATGTAATTCTTTAACTAAATTATGTTCAGTTTGGCAGGAATATGATCTATTCTGGAAGCCTGTAATCCCCTTAAATCCTCTTTGTGGAAATCTCAAGTGTTTCAAAAGTCTATATGTTCTATCAATTTAATAATAAAAAAAAGAATAGAGATTAATATTTAAAAGAACAGTCTTGTTTATAGGGGGGGTTTTGAAATATGACCCCACAAAAAAACTATTTAGAGTCCTTTAAAACGCTTAGGGGCAGATTTGCTAAAGGGCGAAGTGGCAAACGCTGGAAACAATTCGCCAGTGTTACCGCCCACAGGGACATTGCCAACTTACTAACGGGCGCAGGCGTGGATTCGCTAGCGAAAGATATAGACGATATCCCTCATTCGCACTCTATCACCAGGCGGCAATTCGCTCTGGCAAATGGACATTACTCTGCAAATTCGCTAAAATGCGGATTTACTGAACGTCACCTCTTTCGTCAGACTTGCCTTCGCCAGCTCAGACTGCAGTGCATAGATCTTCCTCAATCTTCTGTCAATTACATCGTATTCTGTGAGTGGAAAAAGCATCAAAGTTTAAAAAACGCTGGCGTATTTTCCTTTTTCAGAGTGATAGGCTGCAAAATTCCTTAAAATTTTTTTTTGGGGTAACCGGTTTCCCCCATACGTTTTCTAACATATGAAACATTAACTATACAGTGGGCTCATGTGTAGGGCAATATAACAACTCTATTGTCTTTATTAAGTTTCCCTGGACTTGTGTAATGTAATGTATTTGCTGCAACATATAACATAAAGACGTTCATTCAACTTTAAATTTCCCGCCGTATGCAAATTAACCTGAGTGCAAGACCTCTGGCGAATTTGCGTTAGGCAGAAATAAACGCTAGCGCATCTTCACTTTGCTCGCATTGGTGAAGTAACGCTAGTGAAAAGTCGCCAGTGTTTGTTGCCCATAACTTAACTCCGCATTTTAGTGAATTAGCGTTGTCGGAGAATTTTTGCAGGTTAGTGAATCTACCCCATAGGGACAAATGTCATTAAAATCATAAGAGTTCTTTAAAATTGCTTTTTTGTGATTGTTTAGTGCTTTTTGCAATGAAAAAATATTTGCTGGCGAATATTAACATGCATATTTCCGCTAAATAAAGGTTATTGTTAACACCTGCTCTGAAATTTCATTTAATATTTTGCCACAAAAAAGGGTTTTGCCATTGCAAAATGTTATTACATACACTGCTAATATTTGTTCTTAAATAACCTCCCAGTCGAGGTTCGCGTATATTCGGGAAAAAAAAAAAAAGAGTTAAAAGAAACTTACATGAATTTGAGAATTCAACCTTTGATAAATGTGCCTCTAAGTGTCCCATATGTTTATTTAAAACAGGATCAGAACTAAGGGTAGGCAGATAAGGCATGTTCCCTGGGGCGCCACAATAGGGCACTTCTCCCCCCCTTCCTTTCTGGCAATGGGCACACAAATTATTTTTATAATCCACCGATGGAGACGTCAGACAAAATGTTAGGCGTCCTCAAGCGATTATAATCATTTACCTGATAGCTGAGCTAGTGCTCCTGTTCACTAAAAACGGGACCTGCCCATGGTATTTCTGCAGAAGCTCATTCGCTGGGATCATCTTCCACGTCTGTCTTCTTTTCTTTGGGCAGCAAAACAATTTACCTAATTTCCCCTGGGTCTCTCCTGATAATAGTTGCCCAGTGCTGGCTGGAGGGGTCAGCGCCTCTCCCAACAATATCTGCAACAAAGATTTGCCAAACACCACAGGCTAGTGTAGCAGGGATCTCCCCTGCACGTTTATTTGGTCAAGTGATGTAACGTTTCGGGGGCGTGCCCCTTCATCATGTCTGATGAAGGGGCACGCCCCTGAAACGTTACATCACTTGACAAAATAAACGTGCAGGGGAGATCCCTGCTACACTAGCCTGTGGTGTTTGGCAAATCTTTGTTGCAGATTCTTTTCTTTGGGCCCAGGAGTAGAAAGAAACAAATACCCAGGGCCGGTGTAGTTTTTAGCAAACACCAGTACTGGCCTGGGGTATAAGGTAAGTGATTGGCAGGTGCCTAAAATGTTGGCACCCCAGTCAAAGAAATTAGATTTTCCTTACTTGCCCCAGTAAAATCAAATATCATTGCTACACTGCTTTTAATTACTGGCTACATGTTCCACTGAGTTCATGCTTCTGTGTGCATGTTAAATTAGTTATTTCAGAGCAAACTAGAGACAGCCTCAATACAAACCACTGGAACCTTCCAAAATAACAATATATTCCCATATGTGACCAGCACACCCAAGCATACAAATCTGAATGCACATTTATTTGGGGTGCTGCTAATCTGACCACATTTAAAGAAATTAGAACGTAGACTATGGGCACACTGCTGCATAAATGCCTGCACTTGACACAAACAAGATTCCTATCTATATTAAATGGCCACTTTATTTCAATCTTCCAGCCCTGTCGAGGGACGTCACACTGGTAATTCTACAGACTGGTCCAACGTCCACATTCTAAGCTGAACTTTTCTGTAGAACGAAGAAGCAGAGGTATGAAATATGGATCAATTCTATTTCATCTGATATTCATATATATTTTACACCGAAAGAAAATCTATATGCAATAGTGACAACATATAAAGTAGTTTTAGTGGTTGGGCTATCCTCATTTATTATAGATGATAATGCAAGGATGTGCATATAGCTGGATAATTTAATAGTGGTTCATAGTGGTGATATAACATATAAAGGTGAAAGCATGTGATAAATATCGATTGGCTGCTTCAACTGCTTTCAATAGTAACTGACCTACCTTAGCATTAACCCCAATGCCCATTTTCTGGTGCTTATGAACACATATTAATGCTGCAAGGGTCATGCAAGTGGCTTGTATCATTAAAAGGAAACTTAATGACAAATATATGGCTATATATTTCTTACACCATATATAATATACACCAAATATGTATGCCCGTATATATATACCAAACAATGACCATGGGTCCAACCTATATATCCTACAAAATGTGATTTCTTTATTCACACATTAAACAGAATAAAGGTGCAAGTGCTAAGACACAAGTACATTACTACCTATGTGAAAAGCATTTAATAGTGCACAATTTATGTTTTGCACTTGCATACTGTATATAAATCAGCCCACCAGGGATTTTCCATTACTGTACTAAAGTAATGGGACCTTCCCCATAGGCTAACATTGGTGCTCGGTAGGTTTTAGGTGGCGAAGTAGGTGGTTGAAGTTTTTTTTAAAGAGACAGTACTTCGACTATCGAATGGCCGAACGATTTTTAGTTTGAAACGTTCGATTCGAAGTCGATGGCCGAAGTAGCCAAAAAAATACTTTGAAATTCGATTTTTTTTTTCTTCTAATCCTACACTCAAGCTAAGTAAATGTTTGTATGATACAATCTACTCCATCTGGCTATGCCATTGTCTGACAGTGTCCATACCAGATACCACATCTAGTTATTTTATTTTTCTTCCCTATCCCTACTTCTGTTAGCTTTCTCTTTAATCCATCTGTCTATATCTGGTTATTACCCCCCCCCCCTTATGCCACTTCTCCCCATTAACCAGTTAATATGCCTTCTCCCCTCCCTGACCAATTTACTGTGTACAATCTCCTTCCCGCTGTGCACATGTCCCTGCATTAAACATTCCTTTTCCAGTTCCATAAGGAAAAACACCAGCATGCCCATCTCCATGTAATACTCCACCCAACCCTTGTCTAGTTGGTAGATAATATGGCATCTTTCCTGTCTCATACAGTGTATGTGCACAGTCCTGCCTTAAATCCTGTTAACATATAACCTCTCTCATCTTGTCACTGTAGGTACCATCTGGTATTGTCTTTCATCTTTCTAATGATACATCTTACAAGCAATAATATACAGTCTCTCCCTCACCTCAGATACTGCCTTTCATATTCCTCCATTCATAATAGCATCTCATCCCTCTCTCACAGATATACATTCTGCTTCTGCCACTTCTCACTTAATATACCTTCTCTCATCTATTAACATTTCTCAATTTTTCCCATTTTAATATGCCATGTCTCTCTCTTTGTAATATTCCTTCTTCTACGCATCCCATTCAACACGCCATCTTACCCTCTCTCCCAGTAATATACATTCTCCATTCTCCACCTTCTTAGCCACCTAAGCCACCACCTCCGGCCTTTCTCCATTCAATATACTATCTCAGTCCTCTCTCCTAGTTGATATACATTCTTTATGCTTCACTCCCATTGAATAAGCTACTTTACATATCCAATACTCACCCCAATTAATATTCCAACAATTCCCGGGTTCATTTGCCTTATATATTTGCCTTCATTTTCCTCTATATATCAACTTTAATTAACTCCCCATTAATATTCCACATCTTCCCTCTCCTCCAGTTTATATCCAATCCATTCCTCCACCCCAGAACATCCCCCAAAACTAAAAAATAGTTTATGTGTGCCTAATCCTCAAAAGGAACACATGGTTCACTAATAAGCAAATCTCCCAACATTCCCACAGCTACTGGTGCACCAAAGGATAGGGTATAAAGCATCACTAAAAGATAAAGCAAATACTTGATAAGTTGCAAAAAATAGGCAATCATGTGTCTGCAATAGGAATAAATAATATACCCAGCAGCACTTGAGGTTTATACCTTTTTGGTTTGCTTAGGAGAATATGCCATTTCACAATAATGGAAAGAGCATCAATTCATTATTGACATAATTTCTTAAACTATATAAAAGTGCAATTTAATTAATATATTCTACTGCTTTCCGCCTGGTCATTAAATCAGAGCTGTGGAGTTGGAATCGGAGACGGGTGCTGGAGTATAAAAGCAATGAAAATAATCAAATCAGATTTAAGAGCTTCCATGATGGCACATCTGGCAGAAGCAATTCTGTTTCTAAGAACAATACTTTTGTTATTTTTAGATTGTATTTAAAAGCTATTCTCCAGCTATATGTCAGGTTCAATTCATATATTTTTCCAATTATTTTTGGTTTATGTAGTTTAACTTTGACTTTGTTTTAGAATTACCAAAGGATGTGGTTTATATTTTTGAACTGGTAAAGTTGTTTCAGGATTTTATATATGCTAATGCTATAACCTTATACTTTAAGGTTAAATTAAAACAATAAATCTAATAAAATAAATACAAAGCAATAAAAATAACCGTATTGGTTTCATTTTTGTCTTTTGTTTAATCTTTGGGTTTAATGAATGTTTGTAGTTTCTAGAAGAAAAAGCCACAATGGCATAAACTTAGTTATGGATTTAGATTCCTAGCCAGTAGTTCTTTGGTTTGTTCCCAAAAGCAGACATCATCTTCATATAGCTTTAAAATTGCTGAAATTTGGCAGTAATGAAAACCCTTGTATGTTGTGTTCTTAGCTTTCAATCAACATAGAAAATCCATTGGCTGATGCATGTAGGTGCAGCTATGCTTTCACAGTATCTCATATAAACAGAAGTCTGACTAATACTTGGGATAATCCAATGCTACATACTAGAGAATTATATTTTTCACGAAAACCCTTTTTTTTTTTTAAATATAAAACGTGTTGTACATATACATATATTTTTTATTGAGGCTTGCAATGTGCAGGGGTAATGTTTCCCATAACATGCAGTGTCGCATATCTGCCCAGTGCCCCTGTTATACCATTGTAAACCCAAGAGTACAATGCTATCCCTCCTGCTAAAAGATTATTCTGATAGCCCCACTCTTAAGTACTGGAACACTACAGAAGGCTGCTCCAGAACAAGCAGTATTCGGATGCCAGTGGATGATGCTTTGCTTTAGACTTTCTTTTTAGAACTTTATGGGGCAGATTTACTAAGGGTTAAAGTGAATTTGAGGGAATTTTCGAAGTAAAAAAATTCAAAGTAATTTTTTGGATACTACGACCATCGAATAGGATACTACGACTTCGAATTTACTTTGACTTTGATTCGAAGTAAAAATCGTTCGAATATTCGACCATTCGATAATCGAAGTACTGTCTCTTTAAAAAAACTTTGACTTCAATACTTCGCCAAATTAAACCTGCCTAAATGCTATGTTAGCCTATGGGGACCTTCTACAACATTTTTCTAAGTCTTTACACATCGAATAAAATTCCTTTGATCGATCGATAAAATCGTTCGAATCGAACAATGTAATCGTTCGATTTTTATTCTACCGCAGGATTGCCAAATTTGTTGAAAAAACTTTGAATTCGAATTCGATGTTTTTTAATTCAATTGGCGAATTTCAAAGTTTTTTGTACTTTGAAATTCGACCCTTGATAAATCTGCCCCTATGAGTTATAAATGGCTTATGAAAATATCAGTCCATTATAATAAACTAATGCCATGTGATATAAAAATCGTCAGAAACAGTTATACAGGTATGGGACCCTTTATCCAGAATGCTCGGGACCTGGGGTATTCCCGGATAATGGATCTTTCCGTAATTTGGATCTTCATACCTTAAGTCTACTAGAAAATCATGTAAACATTAAATAAACCCAATAGACTGGTTTTGCTTCCAATAAGGAGTAAGTATATCTTAGTTTGGATCAGCCTTTCCGTAATTTGGAACTTTCTAGATAACAGGTTTCCGGATAACGGATCCCATACCTGGACATAGTACATATAACATTTCCTAAGAAGAATCTGGTTTGGAATATAAATACTCTATCCCTGGTGTTAATATAGATCCCCAGTAGTGATGTGCGGGCAGACCCAATAACCTTGTTCCTCGCCACCTTCAAATGCCGGCATCCGACTTCCGGTTTTATAGCGTCGCGTCTGCTTGCCCCGCCCCTTTTGTGAAGTCATTGTGATATAATCTTACCTAAATGAATCAGATGCAGTTTAACATTCACAGGGGCTCATTTATCAACACTGGGCAAATTTGCCCATGGGCAGTTACCTATAGCAACCAATCAGTGATTAGCTTTTTAAAGCAAGCTGCAAGTAGAACAATGAATGCAGCAATTTCAATGGTTGCCATGGGTTACTGCCCATAGGCAAATTTGCCCAGTGTTGATAACTGACCCCCACTGTGTTAACAGAGAAATGAAATGATACACTTTCTTATTAGGTAAACTTCACGGCTGTCACATACGTCGTTAAAGTCCTTTTGCAGCCCTATTAGAATAAATACAACCTGCAATTTGCTGCCTTTCAAACCCATAGCGCTTTCACAGCTCACTTCCTTCAGTTACCACTTCCTACTTCCTTCTTTCTTGGGAGGAGCTCCGCCTACACAGCCCAGAATAGAAGCAGCACACTGATGACCTCACTGTGCCAGTCAGTAAGCAGCAGCCATCTTAGAGAAATAACATGAACTCTTGTAGGTAAAACAGTCCAAAATGTTATTATCTGTAAACTTACAGTATTTTATACAAATGAAGTTGTAAAAAAATATGTTTCATCTTAAAAAAAAAACTTGCCTTTTAATGGGTTGATCACAAGACAAGAAAAGCCACAGTAAACTATCACCCACTCTGGCAATAAACTGTGGGTTTAAAAAATCCTCCTAAAACAAGTTCCTGCAATGAAAAGAGCGTATCTATATTTAACTTTTAATAACTGTCACCACTGGCAGAGGAATAGAACCACAGCCACTGATTAAAGTGCAGCAGTTGATGTGTTATATCTTGACATGGTAAATTCCCCTGCTTCGCTGTATCCCAGCCAACTCTTTTCCTTTCAAAACGGCTTAGTCTGAATTATTATGATGAGTTTAGAGGACACAATTAAAGCTGCTTGAACAGCCATATCAGGGCATCTTATGTCATAGCAAATCTGAATAGAAGCAGGAAACAACTAGTATGGACAGGTATAGGATCCATTTTCCGAAAACCGTTAACCAGAAAGCTCTGAATTACAGGATTTTGTAATCAAATAATTACAATTTTGAAAAAATATTTTTTTTCTGTAATAACAAAACAGGTAAGAATAATAATATTTCATCAGGTAATAACAATGTCTTGGTCAAAAAGTTTTCATTGGTTACTAAAATCATTATGCACGTAACAGCTAACTATGAGTAGACTTAGAACCTTAACCTTGAATCTACAGTAAGGGGCAAATTTACTAAAGGGCGAAGTGACTAATGCTGGCGAAAATTCGCCAGCGTGAAGTCATTTCGCAACTTCGCAAATTTACTATCAGTCACCCTGGCGAAAATTTGACAGCAATGCTGATAGCCTAGCACAACTTCGCACCCTAATGCTGGCGAAGTTGCACTCTGGCGAAGGGGGTGAAAATACGCAAATTTACTAACATTGGTCTTTTTCTGAACGTGACCTCCTTCGCCAGAGTTTACTTCGCCAGGTTAGAGCTGGCGAAGGGCAATAGAATAGTGCTGCTGCATACACGTCCATTGAAATTCAAGTTTGGCGCCGTATGCAAATTAGCCTTCGCTAGTGCAACTTCGGACCAATCATCGTAACTTCGCTAGCGCAACTTCGGAAACGATCGGTAACTTGTGTGGAACTTCGGATCTTCGTGAATTTGCGATGTCCTGACGAATCTACACCTGGCGAATTTCAGCGAAGTGCGGCGAAGACAACGCTGGAGGATCTACGGAGGTAAGTAAACTTGCCCCTTAGTGAGGGAAAATTAATGATGGAACAGTGTGCTTTACAAAAGACAGGAAGTCATAAGGAACAGTAACACAAAAAAATGAAAGTGCTTTAGAAGTCATAAAAAGAAAATGTACTCTGTGTTTGCTTCAAAACCACTACTATAGTTTATATAAAAAGCTGCTGTGTAGCTGTGGGGGCAGCTAATCAAAGGGGAATAAACTAAGATTACAGATAAACTTTGTAGAATATAATGGTATTCTACAGAGATTGTCTGTTATCTAGTATTTAACCTGTCAGTTCGTCCATTGCTATATGTCAGCTATATATATATATGTATAGTTTGTATACACAAAATAATAGTGTTTGTAAAGCAAACAGATTAGATCTGCAAGTGAACAGCAACAGTACATCATATTTTAATTATTTTAAAACACAATTTTTTTGGCATTGCTGTTCCTTTAAGCTTTCTCATCTTTCCTTTTCCATATATCAGTTACAGATTCTTCACATTTCTCAGCCCAGGTTATTACAGTATCTGTACTCTTCCCCACAAGGCCAACATGCAAAGAAAGAACTATTGCATCTAAAATACAAGGGTTGGCTAACACAAAATGGTGAAACTGTAAGACTTTATTGCTCTTACATGAATCTAAAATGGTGGGCGTATCCTATAGC
Source organism: Xenopus laevis (assembly GCF_017654675.1). Lineage (NCBI taxonomy): Eukaryota > Metazoa > Chordata > Amphibia > Anura > Pipidae > Xenopus > Xenopus laevis. Next base: position 86,447,231 of record NC_054388.1, read on the forward strand.
TCTTTCACCTACAGCAATTCAACAGGCAGCATGTCAAGAATGGTGTCTAATACTTCTCTCATTTAATTGTTTAACACCTATAACAAACTTTCAGGCCGAGCCTTTTGTTCATCTTACCAAGGCCTATATAACTAAAGGATTCTACTGGTGGCAGGGAGGACTACAGGTAATATCATAGCCATGTGTAGGGTTGCCACCCGTATTCGGCGCAGATCCAGGACATCACAAGGACAACAGCGTTAAATGCAAAAAGTGGTGTAAAATAAATCCACTTTTGGATACACGGCCTTAACTGAGACCATTGTGTAGTTAAGGTGTGGGTGTGTTTTAATTGCATTCTGCATTGGGTCTTGACACTCCCACATTAAATATACTATGTACTTATAAACTAATAAAGTGATAAAGACTATCAAGATAGATTTTGCAATAGTTTTATGTACTAGATGCCTCTATGGAAATATACATTTCCCATTTAGCCCACTTAAGTGTAAAACCCCCAGTTTAACCTATATTGCAAGATGGGTTTAGATAGAAGCTAGCGTGGTTTGTGGTGCAGGTGAGTTTAGCTGGTGGCAAGCAAGCCCTCTGTAATGGAATAAATAACGGAAAACTACTTCCTAAATCTGAAATTAAATTTGTTTGGATGTTGGGCCAAAGAAGTTTGTAGGAGGAGATTAAGTAGGTTCAATTTGACAACAAGAGCTATCACTTCATGCAAAAGAGATCCCACATGTTCGCAGGGGTTTTCTCTTGTAATTTATTAGACAGAGGTGGATGTCATGAAACTGCTGCAGACTTCAAAAACGACAATTTCAGACTGCACAGAGTCTTGAGGATGGATAAACCCATCTGGCCATTTCACTGCAATAAGGGTTATAAGTTTCATTTTATCTGAATCTCTAAATTTCCCATTGTTATATCTGTACACTGTTCCTTAAATACCAGATTCGCTTTGAGTCATTAGGAAGCTAAGTAAAACCAGAACACACCAAGTGGATTTTCTGTACGTCATTATAAGGCAAAGTTACACATAAACAACAACATCTTTAATTGAAACCAGAAAAATATTTTTAATTTCAACTGTATAATGGGGAAGTGATTTCATCAGCATAAGAGTAAGCTTAAAAGACAGACTATTTATATGATTTTGTGCACAAATAATGCAGACAAATACAACTTTTTTGACATTTGGAGTTTATACATTTAACTTTCATCAACTCCTACTTGCAATGAAATGTTAAAACATGCAACCAAAACACCAAGATAACAAATCAACAACAATTCACTGCAGTGCAGAATGCCTATACAGCTCAAACTGTCATTTTGAGGTGTGGTTGATCTCCACCGATAACCAAGTTCATGTAAAAGATTTCTAAAAATGGATTTTGCACTATTCTTCTAAATAGGTTTTATGTCTAAAACACAGTGAAAGAGTGTGGTTGTTTTTTATGTAGTGACATATTGCACCATTATTAGACTGTTTAATGTTTATGAAAAAACCCATAAAAATCCAAAACCCCCCGAAGTGATGTGAATCTTGCTTAAAGTCAGTGTAGGCTCCCTAGGTAACTGCCAAACAAACAAACAAAAGCAACATTGATTTGCCCATAACTTCTTTTACATGAATGAATGCATCCTCTTCATTGTTGGGGTAATTGTGTGGATGTGAAAGGTGTTGGGGAAAACATCACATTGGTTTAAAGGAGAAGGAAAGGCATGTTTACTTGGGGCACCAAAAGTTAGGCACCGCCAAGTGATTATATATACTTACCTGACACCCTGGGTCGGTGCTCCTATCAGGAGAAAACTGCACTGGTCCAGGGGTTCTTCCAGCGAGCACCACAGATCGAGCGGCTTCCTTCTTCTTCTTTCTTCAAATTTCCCCGGGTAGACGCATGCGCAGTAGAACGAAATAGTTGACTTCTTTATTCCGCTTTTCACGCTACTGCACATGCGCAGTCGTACGAAGACACGAGAAGAAGGAAGCCGATTGCTCCATGGTGCTCGCTAGAAGAACCCCCAGACCGGTGCAGTTTTCTGCTGATAGGGGCACCAGTGTCAGGTAAGTAAATACAATCATTTGGGGATGCCTAATGTTTGACACCCACAAGTAAATACCAACTTTCCTTCTCCTTTAAAGCACTTCCCCAGAGCCTGGAAATTTAAGGGTTAAAGGGATGCCACTCCCCATAATCAGGGCAGGGGAATACGGTTGGATGATTTGATTGACATAATCCCTTATATAGAGCAAATGTTTAGTTGTTTACCCGTTTTTATTCCTGTTTCCAGTTGCACCTAGTAATGGAGAGGAATCCTGGAGCTACTGCCACACCCAGTACCACCAGGTCACTCCAGGGTTCCCTTAGAACCAGGGGTCAATAAGTGCAGTGCGCTTGTGTCTATAGAATCAGTCGTACATGTCACTCTAACACTGAATACTGGAAATGATGCCAGACAGACTTCCAAACTCGTAGCGCAATTGTGTCCAATTTAAGGTAAAAAACATGCAGTTGCATTACTTTTGACACATTGGTTGCAATCAGGCACAACTCCCCACTGGGCCTTGATAGTGGCGTAACTAATGGGACTGGCGGGTGCACCAAGGCCCGCACCCTCTTGGAGCCTGCAGGAGCCATGATAAAACATGTTGGAGGCAGAATGGAGGTTTTTTTTGGTGTGTGTCTGGAAGCTGGTAGAAAGAGCAAGTCTGGGAGGACCTGGCCATCTCTAGTTACGCCACTGCACCTTTAATTAGTAGATTTTTGCTTAGTCACAGGCCACAACTAAGAACATACATGGATTTTAAATAGTATATACATGGATTCAGATTCTAGTGGTTACATGTTTCTGGGTTATTTCCATCTACCACAATTATACCTTTTACGCGGATTGAGGAGAAGTGCACAAAACAAAATGTTGGTTAGTCTGAGTGCTGTCTACTATCTCCCATAGTTGGATTCATTTCATTTCAGGGAAAGGATCACAGTTTTTAGTCTTATAGATTTTTTCCCCCTCTTATTATGCTTTTATCAAAGGTCTCTCTTGTTTCTAAGGCTAATCCAATTATATATATTATGTTTGTATCCTTAATATTTTTGCTACGGATGTGTGCCGCATGCACTGGATAGTGGATACGCAATGTTAATAAAGTGCACTGTATTCCACAGCACAGTACAGAGATTATAAATCTGTTCTATCATTATCACATCAGCATTACATCCACAATAACAACTGAACATTTTGTAAATAACAATATCAGGAACAATAACATTAATAAAGAATACTTTACACATCTAGGATGGATCAGAGTTATCAAATAAAAAACGTTATTCGGTCAACAGTATGATATTATAATATACTATTACTGTATGTGGCTTGTCTGACCAATCAACAGCTGTCTACTTTACAAATAGGGGAACAGAACAGAGTAGGGCTGTTACAAAACCAATGGGCAGGTCCTCTAGAACATGCCACACTTTAATCAGCTTGTATTGTGAGTGAGCACTGTTTTGTGTGCAATTATGGTTAAAGGAGTGTCCCATACAGCATTTGGGAAAATATACTTCTGATACCATTCTGGGACTTTTTGAATTTTCCAACTAAGAGCTGTAGTTTCTTATTGATTCAGTTCAGGGTGTTCAGGGTCCGTAGTACCACCAGCGATTGTTTTTTTTATAATATAATCTCAGAATGCCACCATATATTGAAGTACAGATAAACATCCCCGGATTGTAACGTTTAAATTATTTTGTCTGTAGTTTCTGTATGAACATTATGGAGATCAACCAAGGTATTTGAAATATGGTGTTTAAGAACCCACGCACTGTTTAGAGCGGTTATGTTGGAGGTTCATGTCTTGGGTTGATTCATATATTCATTTTATGAGGCTGATAAAGCTGGGGCCAAAGTTTTGGCAATTTACCTGATCAAATGCTTTCTTGGCACTTGCCGCTTCTGCGAGGTGTGGAAAGTCCCTAGTTTCTTGCAGCTATTGCATTGCGGATGCTTTGGTTACTTGTTTGTGAAGGATACCTGTCTGTTGTGGAGATACTGTAGTTATAGGCAGGATATTTTTAAGCAACTCTGTGTAAAGTTTGCTTGGGTGTTGTTTTGTTCTTCATATGAAGGAGTGCTCAGCTTATAGGAAGAAATGTCTGTGTGGTCTCTGCCAGGTTTGGAAAGGAGAGTAATATCTATAACATAAAATTCATGAAGTTTTTTTCCCCTCCTGGTGGGTTGTGTGTCCTTTCATGGAGTCTAGTCTGATATAATTGTCATGTTAGCCAAAGGATTTTAGTAGATTGTATATTGCCTAAGAGTTTTTGTGCATTTAGGGTGTGCGTTGTATTAAGTAGAAAGACATTGCAGTTGTAATGAAGGGTGGTGTGTGTTGCTTGTAGGGGCCGAATTCATGCTGCAGTATTCTAGCTAGCCAATGGGGCACATTATGGTCTATGGCATGCAGCTTTATTTTGATAAAGAACTTATTGACCGTGCATTGCAGTTGCTGTGCGGACATTCTCAGTAATTGTATATTTCTTTCACCAGCTTTGGGATATTAATTCTTAATCTTTGTCAGCAGGCTTTAAAGGAGAGGGAAAGTAATTTATATACTTAGGGGGGCCAAAAGTTAGACACACCCATGTGATTGTATTTATTTACCTGACACTCTGGGCCAGTGCTCCTATCAGCAGAAAACTGCACTGGGTTATTCCTACGAGCACCATGGAGCGATCTTCTTCCTGCTTCTTCTTTCAGCTCATGGCTGCACATGCCCAGTAGAGGGAAAAGCTGAGTTTTAACAAAAAAGACGGCTATTTCGTTCTGCTGCGCATGTGTCTGCCCCAGGAAATTTGAAGAGCAAAGAAGCATGAAGATCGCTCCATGGTGCTCACTGGAAGAACCCCAGGCCAGAGTGTCAAGTAGGTAAATACAATCATTTGGGGGTGCCTAACTTTTAGCACCTCCAAATATAACTTTCTTAAACCTTTAATATAGTGGGGGTGTGATTAATGCAGTGATCACAGTGTCCTAGTAGAATGTCCCCAGAAATGTTCAGGTAAGATTTAATAGAATAGGGTTACTGTATGTAAGGTGGGGTCCAAACCAAGTTTCCCCAGTAACATAAAATTAGTGGCCCACTCTAGTTGGTCCCCATCTATCCCAAGTGAGTTATTATTTGACCGTCTCTAGGCACCAGGGGCCTATTTTTAGCCTTGCCTCGGATCACTGCTCCACTGCATAAAATATTTCATATCCCATTGGATTAACTAAAAAATTCCACTGTGTTCAAAGGAAAGGCCATATTGCATTCTTTATAGTGATGCCCAATCCTCTCCTAAACTATAATCCTGTATCCCTTAAACGGGGCATATTGGTTCTAGAGAGATGCCATCAAGAATAACTGAATGTTTTAAAATGCTAATAACCTCATATTCTCAGCATAGACGAGAAGACTATCCTCCAGGAGTGGATAAAACAACAACCTTCCCCAACCTCTATAAAGAGGAAAAAATATGTTTTCATCCCTAGAGTTAATTCCTTTCTCATGCCGTACTTTATTTGCTATAGTAACCGCTTAGTGATACTGCCTAGCGTTATACAGCTTGTTATCCACATAGATCCCCAAATTCTTCACAATTAAGGATGCCTCAAAAGTATATGATAACAGTATTTATTGATTACGAAACAACTGTTACCCTTTCTCTAACTTGTGAGCCGCCTGTGACATATTCTGCCTTTGTAAATAAATTTTACCATTTTCTTACAACAATTTCAGCATTTCTTTTATAGATAACACATCATTTCATGTTGAATGAGAATTCAACACCTACCATGGAAATCACCTTATCCACATAAGCTCAGAACTATTTGGCAAAGGAAAGTTTCTATTGGTTTTTAATTATATATAATATACGACTGCCACATCACAGTGATACTGGTGTAATTAGGTACTTTCCAACAAAACCTGTGAAAACTAAATGTAATAGTTGTAATGTTTGTATAGGGTGTGTGCAATGGCCACTACATGATAATGAACTGAACAGACGGTCAAACATTATAGTCATGAAACACCACTAACTCGCTACAGAGATTTCAATTAAGAGAGCTCTTTAAATCTTGGAAATGCAAAAAGCTGAACAAAAAAAAAATTTAAGATAATATATTTTTAAAAACAATATACTACAGTATTATATCAATATTTTAAGTGTATTTTACGTCAGAAGCATGATATATATATATATATATATATAGATATATATATATATATATATATATATATATATATATATATATAGATATATATATATATATATATATAGATATATATATATATATACCAGACAAATGGATAGCACCTGGGTGAATTGATGAAAAAGTGCTTGATCCAGTACTTTTTCTATATATATATATATATATATATATATATATATTCAGCAAGGAAGATCCGCACTCTCAGGTCTTAAGTAAAAATGTAAAAAAATTTATTGTTACATACGAGACTGACGTTTCGGCCTCCTCCGAGGCCTTTCTCAAAGTGTCCAATCAATTACAAGAAAGCCTTATATACAAGTGTTGGCGGGAGAATAGACAAATTGAGGCTGACGTATTAACATCATCACACAAAGTGCGACTCTGATTTACATATCACTTAAATTACATAGAACTCATTAAGAACATAAAAATGCATAACTTGCATAAATTACAACTATTCATAATCTCTACATGAAAACATTATATGCATTCATCTTCTAAAACCACGATACTATGCAACTATGTTTTGTAACATTAATTAAGATGTCATTTCCTGCTCCGTGTCATAACAAACTATGTTGCAAAAATGTATCAAAAGTAAGAGATAAGATAACAGGCCTGCTCTGAAGCTCCTTCCCTGGCTTATGTTAATTGACTAGTTCGGTATCCAAAATGATCGCTCCGTGTACAGCTAAAATAGACTCTACATCTAATCTTTTCACTAAAACTCTGCTTGTGTGCCCCACTCCTACATAATATATGACTCCTGTCTTAAACCCTGTCGTTATATGTCATAAATGACTATAAATCCAGACGGATATAAGCCCCTCTATTGTGGATCTACGATCTACCAAGTATAACAGCGTGTGTATTAAGGACAAATCTACTTGTATATGCGCACTAGGACCCTAACCCTTCACATAATTCTATATATCAAACAAATAATGCTTGGTATATCCATCACTGATGGATATACCAAGCATTATTTGTTTGATATATAGAATTATGTGAAGGGTTAGGGTCCTAGTGCGCATATACAAGTAGATTTGTCCTTAATACACACGCTGTTATACTTGGTAGATCGTAGATCCACAATAGAGGGGCTTATATCCGTCTGGATTTATAGTCATTTATGACATATAACGACAGGGTTTAAGACAGGAGTCATATATTATGTAGGAGTGGGGCACACAAGCAGAGTTTTAGTGAAAAGATTAGATGTAGAGTCTATTTTAGCTGTACACGGAGCGATCATTTTGGATACCGAACTAGTCAATTAACATAAGCCAGGGAAGGAGCTTCAGAGCAGGCCTGTTATCTTATCTCTTACTTTTGATACATTTTTGCAACATAGTTTGTTATGACACGGAGCAGGAAATGACATCTTAATTAATGTTACAAAACATAGTTGCATAGTATCGTGGTTTTAGAAGATGAATGCATATAATGTTTTCATGTAGAGATTATGAATAGTTGTAATTTATGCAAGTTATGCATTTTTATGTTCTTAATGAGTTCTATGTAATTTAAGTGATATGTAAATCAGAGTCGCACTTTGTGTGATGATGTTAATACGTCAGCCTCAATTTGTCTATTCTCCCGCCAACACTTGTATATAAGGCTTTCTTGTAATTGATTGGACACTTTGAGAAAGGCCTCGGAGGAGGCCGAAACGTCAGTCTCGTATGTAACAATAAATTTTTTTACATTTTTACTTAAGACCTGAGAGTGCGGATCTTCCTTGCTGAATATGTATTGATATTATTGATACTGCACCCAGGCACCTTGGACTATTTTTCGAGAGTGCTGGCTACCTCGTGGACTTTTATATATATATATATATATATATATATATATATATACATACACACATATATACATGTATATATATATATATATATTTTATATATATATATATATATATATATATATATATATATATATATATATATATATATATATATATATATATATATATATATATATATATATATATGTGTGTGTGTGTGTGTATGATTTCTTGCACTATGGCTATAGTACATAACATGAACATGCATTGTTAAAGGCACAATAAACTGACACAATAAACTGACCAATAAACTCACCAGACCTGATAGCAAATACAAATCAATTTCAGCAAGGTCATGCCACAGGGAAATTGTGTTATGGAAAAGGAAACGCATACCTCCCAACTGTCCTGTTTACTGCGGGACAGTCCCGATTAGGACAGCTCAGCCTGCAGTCCCGGATTTCTTACTGAAATGTCCCAACTTTCTATTTGAATTCCTACAGCAATGCCAGAAGAAGATACAAACTTTCTTAAACGTAATTAAAATAAGAGGCTTTTTGGCAGAGAGCCCAGAATACTAAACACCTACTCTTAGATAAATTTGTAACAATTTAAGATAAGCAAAGCTACAATTGTAACTATTCAAGATAAAAAAGTCTCTTGGGGAAACTGACTCACAGGTTAAAGAGCATGTTCAGCTTCATTACCAAAACTGTTACATAAAACATTGCACTGAAATTCCCAGAAATGTGTTCAAACTTGCATAACCTGCCAAATCTTGTAAAATGGACATGGTAATTAGGGTGCAGCCATAAAGTGGGCCCAAGCAAGAAGAATGGAGGTACACTGCAGAAATGAAGGGGAGAGCAATAGAGAGAAAAGGGCTGAAAAGATACAAAATGGAATGTGTGGATATAGTTGGAAAAAGTAGAATAGAGAGAAGACCAGCAGGAAATAGAAAAGAGAAGGATAGAGAAAAGTAGAGAACACTTGAACTGATTAAAGCAAAAAGAAATTTTGGGAAATGGAAAGATAAAAATAGCAATATTTCTGATGTAGAGGACTGCAGAGTAGGGAAACATGGAAAAAGGTAAGAAAAAATAGGAGATCAATAATCAAAAGAAAGGCAGTATAAAGGGGGACAGTATACACAAAGGCAAGGGGCAAATTTTGTGATATGTTTAGGTTTATTGAGGTATGGATGTGCACCATTTTGGTGGAATATATAGGTGGTGATGGTTTACAGGGAGAGCTATAACAAGTACTGAAAAGCAGAGAAGAAATTGCACCTTAAGTGGTAAAAGATTGGAAGCCATATTTATGACCTCAAGTGTGCCATGCAAATTTGTGCTTTAATTGACCCCAATAAGTGTCGGTGCCCAAACATATCCTTGTACTCTGCCCAGTGCGACTGCCCAGATACCTCTGATTAGTATGCAATGAGACTATTGACGCCAGAGAAACCTAGAATTAGTCAACCTGGATTTTTCAGCATGAATTGGAATATCCCACCATATCTAATGATTCAGCCCAAAAGGTCAGATACCTGCCAGACACAAGCAACAAGCTGCACTAACATCTTAAGGGACCTTCTCACAGTCCACCTACAGTTTGGCTGCAGTCACCACAATGCTTTAGCTTTACCTTGCTCTTCCCCAGTCACTAGTCTTTATAGTATTTGCGGTTTAGACATAATAAATTATTCAGATGTTTCAGATAAAACTGGATTGTCACAGTGAAACTGCAACTATTTGTCTATTCTCAGTCGAATTCCCCTTAATAAAAATTAAGGCCAATCCCAATCTAGGGTGGTTTATGGCCTTCGCGACACCTCTGTTTTTTTCTTGGGTTGTTTCTTTCTTGTTACTAAACACTTTCAATTTCATGTCAGATTTTGTACAATGTTATATTACCCTGATCAACCACAGAAATAAATTGTGTTAAAGAAAGTGAAACATAAAATACATATGAACAGTCAAGTTTTTTTAGTCTGTGGTTTCCAAATTCCAAGCATAGGTTCTTGTCTAGTTTCAATATAAATATGTGACTGTCAAAGTCTTCACTGTAGCCACTCAAAACCGGGGTTTTGGAAACACTGTCCCTAGGTCAATTTTATACCCATTTTTCTTAAAAGTTTACTATACCTGCTATATGGCGAATTAAAGACTAACTTGCTCCACTGAGCTACTTTTCCAGTTGAGAATGCACAGATGACTCCTATGCTTATTAAGTGTCCCTCAATAAAATTGACATGCTAAACTCTTTGAAATTATTCTTTACTTTATTAAATGAATTAAAAATCTGTATTTTTTGTAGAATTTACTATGTTGCCTATTTCTAAATGTTAGATACAAAACAGTCTTTAAAAATGGTTTGTCGTGTTTCCAAGTCTCCTATTTTTATTTTTAAAAACATGACCTAAAACACCACCACAATTTAACAGCTAAGGTACTTTTTATCTCTTTTTTTTTTTTTGGATTTATGATCAACGTCAGCATGTAGAGTAAGCACATTTTAAATTTTGCTGCATGAAGATTTCATGTTATTGCGGAGACCTGAACCATACTATGGTCTTATTTAATATGTACTGAAAAAAAACCAAACATAATGTAAAAAGTACATTTCATTACATTAATAGAATTAATTCAGTGAATAGATGGTGATGATAGTTTTTCAGATAAAAACAAAATGCTTGTCCTTGAACTTGATATTAAACTATTATTGTTCTCAATTTCTTTCCTAAGGAAAGAAAGTGAAAGCATTAAAGGGGTGGTTCACCTTTCAGTTAACTTTATAGAATGACTAATTCTAAGCAACTTTTCAATTGGTCTTCATGATTTAGTTTATGAATTATTTGCCCATTTCTTCTGACTGTTTCCAGCTTTCAAATGAAGGTCACTGACCCCATTTAAAAAAAACAATGCTCTGTAAGGCTACAAATGTTTTGTTATTGCTACTTTTTATTACTCATCTTTCTATTTAGGCCCTCTTCTATTCTTGTTCCAGTTTCTTATTTGAATCAATGAATGGTTGCCAGGGTAATTTAGACCCTAGCGACCAGATTACTGAAACTGCAAACTGGAGAGCTGCTGAATAAAAAGCTAAATAACTCAAAACCCACAAATAATAAAAAATGAAAACCAATTGCAAACTGTCTCAGAATATCTCTACATCAGTGATCCCCAACCAGTAGCTCGTGAGCAACATGTTGCTCTCCAACCCCTTGGATGTTGCTCCCAGTGGTCTCAAAGCAGGGGCTTATTTTTGAATTCTAGGCTTGGAGGCAAGTTTTGGTTGCATAAAAACCAGGTACACTGCCAAACAGAGTCTCAATGTAGGTTGACAATCCACATGGGGCTACCAAATGGCCAATCACAGCACTTATTTGGCACCCCAAGAACATTTTTCATGCTAGTGTTGCTCCCCAACTCCAACTTTTACTTCTGAATGTTGCTCACGGGTTCAAAAGGTTGGGGATCCCTGCTCTACATCATACTAACAGTTAACTCAAAGCTGAACAACCCCTTTAAGGGCCAACTGTGTGGCTTAAGTCTTTAATGTAAGGAAAGAAATGTAATATTTTAAGATGAAAATATACAAGTCAAAGGGGACAGATAGACCTACTGTATAAATATTACAAGTGTTGCAAACAACAATCAAGAGGGGAAAACTAGAAAACAAGAATTGATTGCCTGACTTGCAAAAGTCCAGTCATCCAGTCTACATTAGCAGACAAAGATGCAAGTTAGTAGTGTGAGCAAATAAGAATTAAACAGGTGACCAACAAGGCCAGAATTAGGGGTAGGCAGAAGAGGCATCTGCCTAGGGCGCCAAAAGGGGGGGGGCGATGGGCAGGTAACCCTAGTCCAGATTCACTTGCTCCCTCTGCTCCACTCTCCCCTCTTCTCATTGTTCACACCAGGCTGAGCAAGCTACCTAGGGTGACCAATAAATGCTTCTTGCTGATTGGCTGCTATGGGTGATTAGACCAATGCAAACTTTGTTTTTATTATGTTTACCCATTAATGTGTTTTTGACTGCTGCTGCGTGAGATAATCAAAAGGCTGAACTTCATTGATTGGTGTCTCTTTTAATTTCAACTAATAGATGAACTTCATTATTTTTATCTTTTGACTTAGGTGGCCCAAGTAGTGGTAATTATCTAGGTCTTACAAGGCTGATGTCCAAGCTTTGAGATGAAACAGCTGGAGCTGGTGCAGAACCTTAGTAACCCGAGTTATTTTCAAAAGCAGCATCTACTAGCCAAGTAAACTAAAGCTGGCCATCGTAGACGCAAAGATGCAATCGTATGAATCATTGTACGATCGGACCCCATCTCCCGACCTGCCATTAAACATTCCGATCAAATAAAGTACAAAAGAACAGATCAGCTGATGTTCTGCCCCTGACTAGGGATGTCGCGGACTGTTCGCCCGCGAACTAATTCGCGCGAACATCGACCGTTCGCGTCCGCCGAATGTTCGCGAACATTGCACAACGTTCGCCAATTTGGGTTCGCCTTAGCTGGCGCTTTTTTTTGCCATTTCTCCCCCAGACCAGCAGATACATGGCAGCCAATCAGGAAGCTCTCCCTCCTGGACCACCCCCTGGACCACTCCCCTTCCATATATAAACTGAAGCCCTGCAGCGTTTTTTCATTCTGCCTGTGTGTGCTTGGAAGAGCTAGTGTAGGGAGAGAGCTGTTAGTGATTTGAGGGACAGTTGATAGTAACTTTGCTGGCTAGTAATCTACTTGATACTGCTCTGTATTGGAGGGACAGAACTCTGCAGGGATTTGAGGGACATTTTAGGTTAGGTAGCTTTGCTGGCTAGTAATGCCACCTAGCTGTGTGAGCTTGTTCACATTCTGTCTAAATAATAACAATAATAATTCCGTGTCCGTAAACACCACCTGAGTGACGTTTTTCAAGCAGCAATAATATATTCCGTATCCACTACTGTATACGTTGACCTTGCAGGCATTGTTTGCCCAGTCTTTAACCAAGTGCCACCTAGCTGTGTGAGCTTTTTCACATTCCGTGTCCAGAAACACCACCTGAGTGACGTAGTGTGATTTCTGCCCTTTACAGCACAAAACGCAGCGCTGTGTCAACAATGTATTTTTCAGAAACATTTTTGCCCTTGATCCCCCTCTGGCATGCCACTGTCCAGGTCGTTGCACCCTTTAAACAACTTTAAAATCATTTTTCTGGCCAGAAATGTCTTTTCTAGCTTTTAAAATTCGCCTTCCCATTGAAGTCTATGGGGTTCGCAACGTTCGCGAACCGTTCGCATTTTTGTCCGGACGTTCGCGAACATGTTCGCGAACATTTTTTCCGACGTTCGCTACATCCCTACCCCTGACAGCAATCGTATGAAAGTTATGTCCGACCAAAGCTGGTGACAGTCGCCCTCTGAAAATCGTATGATCGGCAATACATGCAGAGATATTACCCGTAGCCGACAGAAATCTTTTAACCTGTCCAATTGACCAAACGACCGATCTCCTCCGTATGAAAAATGACGGGACTCTCCATACACGGTCCGAAAATC